>NC_134862.1:48092142-48393392 GCF_049852395.1 Peromyscus maniculatus bairdii | reverse complement strand
AATTACTTTTTCATTATTGATTTTCCATTATTTTCCAATGTAAAAAAAATCATTAGAGCAATGAAGGCTTTCACAGATCATTGGAATCAATTCCCTGCCTCCTCTTCAATCCAGTGAAAATTTTGGTCTTCAAATTTTACATTTTGCTTAAAATACTCAAACATTTTACATTCACTTCTCTGTCTCCCTGTTTTTGTCTCTTTTTCTCTTTCTGTCTGTCTATGTCTCTCTCTCTCTCTCTCTCTCTCTTTCTGCATGTGACATAATGCACATGTACAGTTCAAAGGACAAGTCTGTGGAATCAGCATTCTTCTTTAACCATGTGGGGTCCAAGGATAGCATTCATTCCTCAGATTTGGCAGCAAGTAGCTGTAGCCATTAGGCAATCTTTCCAGCCCTTTTAAAAAACTTTTTTTTTTTTATAACAAAGATTGTATTACTCACTCTTTGCTCATTTTAAGGTAGTAGAGGAAATGCATTTGAAGCTCACACATGTTCATGTTGAAAAATGTCTTAGAAACAATGACATGTTGAAGAATTCAGTAGAGTCCTGGAGCTTTAGAAGAACTCAGTAAGTTCAAGAAAGAAAGAAGACAAGAAAGAAAGTGGGAGGTTGGGACAAAAGGAAGAGAGGGAGGAAGGAAGGAAAGAAGGAGGCAGAGAGAGAGAGAGGGAAAGAGAGTTGGTAGACTGTGAGGAAAAAAAGGGAATGGAATGTGCTAAAGAGTTCTGAGGACTAATTAAGTTTTCTTCCCCAAACACACACAAAATTTTAAAGCTTTCTGGGAGGGAGACATCTCCAAGTTTGCTTTCACAGGCTTCTATAGTTGGACCTTAAACTCCCCCGAAGTTCCCTACATTGAAGGCCTAACACCCAGCTTGTGCTATTGGTAGGCAGTGAAAACATTAAGAGATCAGGTCAAGCAAGAGATCTTTAAGTAATTGGGGGCATGCCCTGAAAGTGGTAGTGGGACCCCACTGTCTTCTGTCTTTCTCTCTAACCTGGCTAAAAGGTGGACTGGCATTTTCTGGCCTGTGCTCAGGCCATGATGTACTTTGCAACTATAGGCCTCAGGGAATGGGAGCAATTGGTCATCAACTGAAACCTTCCGTACTATGAGTCACGTAAGCCTTTCTGCTTTTTAAGTTGCTTAATCACAGGTATTTATTACAGCAATGGAAAGCTAACACATGTATGAAAATTTACTAGGTTACTAGTGACCTAACTGCTTCTGAATTAGTCAAGACCAAGACATTACATTCCCAGGTCCACAGGCTCCCGCATGCTTTCTTTCCAAGTGGGAGGAAGGGCAACAGTGGAGTCTTTGACCTTATGTACTTTGCTGTCTCCTTCCTTATCATCACAGCCTTGTTGTTGTTTGTTTCTCCTCTTTTGTGGGGGCCACCACCCAGATCCCAAATAAATCACACACGGAGGCTTGTCAATTATGAAGGCCCAGCCTTAAGCTTGCCTTATTTCTAGCCAGCTTTACTTACCTTGAATTATCCCATCTACCTTCTGCCTCTGGGCTTTTCCCATTCTCTTACATCTATAAATCTTACTCCTACCTCATAGCTTGCTACATAACTGGGTGATTGGCCCCTGGAGTCCACCTCCTTCTCTGACTACTTCCTTCTTCACTCTTCCAACTCTGTTCTTCTTTTTCTCCCAGATTTCTCTTTCTCTATATTCTCTCTGCCTGCCAGCCCCATATCTCTCTCTCTCTCTCTCTCTCTCTCTCTCTCTCTCTCTCTCTCTCTCTCTCTCTCTCTCTCTCTCCTGCCTTGCCATTGGCCGTTTAGTTCTTTATTAGACCAGTCAGGTGTTTTAGACAGGCAAAGTAACACAGGTTCACAGAGTTAAACAAATGTAACATAAACAAAAGTAAGATACCTTAAAATAATATTCTATAACACAGTCTACTTGTTGTAACACTTGCAGAGAGAAGCCTCGACCACTCCATTTAAAGAGCCTCCCCCCACCCCCCGACTTTGTTGCTCCCTTTGGAGCAGCTTATCCTCTGCTCTTTCAGGCTGTCTACTTATCCCCATAGGGTGCTCATTAAGTTAGTTTAATGTGTAGCTCATTTCCAAAAGTATGTCCATGGTGCCAGAGATAGCAAAGATCAAAAAACATTTAAGGTCCTCCAAAGAAATGAAAGCCTGCATATTAATTACAAGTTTCAGTTTGAAAGTAAATTGGTAGGAGTTATTAACTTCAGAATTAGAAGACTCAAAATGTATCGCTAATTCATGAAGGTAAATGAGAGCAGATCTATGCCTGCCTCCCTTGGTGTGGGGGTGGCGGGGGGGGGGGGGGGGGGGGGGGGGAAGCAAGGGTAAAGCGGCTGAGTTGAACATTTCCCCAGTGCTACGCTGCAAACAAGCGAATAGACAAACCCACAACGGGGCAAGTTTTGTTTCTAGGCAGGTTACATTTTAAACCAGGCCAGAGACAGGAAGCACATTCCATTTTAATATTTCATGAGAACAGAATGTTTGATTATTTAGCCTGAAAGTTTACAAAGTTTAGAGCAAATTGTAGGCCATATCTTTTTTTAAATCTTTTTTTTTTTTTCATTTTTGAGATGATAATATAATTACAATTCTCCCTTTCCTTGCCCTATCTTTTTGGACACTGTTCTTGTTTCACTGTTTTTAGGGTGGAGAATGGTGAGCTTTTTGTGTATGGTGTGTAGTCTTGCTGCCTTTGTTCACACAGGCTGGAAGAACTGCATGTGGTTTGTTACCAATTGTTGGCACTTCCATCCTCCACTTAGGTCCTGTCTTCATTTTAACCTTAGCATCTGATCCCAATCTGCCATCCTTGAAGGAGCCCTGGAAGCTCCTTCTAAAATTCTTCTAAAATTCCACACCAAATGCTGTTGCCCCTAAAACTCATACAGAGCGGCTACTAGCTTTCTGTAAGTGTGAAATCCTTCACATAGCAGACCGAATTCTTCACATAGCACTGCATGGCTAGAAACAGGCAGATTGTTAGCACTCATTTTTGTATTGTTTATGGTTCTATAACCTTGAGGAATCATAAATCAGGAAATCCACAGAAATCCACAAAAGAGTAGAACCCAGAATCCTGAGACTGCCTGATAGAGGTGAAGTTTCTGAGACAGAACAGCAGCACAAAATCAGGTGTGACTATTCCAACTTAATACAATCCCCTTACATATTTAGATTTTCAGGTCATTATAATAAATGTATTAATTCCTTATTAATAATAGTAAAGATTTAGTTGTACATGAAGAGTAGACATATACATTTTTAAAATTTATATTAAAAATTAAATCTAATTCATGATAAGATTCACTTTCTTGTTTTGTTTTCCCCCCTTTTATCATCTCTATTTTTATTTCCACAAAGTTTCTATTGTAATCAAAGAAACACACTTTACTGCTTAGATAGGAGTCACGGGGATAGTACTGCAGATCTATTAATTTAATTTAAAAATGAAGAACTAATGTTTTAATTATATAACTTCAGAAAGACATTAGTTTTGACTTTTAATTTCAGTGAGGAAAGGGTAAATAAAAGACAAGATTTAAGTTGTTATGTCTTTTGGTTGTTCCAACTACTTTGTTAAAAATATATAAAATTAGATTTAAAAACATATTCCTTTAGAAGGTAACAGAATACATGCGGTATGATAACAGAATAGGGGAAGGCAATCTGGACAAGGAAGGGACTAGCCAGAGGGGGAAGGGGGAGTATGTGGAAGGGATACATTAGAAAAATTATAATGGCACATATGTATGAAAATACCATAATACATATATTACGTTATATGCTAACCTAAAACATCAATGAAAATTTATTTATCCATATAGTTAATAATTTAAAAATTCCATAGATTAAATAAACCTACTAGCTCTACAGCGGTAAATAACACAGAAGGACAAATGTAACTCTATCAAGATAAGGTTACTTTGAGGAACATTCTACTGTTTGCCTTCCACACTTTTAGAGAGCAAATCATACCATAAGGCTGATGGATATGGACAGGCCTGCCTTAGTGCCACTTGAGTGGTATATGCAGTGCAAAATTCTCGAGCCTTGGAAACGGCAGTGTTCTATAAGTCTCATTCCCTAAGCTTCTTGTTCTACACAATGCTGATTTTTGCATGAACACAGCAATAGTTCAGAGAGTAAAGAAAAAAAAATCTCCATAATTGGGACGGCAGCCAGTGGTAAATTCAGTGGCATAATCACAAAAGCTGCTGAGGCTGTTTATGATTGACTAGGCTCATTGTTCTAAAGTGTGGGGAGACTGCTTTCAGTAATACCTTTGGATTCAATGGAGCACTATTCCACATCTGATTTAACTCACACCCTGGGCTTCCTAGCAGCTTGAACATTAGCACCCAATTGAACTGCTGAAAAAAATTACTGAAGTATTTTATACTTCTGTCATTAAGTAGAAGATTGAAGAAATGTACATTGTAAGCGGTCAATACTTAACTATGAACAAAGAGGGTTGGAAAGAGGAAAACAGTATCGGCTTTCACTCTTTTCACTGAATGTGTGAGGGGCAGGCTTTGGAAATGTAACCTGAGGCAAGCCTCTCAATGCAAGTATGAGGAAATACTAACACTAAATAGAAGTACTTATTGTCTTGCTCTCATTCCTGTTAGGAAATAGACCACTGCTCCTATTGTCCACACCTGAGTGGATCTGGCACATTCTAAAGCTGGAATGAGGAACACAAAGCGACATCTCTGAGAAGAGGTGGATGGAGACAGAAGAGGAAAACTCAGCACCATTCTTTGAAACCTTTCCATTGGGCTGTGTAAAATGACAGGGTATTTATAACATCTTATTTCCAAGGAGACACAAAAGCATGCGCTCATGTGACAGAGAAACCTGCAATTAAAAACTGTCTTTGAGATTTGATTACTGTATTGCCCTGGGTTTCTGACAGTATAGATAACTGAGGGGTGCTTACAAACTGTGGCGATGGCTGGAGGTACCACAGCTACTGAGGAAATTGCATTTGCAAAATGACTTCATAGTTTGGCTCCACAGGATAGGGTGTAACTTCTTAATATCTTTCCCACATTGTTCTTTGTGCCCATTGCATATTGGTCCTTTGACTTTTGTAAAGGGAAAGAAACCTAAATTCAGTAGAATTCTGTTGAGCAGAGGAATTGTGATATGAATAGAGGCTGCTGTTTGGACTGATTGCTTTCTGTTTTGCACAAGTCTATCTCCGTGTTTTATATTTAAAATATATCTCACAACCTCTCTTCAGTTTCAAAACTACTGCAAAAATAGTCATGAAAAGGCTCCTGTCAGTATGGCACTATTTTTAACCAAGAACTATATCCCCAAGCTATCATAACTCAATAATTGGGACACAATAGCATTGCATCTCTGTGATTGTGAATTACAGGGATTTGTGTGAGGAAAAAATGAAGATGGATTCAGCTGTTTTTATTGGAAGCTCATCTGCTCACAATCCACTAACAATTGCAAGGAGCCGTTAAATATGGGAAGGAAATTTGCTAATATTTTTCATGGGTGTTTTCAAAGCATCATATTTACTTTCTGACACTGTACAGTGACCACAAGCCAAGGGCAGAGAAAAGCGATCTCCCTTGGGCTGTCTGCAGTCTGTTTTCTGACTTCCTCCTCTTGGCCCAGTTTAGTCCAGACATTTCAACAGCTTGACTAAGCCTCATCACCATTTAGCTGCCAAGCTTAGTGGCTGCCAGTCTCCCTAGTAGCTTTTTAAGTGCACCTGTTACCAGCACTGTGTTTCTATGTTTGAATCAAGAAGGCTAGACCTTTCCGGTCTACCCCAGTGGCCAGGTTCTCCCTCAAAGGTGAATTATTTTTAATATTACTTCATCATTCTTCTTCAGGGAAAAAAATTTTTTCCTCATAAGTTTCTTTCCTTGTGGAGAAATTACATTTATGCCAAAACTGTTATGCAACATCTGTTTTGGGTTAGTTTATGGAGAAATGGGTTTTCAGCATAAATACTGCTGATAATTTTTTTTTTCTTGTGTGGGGCCTGCAGATCTGTATGAAAAATACCTGAAGACTTGGTTAGGAACTGAGAGGTTTTAAGAATGATATCTAAATACCATTTATAACGAAGTTAATCTGATATGTAATATATGTATTACGTGGTAATTATGTATAAATGCAGGGTCCTTCATACGAAGGACTGTAATTAACGCATATCATGGAGCTAAGGCAGTATTTTGGGAGCAAGCTCAGCGGACAGATGAATGGAAAAGCAGTTAAAGCTGCCTCTTAAATGTCCTGGACCAGAGGAGCCTCCTTGGGCAGTCTCCTCTGCTTTTCCATTAATGTTTGCTCCAGGCCAGGAGGCCGGCTGCTGGTGGCTGGGAATAACCTTGCCTACTCACAACAAAGGTGATATAAATTTAGAAAGAAAAAAATATAGTGTCTTCTGTTTTGACTCTCTTCCCAGTCTTTGAAACACTGTATACTATTTATCTGTAGCCATGAAGCCTTTATAAGTGGAAAAAAAACAGGGCATGTTAGATTATTTAATTCTTTGAACATCATATAACAATAAAGGGGTTCTTCCTAGAAAAAGTCTTTGCAGCCAGTAAGGATGTTTGAGCTAACATCTAATTTGAGGAACACTAAGTGTTCTTTACCTAAAGTGTTTGCTTATCAGTGGACTATTGATCTGTAGATAAATTGCTGGTGTGTTTAAAAGTGGACTATTGTAAAGCTACCTGTTAATTTATATTTTCTAAAATGCTAATATCAACTATAGTAAGAAGCTCTGAAGCATGCAGCTGGCCCAGGGTTGAATTTTACCTTGAAGATGTCTGTTCATTTTTCTACAAGCTATGGCAACTCCAGTGACATCGGTCCCATGACTGCTTTGGTGTGACAGGACCATGTGATATGGTTCACGTACTGGCTTCATCCTATCTTCCTCTCATACAGCACATTCAATATGCCAGCAAATCTTGTTGGCTCAACCAAGGGAATATATTTGAGGTCTGCTAGCACATTGGTCTAAGCCTGATTAATATTTTCAGGGACAATTATTATCTTTTTTCAACTTCTAGTTGCTCCATCCTGCAGTTACTCTCCACAGTGCTGTTGACTCTCAACTTCCTCCTGTCATGGCTTTCCATTTCATTCAAAATAAAATATGAGCTCAAAATTCTCTACCTATCCCTTTTCTGGTATCTCACCCCCCCCTCTTCCTTCATCAGCTGCTGTCCCTTGCTCACTGGATTCTGCATGCATTGACTTCCAGGCTGTTTCTCCAACACGGCAAACCCACTTCCACACAGGAGGGTAACTTCGCATTTTCCGTGTAAAATATTCTATCCCCCGACAGCCACACGACTCCTTTCCTTACTCCTACAGCCTCTGCCTAGCGGGTTTTCCACATAAGCATATTTAAAGTGGCACTCATGCCCACCCGCCAGCTTTGTGTCTCTATGACTTGCCATCAGATATAAAAGACATTGGGTATTCTGGACTTGCGCGTTGACGTTGTACGAAACCAGGGCTCTTGCAGGTAGGTGTATCACTGAGCCCTCATCTTAGAACTCCACATGTGTGCAGTTTAAGCCACTTGCACCAAGGTCTCCTCTTGGAATCTGAATTTTCTTTCTAAAATTAAAGTTTACAATTTTTTTTTTCTAATTATACCACACACACACACACACACACACACACACACTCGTGTGTGTGCCGCATTGCCGTGAGGATGTCAGAAAACAACTTGTGGGAGTCAGTTCTCTCCCATCATGTGGGTCCTGGGAATCAACTTCAGTTCACCAGGCTTGGTAGCAAGAGCCTTTAACTCCCGTGCCATCTCGCTGGCCTAAACTTTGTAAATCCTAATTCCATCGTTTAAACATATTTGAGCTAATCCCGTTTTGGGGGCTCTACTTTCTTTGGCAGGGGAATGAAACCAGAGAAAGACCTAGAGATACCGAATGACTAGGCTCTGCGCTCAAAAAACGCCGCTGTATCTCATTTCTCAGGAGAGACATTAAGGCTGTTCTTAAGACAAAAGACCTTGACAATTTGAAGTTCAAAGACTGGCCACTCAAGGGAGACCAGAACCCAGACATGACGTACTCTATACTGCCTCCTAGCCGGCTGCCTCAGTAGTTCAAGTCTGGTTAGTGAAACAGTAGGAATCAAAGCATTGCTTTTTCAGCAGCTCCATACATGGAGAGGCAGACCCATATTGCAAACATGTGGCTTGCAAAGTAGTGTAATATTTCTGTATAAGTATACCCATATCTCAAAGATCTTGTATCTCGACCCAGGTAGTTCAACTTTCGGAAGCGTCCTGAAAGGCATTCCCAACGCTGGGACGTTCAAGTCAAGGCTGGCTTTAGGTAGACTCCGGGAAAACTCTTGTTTCCCTGCACTGACACGGGGTAGAGGCTGTTTAAGCCACTTGGTAAAAGAGAATAGGATCAAAACACGGTGATCTGGAGGCAGGGTCCGACCGCCATAAGCGAGGCACACCCCAGTTCTCTGGAAAGCAGCTGCGTGGGCTCCGGAGCTGGGTGCGGGCGCGGGGAGGGGCCTGCGGCGGCCCGCCCTCTCCTCGGGGATGCCGGGATGTTTACCCTCCTGACAGCCGCGGCCGCGGGAGGAGGAGCGGAGCCGGGAGGATGGGCGGCCGCTAGGCTCGCACTGGTAAGCGCTGGCCGAGCGGGGTGGGAGCCGGCGCCTGCAGCGGCGCGGGCAGAGGCGATCGGCCCGGGGTCCCGCAGCCCGCAGCCCTGCAGCTCGCGTGGACCGAGCGGCCCCAGCGTCCCGGTGAGTCTGCACGGCCCGTCCGGGTGGGGCCGGTGCTGGGAGCGGGCGGGCCGCGTGGAGCCTCCGGCTCGCGTGCCTCCGAGGTCGGGCCGGGCCGCCTGCAGCTGGCGGAGGGCGGTGCAGGCCGCTGGCGGCGGGAGATCGGCTCCCCAGGAGCCGCGACCCCCGGGAAGCTCCGCTGAGCTGGTGGCGGCGGCAACAGGTCTCCGTGCTCCGACGGGAGGAACTCCAGCGAAGACCCGCCTCCGGGCCGAGCTCATTGGCCACCGTGGCTATTTACCGCTCGCGGATTGGCTCAACCGAGTCGGCTGCAGCTCAGTTTAGAAAAAGTGAAGTTCACCGACCTGGGGACTCGGGGTGGCGGGGTAGCAGGGTCGGGAAGCGATCGAGACCGATCCCGGGCTGGGATGCCACAAAGTGTGAGCCGAGTCACAAAGTGGGCCTAGGTGAAGTTAGAGGGCAGTGGAGGATGCTGCTAAGCAGTGCCAGCTGCCTCCGCCTGGTGCTGGAGGCCTTGCAAGACCCACAGTAGATGCTTTTTTGGGTTCACATATTGTACTCGCAAAGCCGAAGTCTTTGCCCTCGTTAAATACTAAGAATATATTTACTTTAGAGCAAGATATGTTTATGCCCTTTACAATTCTGGTGATGGAACTGAAGACTTTAAGAAAAAAAAAAAAACAGTATAGAGATGGGACAACTTTTTTTTTTCCCTTTGAGATTACTAATCGTAAAGGTTGTAACTAAACACAGTCAGAGGCCCGTAGTTTGTATTGTTAGGACTACTCTTTAGTTTCTCCTCCAAGGAATCTGCAGTTCCCAGTAGTCACGTTTACCCTCCAGCCGTTCACGACCGTGTGCTTTGATAGGTTGTTTTACAGAATACTCAGAATATGTGTATGACAAGTCGGTTCTCTTCTGGACGATGGGATGTTGATGTGATCCAAGAGCGGCTTAGTACCCACTCTCAAAAAATGTATAATACGTTTGGGACAACCGGACAAACTCCGAAAACGGTGAATAATAAAAAAAAAAAAAATAGTTAAGCCTCCAGTGCATGGTAGCATTTCTGGCCGGTATTCATGGCTGCTGTATTTGGCGACGGCCAGTGCACTTGATTCAGCTGGCATACCACCTAAGTAGTTATTTTATCGTCATAGCTCCAAGAGATCCGGTCCATAATTTGTTTTTACTTCCCAAACCGCTGCATCCTCTGCTTTGGTGGGGGTTGAGGGGGGGGTTGGACGTTTGGAAAAACTTTACTTCTTAGAGGGGCAGTAAAGTGGATGGGGGTGGGGGATGAGGGGAGGGCCTGTGGAGAAAGAGGAGAAGGGACTCTGGGGTGGAGTGGAATCGGGGACCCGGGGTGACCATGCAGTCCTCAGATTCCGCTCTAAGGTGGGAGAACCCGCCCATCAGGGCACTGACAGCCACCGCAGCCAATGGACGGCGAGGACACCCGGCCCTAGCTCAGGAGGGCGGGTACTTCCTACCGCTGCCCTGGCCTGGGAGAGGGAGGCCAAGTTTCTCTGAGGATGTGGGCCTGTGGAAAGCAGGGCTGAGGCTCTAGGTCTTGTGAAATCAGTGCATAAAAATAGAGGGAGGGGGCTCTGGTTTCCTTTGCACCCTTTGTTAACTTTCAAGATTCGGGCTCAGCTTGCAGTCACCGCTTCCACCGAAACCACAGTAGATAAGAAACGAACCTGGTCAGCAAATTAAATATAGTCGGTGACTGACTGGGGCTTTACCCTGGGGTCATCTGAAACTGAAAACCAAGAACTGCCAGAAGAAAACTCGGTAGACGCTTTCATGGCAGTTTGGCCGTCTTCCTACGGCTAAGACACTCGAGTTTAAAAAGTCAAGACTGCGTTTTCAGACAAACAGACTTATTTTGCAATCTGAACTATTCCTCAAGTGTATTTATCTGGATAATACCTGTCTCACGTCACCCCTTTCCCGCAAACATGCTTCCTTGGCTGGACACTTAGGAGATTGCTCTCCAGTGGTACAACAGAAGGAAAATGCCCCTTGTCTGATGGCCGCACACCAGTGGAGGAGGGGAGCAGAGGCCGCACGGCTGGCATGCCCTTCCTTACTAAATTAAAACCCAGCATGGCAGTTTCAAATTAGCTGAAGTGCGGAGCAGTTGCACTCTTTACAGCTAAGTACTGCCAGGACTCTTCTCCCACTTCCGGCCTCCCGGGGACTGCAGTTGAAGTCTTTCAGCCCTGGCTTACTACAAACTTTAGCATTTACAAAAAAAGAAAAAAGAAAAAAAATTAAGTGATTTAAAAAAAAATAGATTCTGTTACTATTATGAGAATGTGCAGGGTAGCTGTTCCCAGTTTCACCTAAGCGTCTTTTCAAATGTGTGAGTTGTGTGTGGGCAGATATTTTACTTCATAATCTAAACGGCAATGTAGCGGCAAATTTACTGTAGTCCTGAAGATGTGTGAATGACATGGGTGGTTACTGTGTACACTGAATTGATCTATCTGCACTTCTACAAATGGAGCAACATTTTCTAAGAAGCATTTCTTTACACTTTTGAACTTGTTTCAGCTTAATTCATCCTCTTGCAGTTTTTTTTTTTGTTTGTGGAGATTTATGGGTGAAATAACATTAGGTTATAGAAGTATAGCCAAGCATATGCATTTGTGTAATTTGATGGAAGTTGGCAATTTAATTTGTTTTTCCCTTGACATATGGTCTCACTTTGTAGCCTTTGCTGGCCTGGAACTCACTGTGGATCCAGCCCAGCATGGCTTCAAACTCAGGGCATGCTCCTGCCTCAGCTTCTCAAGGGCTGAGATTATCGGCATGAGTTAACTATTCTGGGTTTAGAATTTTTAAATTTACACAACTTATGAGCTGTAAAACATCTAGACTACTGTTTTGTCATTTGTCAATCAATAGTTTGATTATCCCTATGGTGTTTCTCAAAATATTTTTTTTTTCTAAAGAAAACAGCTTATAGTTTGTGCTTTTTTGATAAAGGGTGGGAATGAGGACAGAGCCTTAGGAACAGTCTTTTCTTTTTTGATAAATGATTTTTTTAAACCTTTATTTAAAAACCACTTTATCATACTGTGTATGATACCCTAATAGGATGAGGTGTACTGGAGTTAATAGCTGTCCACAGTATTATGCAGTGTACAAAAGAGAAAAATGTACTGGTTTGTAAAAATTTACAGATTCGTGTTTTCTATGATTTAGGGAAAATAGTCCTTTTTGTGCATTGCCACAGCTCTTGTGTGGACAGTAGTTAAGGGCTACTTTAAACTCCAACTGCTTTTGTACAGATAGGGATTCACAAACTCTAAACAGTCTGATAATAAGTATTTTTGGCTTTGTTGGCTGTATTGTCTGCTGGAGCTCCTGCCTTTATAGCCACAGACAATACCCATATATGTGGTTATAGTAGTGCTCCAATAAAACTTTATTTATATAGAAGATGACATCAAAGGCCTACGCGTGAATTCTAGGCCATTGAGTTTCCGACAGCAGTGCTCCGTAAACGTTTTTTATTCTTTTGACCTGTGTGAGAATTCTAATGAATTCCGTAGAATAATGGCCACCGTGCATTCCCAAATTTTGCTTCCCGGCACTCGTAAACATATGAGCCACTTAGGTTAGTGTCCTGCCGTGAAGGATAAGGGCGGCAGGGTAAAAGTGTTTACTAGACTAGAACAGATACCGAAAAGATTTGATAGAGAAAATAATCTGTAAGAAGAGACAGAGATGCAGGGGGGCAAATACTCAGAGAGAGAAGCCCGGAGAGGGGATGAGGGGGCTGTCTCTACAGTTAGGTTTAGACAGCCTTTGCATCTGGGAACCCCAGACCCATCCTATAATGCAGGGTGAGTATGTGAGTGTGGACTGTTGGTTTCCTGCTTCCTCCTTAGCAAACTAAGGTAGGATCCAATGCCAGTCATTTCTCTCTACTTTTTAACTGGTGAATTTTGATGTGTTTCATCAATGAGTTCTTATTTTAGCCTGCTGGTATGACTATTACCATTAGAGGGAATTCTGGGCATATGTGATTTAGTAAGCTCCTTTCCCCCTTTTCCTTTTTAAAGAAAAGTAGGGAAATTGAGAACTAATGTCACATGCCTGTAATCCTAGACAGGGTAAGCTGAGGCAGAGAGTATTGGGAGTTAGTGCAGCTTGGACTACATAATATCTCAAACAACGACTCCATCTACCACAACAGAAAACAAAACAAAACAATGCCCCCCCCCCAAAAAAAAAAGGAAAGAAAAGTGGACTTAGTCTTTCTAGTAAAAAAGGAAACCAATAAATGGTTGCAAATGGCCCGCTGTCAAAGAGCGTGTGGCCACAGGGAGAAGTCGGGCCTCCTTCTGCTCAAAGAATGAGTTTTAGGCTGGCCGGGGTGCAGCTCCCGAGAAGCAGTGGAATGCAGTGGAAAATGAAACACCTTGCAAAGCACACAGTAGAACTTCTTCGTCCTAGCCAGCCGTGGATCTTAGCTGTATGGGAATTTCGACTCTGTAAGCCCTCAGGGAGGCTGGGTGGAAAGTGGGACATTTCGGAGCTTGTGCCCGGTGGCCTTCAGCTACAGGTAATGTCTTTATCTGACCCCCCACCCCCCCACCCCCCTGCGTGCTTGTATTCTCTTTTGCTGTGTTTACCATGATGTGAAGGGTCCAGGCACAGTGCCCTGGGTCTGTTTCCCTTCCTGTCAGTCTCGTTGAGCAATTTCAGTTTGTTCAGACTGTGGTTTTTCCGCCTCACATCAGCTTGCTTTGAATAGTAAATGAAAACGTCGTTGGAAGTGCAGAATGGTCGGTGAGGGGTGGTTTCATTTCACCCACCTCTTTATCCACGGAACTTTCAGGGGAGGGAGACGGTGGAGAGATACTTCTGATGACAGGTTCTGTCATCCACTCTGCACTGGCCCAGCCTCGCCTGAGGAGGGTGCCTCCCTGCTCAGCACTTCCAGCTTTTTCTCTGCTTGAGTTCCTTCTTTCCCTTTGCCCTGTGATTTCCATAGTTATAATTTAATGCTTTGCACATTTGAGGTGGCATTGTAATGATTGTTTATTAGTGGATGGAGCTGCAGTAAGGAGGAAGTTGCCGCTCTGGGGCCCCCAGAACTGTACCCTAGCCATTGCCATCACAGACATGGCATCACTGAGCCCCGGGACGCCATGGCCATGTGAGTTTCTTAGGGCTGCTCTAACAGACGACTAGCCGGCAGCATAGAACACCCTGGATTGATTCCATGCCAGTTCTGAAGGATGAGAGTTAGAGGTCGAGTTTCTCTTTGAAGGCTATGGGAAGTGTGTGCTGTGTCTCTTTTTTCTTTTTTAACTTTTCAGTATCGGTGGCAGACTTTTTCTTTATCTGCTTAATAAATATATCAATCTAAACTGCCTCTGTGATGTGATAATGTCACTATATGTCTATATCTGTGTCTTGCCATACAAGGACATCTTAAGAGTCCCATCTTTATCTCCAATCATTTTTCTGGTTTTAACTTGAGAGGTTTATTATGGCGTACAGCTACAGGGAGTACAGCCCTTTATGTGAGAAGAGTCATGGCGATGGGAGAGACTTGACCACGGTGGCAGGAGTGTGTGATACAATTTGTCCATAGCTTGGTGGTGCAGGAAACAGAGGAGTGGCCAGGAGCAGGGCCAGGCTTTACCTCTCCTGACTCTTCCTCCCCAAGTGACATATTCTCTGCTAGCTAGACTCTACTAGCTAGACTCAGTGTCACAAGGATCCACAGCCTCCCAAAGCAGCCACACCAGTTGGAGATGAAGGGTTCAAACACACCAGCCTGTGGCGAACATTTCACATTCAAGCCGTAACATTCTGCACTGGTGCCCATAGGTTTGTGGCTAGCTCACAATTCGAAATATGTTCAGTCTGACTTAGTCTTAACAGGTTCAACATTATTTAAAAGCCCCGCGTTTTAGCCATGAGCTTCTGTAAAATGAAGAAAATCTGAGTCATATACCTTCAATATCCAATAGCACAAAGAAAACATCATTCAAAAGAGGAGGAATGGAGCACGCAAGGAAAGATCCCAAGAGAAGCCTAGCGAACAAACGACAAATTCTATAACTCCTTATCCAGCACCCGGGGCCCTTGGTGGCAGCTTCTCGGCACTCATGGGTTTAGGTAGACCTTCTTGTCTGGCTCTGCCATTTGTAATACTTGTGATTTATCTGGGGTTGAATCTTCACGGTGCCTGCAGCTTTCCTCTGTCTACATTGTGATGTTCCTGGCACTTGCAACATCCTGGGGTCTCCACTGTGACTTAGACTTCACTTTTATAGTTTTGTCCTTTGTCCTTTAACACACTGTAAAATTTAGTGACAATATCTTTATCTATACTCTTCATTAGATTGTTTGCTGTATATGGATTTTAAAATTTCTGATGGTTTTGTCCATAATGGCAGATTTTCAGCTTGTGGAAGGGCTGTATCTTACAGACAAAGACGGGCATTGTTTTATACATTTATAATAGGAATAGTATTCTACTGAAACAGTAAAAAGAATGTTCTGGAACCAAGCTTCCACTTCCCATTATTATCTTGTAGTTTCCCCGAGGGGACTGCAAATGTCCAACTTACTAAGTCATGCATTTTCAGAAGTAGTAGGAAGCTGACAAAGTCTGGATGAGACAGACCTCTCATTGAATGTGGGAATCAACTGAAACTCAGAGACACAGGCTCGCTCCTCTGTGTCTCACTGGATCCCAGGTCCTCGGATAGACAACTTACACTTTTGTATGTTCCTTATTTTCTAATAGTGACGAAGCCTGTGTAGGTGTCACGGACTTCTGACCATGTGCACAGTGTGTTTTTTCAGTTGTCTTGAATTACCAAATGCATGGTGTTTTGTTGGTGGCACTGATCTGCTCAGTTAAAGACTTGCCGGTAGACAGGTAACACGCTCCCTTTTTCAGCAGCCACGTTAAAACCTGGAACACTTTATTCAGTCAGCAGATATCGGAATACTCAAGTGTGACCCTGGGAAGTATTTCTGTTGCAACGAGAAAAGAGAAACATTAGGGCTTTGGTCTTCCATCTCTACTTTGAAATAGGTTTAAAGGAGAAGAAATGGCCAGGGTAGAGGCTTGTCCTAGGGAGGAGTCCTTACTTACAGTAGTAGGTAAGACAGGAAAAGTTAGTGTTCCTGTGTAGTCAGTCACAAGTTGTCTGTCATTCCCACACAGATCAGATACCTTTGTTAGTAAACATCAGCCATTGCTATTTAGTATATTGAAAGTTTAATATAGACACTGATATTTTCACCTTCCAATGTCTTCTCTTCTGTGATGCAAACTCCAAATGGCGCCTCAGTTTCCTTTACCTGTTTAGTAATGATTTGCTCTTAGAAACTGAGTTGGGTTTACTCACTGTATGTGCTCCCTGTGTGGTAACAGTTCTTCTCGTCAAGTAGACATGGATCAGATCAACACTAGAGGATTTCGTGACTCCTTTAAACAGTCTGTATCCATTCACTCATCTAAAATAATTAATACATTGAAAAGTGTGTATGGCTTTTCAAAGTTGTTTTCTGAAGCTTCGGTCCTCAGAGTGCCTGTGTAAGAAATTCTGATTTGATGATCATGAGCTTTGGTATTGGAAGGGTTATTCTGGAGACTTGGGTTGTCAATACATCATGTAGGTGACTCAAGCAGGGGGTCCCTCAGGCTACCCCCGAGACTGCTCTGTTACAGCATTTTTTTCTTTTGTTTTCCTATACGTGTGTGTGTGTGTGTGTGTGTGTGTGTGTGTGTGTGTGTGTGTGTGTAGAGAGAGAGAGAGAGAGAGAGAGAGAGAGAGAGAGAGAGAGAAACAGAGACAGAGGCAGAGACAGAGAGACACAGAGAGAGAGAGAGAGTTCTTTCCCATTGTAGATATCATTTCCTTTCCAGCGGAGGTGGGCAATTCTGGGTGTAGCTTTCTTTTAGCAACCAGACTCTCTGAGCATATGTAAACAGCATCTCAGCTCAAAATATGGATACGTGTTTTGAAATCACTGTTAGAGACTAACCGTAATTACTAAGTAAGGAAGATAAATATTTTCTAAATAACAACTGAGCAAGGCAGAGAAGCGTTCACTTGAGAGGAGGTGAAAGGAAACAGCAAACATGTCAGCTTTCGCCGCCCCCCAGCCCCTTGCTAGTGCGCTGCTGCGTACACTGTGTGTTGCTCTGCCGCTTTTGGCATGGTTCCAGCGTTGTGGCTCAGTGTGAAAGCTTACCTCTTCCCTTGCTCCCGGGTTGCCTTGTTCTTTTTCTTTTCCTTCTTTTTTCTTTGCATAAGAGCAAACTTCCTTTGCTTGGCCATGTAGAGCTTTTGCCTCCAGCTCCCAAGGCCAGAGACCCACCTGCACTTACCCACCTCAGTACACATGGCTTTTCCGTCTTGAGTGTCTGGCCGGACTGGAAACCGTTCAAGAACGTTAGGATGAGTAGCTCCCTCCTTCCCTGCTTTTTCCATGACCGCTTTATTTCCACTTGGTGCTCTGATAGCATGTGACTGAGTTCCTTCAGACTTCCTTCCCCATCTGTAGACACGAGACTTTGCATATGGACGGACGATTCTTTGTCTACCGACGCCTATTTGGTCACTGGAAAACTGCTGCCAGTGATTTCTGTTTTAAACATAGACTTACTTCACGAGCACTGTAGCTCTTTTTTTTTTTGTTTATGACTCTTTCCCCATCCCCTTTCCCTGATGCTCTGTCAGAAAGAAGTCCAGGTTCATTTTGTATCTTTCCAAATGCCAAATGCAGGGTTTGACAATACAAGCTCACTGAATGGCCATGGAGCTCAGTTCCATGTCTGGCTTTGGGGAAAGCATTGGTAGAGTGGGTATGGACTCATGCATGCATGGAGAGTCTGAGCTAAACAATGCAGTACTGAGTACAGTACAGAGTGCCAGCACTTCTGTCTCCTGGACCATGATCTTGCACTGCACAAGGCCGCATTCTAGAACTCTTCATGAGGTCGGTGACCATGCTCAGGACGTCAGAAGTTCCACATTTTCTGTCTTGAAAATGCTGCAGGGTGTTTTGCATATGTATTTTGAGAACATTCAAAAGACGAGCCAGCTGGCTGCAGAGTTTGCTGCTAAAGTCAATTTCCAATCAGGGCGAGCTTTTCTGAAGCCCTATTTGCCAGGGACAGACCATGTGACCTCTGGAGCCTCCCAGCCTCTTTCAGATGGTTCTAAAATGACATTGCCTTTGTTTCTTACTTTTTCCCCTTTTTCTTCTTTATTCTTCCATTCCCAGAGAAACTTAAGAGCTGGTTGGTGAGTAGCCGAAAGTGAACCAAACTGCTGACATTTAAGGAAAGGGCCATAACAGAAGGGAGAAAGGAAATCCCAGTCAGCAGTGGTGTTTGGGAAGTATGGGCCCAGAAAGAGAACCATTGGTGTAAGGTAGGAAGGGAAAAAGAGACCATCAAAAGGGAGAGAACGATGCAGTAAATAAATATGAGAAAGGAAGATAGGTGAGCAACTTTCTTGCTGTCCGGTCATTTGGATTGCTGTGGATTATTATAAAATTGTAGGCATGTAGTGTGTGTCCTTCATAGTTAGCATTTGTCTAGTTTGGAATTATGGTGGCAAAGAAAACATTTAGATTTACACATGCTTTATTATTGTAGACATAAAAACTGCCAGGTGACGCCTGGTTTTGTTGATTGTTAATGGCAGGATGGAAGATGTTAGTTAATCCATGGCCCAAAGAGCCTGCTCCTGCTCTCCCCGGAGGCGCCAAGCTTCTTAGCCAGCTCTCGTGATAAGACTTTGCTTGGGGTCCTCACTGTCGTGTCTAGACTATACATTGAGTCTGTAGGATTATGCTCCAGATTGAAGCAAATTCCCAGCTTTCCACATTTTGGACTTCAGCTTAATGTATAGAATATGAGAGTAAATTAACCATTAACACTGCATAGTATTGCCTGGCTTGCCGGTTTCCATTGCGGTGTCTGATTCTACCTAGACTGACCTATCTTGTTTGATTTACTTCTGTACTCCCTTGTTTTAATCATACCTGACAGCTTAAACTTCTTGGATGAATTGATTTTTACTTTTCCTCCCCATTGCTCGGTCTTTATGCTCTCTCATTGTTTTTAAGATGCTTTCCACACCTCAGCAACTCTATCTTAGTTATCCAAGTCATCTTCATCTTTTAAAGCCCTGCTCCATATTATACAGAACTTTATAAAGGAACACCTGTTTCTGTGCCTCTCGGCTTCGAGATCTTTCTCTCTCGTCGTTGATAAGCTTGTCCCACTGTGTTCCTGGAACATCACTGTCCGCAAGGTGCGAGTCATGTCTGTACATGTTTGTGTTTCCTACAGGGCCTAGTACCATTCTTGTTAGAACTGGCCATTCAGGGAATGGCAGATGCCTGCTTCCCAGAGACTGTTGGGAGCAGGGGGTCTGGGCAAGTTCTAGCAGCGAGAGACCAAATGTCCAGGACAGTTGAGCAACTGGTTTCAGGGAAGGTTAGGGTGGGTGCCAGGCACATGCTTCCGAAAGGCTCACACAGCAAGGTGAGAAGGAGGGTGTGCCATGTGAAACAGCTGAGGATCTGATCTGGGAGTGCTCCCTGTAAGGGCATTAGGGACCTTGACAGGAGACAAGCGCTTCGTATAGGAGTTCTAAAGTATCTCTAGTGGCACCTATGAGATAAGAACTCAGATTAGGTTTATCAGACTTGGATTTGCTACAAGGAAGAATGTAGAGTCAAAAAAACCCACTAGCTGACGTAGTGATTAGATACATTGGAAGCATGAGTAAGATGGATTTGAGTAAGTGCCATTCTTTGGCCATAGATTAAAACAGGATCGCAAGTCAGATTTATTTGACTTGAAGCTGATTTATTAAACACATTAAGAAGAAATAAAAGGTTCTCTGTATATGGAGGAAAATACATCTCTTATGGGTGTAGAGAAGATGTCTTCTAGGTCCTTTTCATCTGAGCTCATTTAAGAGGACAGTTTTATTAAAGGTAAATCAGTCTTCATGGATGCTAGGAACAACTAAATGTTAACTTGTTGCCTGACTTTAGTGTATCATATAAGGTAAGGTACTTTCTTTTATGCACCTGAATAATGTCATTTCTATCCTCAATACATCTTTAGTCTATGCCATCTTATTCTATAGTCAGAATAAAGCATTTCCAGAAGTTCAGAAAGCTCAGATGATAATTTAATTGGATATCAATTGTGTAATTCCATTTTGACTGGCTGAAAAGTTCTTCCACAGAGGCCCTTGGTAGGTTGTCCAATCCCAAGTATTCACCCTTAAGCACATACATACATGAGCAACATCATTAATGGACTCAGCAGGCTGTATTTGTGTGTGTGTGGATAATAAAAGTAAAGGTTATGAATTTGAAAGAGTGTGGGGGACACAGAATAGTTGGGTAGAAATGATGTAAATACAGTACTAGTATATGAAATTGTAAAAAAAAAATTAAAATTAAACAGTATTCAACTACAACAATATTTTCAAGTTTTGGTTTGATTCCTGTCAACTCTTTGATGTAATAGCCTAGATCACTTTAATCAGAAGAATATTATGTTTGTTGTTCCTAATATTACTTTAAAGTTGCAATGCTTATTGAATAATGTCTTCATACAATCAGGGTTTCACAAAATACATTTTCTGGAGAAAACGCCTTTTCCATCCACACACTTGTGTGTGTTGAAAGGCATACACTCACAGTTTGGCTTTGTTGTTGGCTGGGTTTTGCTCAGAGCAGGAGGACAGTTGCAAGGTGATGCAGGTTAGGATTAAAATAGTTTGGGAGAGTTTGCTGAGGAGGCAGGTTTAGCAGCTCCCAAGTTAACTTTGTATCATTCACTCAAAGAATAGTTCAGTTCTGAGGTATGAAGAATGACATGAGAACAACTGAATTTATTTTCTCAGAAAGTAAATTTTAAATGTACTGCATGGCCATGACTTTCTGTATAAAATCATTAACAACAACTCTTGCTGTGAGGCCGGAGAGATGCTCAGAGGTTCGGAGCTCTTTTACAGGATGGGATTTGGGTTATAAGAGTCACAACTGCCTGGAACTCTAGCTCCAGGGGATTTGATGCCCTCTTCTTGTCTCTGAGGAAAACACACACACACACACACACACACACACACACACACACACACACACTTCCTGATTTAAAAATAATTTTGGAAATGTTGCTAGTGAAAGGCTAGTTTGTGGAATCAGGAGTCTCAGTGTTTTTTAATCTACTTGTATTATTTTTCCTGATTTGCAGTTTTCTCAGAATTCAACTGTGCCTACCACTTGAGTGCCAACACATTGCATTTTCTCCTTAATCTATTTCCCTTAGGAACAGGATTAAGTTTTTTAAAAAAGAACAAAGGGTGTAATTATTACACCTTTTTTTTTTTTTTTTTTTTTTTAATGTTTGTGTGCTGTGGGATAGACAAAGAAAGCTTGAAGTTTGGTAGAGGGAACGTAACAAACTGGCTTTTTGTTTGGTTCAATTTTGATTATGTCCTACTAACCTAATTATTCATTAAATAGACTGTTGCTGTGACTCAGGTCCTAAGAATGCAGTCAGGGCCTGGGCCAGGGTTAATGAAAATGTTCGCTGGAGAGAGCCACAGCAGCCCTGGAGTTCTAGCTTTTCTTCTTAGCCAGGGCCTGTTTCTCCATCTAGATCTTAGGAGCATCCGATGAATTGATGAGGAAGATTTTACAACCACTTTATGCATTATAGTAAACTGTAATATGTAAAGAAAAAAGAATTTGTGGAGGATCAGAAGGAATGCAAAGAATGTTAATAATTATGAACAGTAAGGCATTTTACAAGCAGAAGGTGCAACATTTGTTAATTCAGAAATGTTATACTTTTGCCTTTATTTTATTTAGATAGATGCTATTTTCTGCATTTTTGATGATTTTTCTATTAGTGAGTGCTTGTTTCAGACCAAAGGCTGATGGAAACAAATGACCTTATAATAAATAATTCATACAAATCCAAGTATTTCTAAGTTGTTGGCCTATATTCCAAAGGGCCTTCAACTTTGGTGTGAGAGAAGTCACTACTGTGCATTATTTAGTACAATAAATTCAGCAGAACATTTTTAATAATCAGATTTGGAGATGGGTCCAAGTTATTTATTATGCTTTTTTTTTTTTTTTGTCCACTTACACTAGAATCATCTGAGAAGAGACCTTCAATGGAGATCATGCCTCTATCAGATTGCCCTTGGACAATTTGTCTCTGGAGCACATTCTTAATGATTGACATTGGAGGGCTCAGCCCACTGTGGGCGGTGCCACATTAGGAAGGTGGTCCTGTGTTGCATAAGAAAGGTAGCTGAGGAAGCAGGGGCGGGATGGATGGACTCTGCTACAGTTCATGACTCCAAGTTCCTACCTTGAGCTCCTCCTATGGGTTCCTTTGTTGGAGTGTACCCTGGAAGTCATTTAAACTCTTTCCCGCCTGATTGCTTTTGGTCAAGGTGTTGGTCATAGCAATAGAAAGCAAACGAGCATGTCCATCCTAGCTCTTTATGTCAGTCTGTGCTGGGACGTTTAGCAAGCCCACTGAGCGTTAGTTGTTGCTGTGTGAGCAAATGGATGGCACAGGAGTCACGTGAACGGCCTCTGCCTGCAGTTAACCTAAACAAAAGAAGTTTATCAGGAGCTTTTTTTTTTTTTTTTGACAAACTTCTTTAAAAATCTGAATGGGGATCTTGTCTTTCACATTCTCAGAGAGAAATTCTGTGACAAAAAGCAGAAGAAACAGTGCTCTCTCACCCCTGCATCATTTCACACTTTGGAGAAGCAAGCATCCCTAACTTACCCCTTAGCCTTTTGCATGAAAGGCAGCTGATGTTTGTTGCTTCTAGGATCAGGATTTGGGATCTCACTGTGTCCTTGCACCTGGACATAATGCACATTCTTTTAATGAGGAACAACTGAGGAAGAAGGCAGAGAGGTCTTGCTCTTAATCACCTCAAGTTAGATGCCCATGTGAATTTGCATTCCGTTTCCTGACGGCTAGGTCAGTACTCTTTATAATCACTTTTTTCTTCTGACTTTGTTTATTCAAATATTTATTGGAGTTTGTGTATCAGAGGTATACAAATGAGGAATAAACATCCGGCTTCTGAGTCGTTCTTGCCTCAGATGTTTAGTCGACGGATTGGACCACAGATGGACTTCATTAAAATTTATGGCGACGAGGAGTGTGCTAGTTAGTTCTGATGCAGTGATACAAACTGGAGGCATCTGCGACGCTGAAACCTCAGTGAGAAAATGCCTCCATCAGATTGACCTACAGGCAAGTCTTTGGGGGGCATTTTTTTGTTTAATAATCGACATAGGAGGGCCCAGTCCAGTGTGGGCAGTGTTACCTCTGGGTTGGTGGTCCTGGGCTGTGTGAAACAAAGCAAGATAATGCAGCCCCAAGTCAATGAGCTGCTTTCCTCTGTGGCCTCTGCTTCAGTTCCTCCCTCCAGATTCCTGCCTTGGCTTCCCTCAATGGACTATAACTAAGCCTAATAAAACCTTTCCTTCTAGAGTTGCTTTTGCTTGGTGCTGTATCACAGTAACACAGACGCAAACTAGTACAGAGGGCTACCCGGGAGGGACTAAGGTCAAATATGACAACTAGCCAGGAAGGCTTCTTCAGAAAGATGGTAAAACCTGTGGCAGAGGAATGGAGGTTTGAAATAACCTGGCATTTGGAGGAACATGAACGGTGTATTAAGGCCAGAATAGTGTATTTCTATGGGGAAGAATGCTGACGAAGAAAGACCAGGGCTCAGAAAATTATGCTTCATTCATTGAAGGGGTTGTCAACACAGGAAGGACAACGTTATTTGATTGTCTTCTCACGTATATCATTATGCACTTTCTATATGTTTAATGAGCACATAGAGTAAGAATTACTGCTGAAACCAGGATGAGCATGAGCAGGTTGTAGTACCGGCAAGACTCGTGAGGTCTGGGTTGAGAAGAGAGAGATGTGGGAGGTAAAATTAGTAAGAAATGAGGACTTCTATGGAGGTAAGGCGGTAAGTAATAGGGTGGCTATAACCTAGAGAATTGTATGGGTGGCCGAGGCAGCAGTGAGTTCACAAGAAAGGGACTATAGGATTGAATGGGTTTAGAAGGCTTAAGACTTTAAACATACTGTGCCTGGGCTGTTGGACAGAAAAACATGGCCGTCACAAATGGCATTGTAGAGCTGCAGGTGTGAACCTCATCAGTATGTGGGAGGCAGGCTCTGTGCCACTGAAAATGCATGACTATTGATTTAAATAATCAAGGGATTTACTGTTAAAGGAAACCTGAGCAAAAGAATCAGCAGCCTTGTTTATTGATCATGGAGCAAGAGGTGCGTTTTGTATAGAAATGATGAAATAGATAAAATAATTTCCCCATCATGCTCTTCATCTGAGATTCACCTGGCCCGTTTGCTTTATTGCAAGTGAGCACAGAGCAGTAACAGTTACACATGTAGTATTCTGAACCCGTGCTTAATGAAACCAAGTGACTGGAACCAGACTCCTCGTCAAGAAATTGGAAGTGATCAGAGTATTCTTTTTATTATCACAAAATGTCAAAGTAATGCAACAGTTGCTTTAATAATCTGAAAAAAAAGGGTAGTGACTAAAATAAATGTGTGCAACCAAATTATTGTTTGTATGTGATGTCAATGGAGTGATATGCTTACATTTTTTAAGGATTAGAGGGGTGCATGTTGCACGCGAGCTTTTAGAAATTACCTGGAAGCGTACGATTAGAGAATTACAATTTCCCAGAGGTAATTGGGGACTGGGGATCTTTGAACAGAAGCTCTGTGGAGGAGCATGGGAATAAGTGTATGCAAAAGACTAAACGGGTGTTCTGCCGGACGAGAAATGCTGCTACACGATGCCAGAAGCCGTTAAAGAGAGAGCCTGGGGTTGGAAAGCCCTTAATCTGAGAACTAAGAATCGGGTATTAGGGAACAGGGAAGAGGCTTCAGGATCATTCCTTAGCCAGTGTGGGGCTGCATTCCATAACCTCTCAAATGAGCACAAGTGTTGAAGGAGGGCTTCGAACCCTCTGGCGTGGCCATCAGTAGACTATCAAATAAGGGAGGCAGGGCTATATGCTTGTTTTGTTAAAGCTTGATAAGATCAAAGCAAGAAAACATGGCCCCCATGACAGGAGGTTCAAAATGGTGTGTGTAGGGGGTGATACCCAAGACAGAGTGTAAATGAAACATTTATTGCAGTATAGTAAAGGATTTGTTTGAGATTTAGATCAACGGACAGTCTTCAACTGAGTGCACTCAGAAGATGCCATCTCAGAACCAATCAAGTGAGGGAGGTTAAAATTAGAACTAGGCTGAGGCCCATCAGGAACAGACAACAGAAAAGACGGAGAAGTAGCAGTGTGAATACTAGAGTTAATGAGGATAATCATTAGACAAGGCTGAAGATTTGCCTAGTGCCCTGAGAAGTCAGTCTCTAATAACTAGAATAACTAAAGAAATCCTCCAGTAATCAGAATAGCAAAAAGAATGTGAGTCGCCCACACAGACTTCTAAGCTTAGTTTCTAAACTTGTGCTTTAACATTTTATATTAACTGAATAGGGAGCTTCTAACCTATGCTATTGAATTGCTAACCAAAACCTTCCAGAATTAGGACCAAAAGAAAACATTTTGATTATCTATTCATCAAGCCATGCCCAATAGCTTACCAGGATTTTCCGAGGTAATACTCCAAATTTAATAGAAGTTTATAGCCAGCCGAGTTTTGGAAAAAGCTGCATAAGGCACTGTAGTGTATTAGGAACCCGGTCGCTCAGTGTCCTGTCGACTCATTTGACATGGATGCTGCCCTTTTGAATTTTGGTCATGAAATACCAGTTAATATGTCATAGGAGACTGGTCTTTTAAAGCAGGCTTTGGAACACATAAATATAAATGTACAAATATGTGATAAAATTAGAACAATAAAGCATGTAGTTGGAGCCTGTGAGAGATGTCTTAGTAGTTTAAAGCACTTGGTGCCAAGGCTGAGGACCTGAGTTCCCTCTTCAGGACCCACAGGCTCTGGGGCGTGGAGAGAGTCTCCTGAGAGTTTCCTCAGACCCCTACATTCCCTGTGGCATGTTGTGACCCTTCAAAGTAAATCAGTACAGATAATAAAGGGACTTGATAAAGATGTGGTTTATGTAACTATATCAGCGTATTATATAGTAATATATATGGTGAACATACATTACCTACATTGTACTTTATAAGAACGAAATGAAATTACATGTTTAACAATAGTAATGGCCAGGAGTTATCTGAGCATTAATAAAGATGACTTGCTAGGAAACAGTTGCATGGTTCAGTAAGAACCTTTGGTTCAGTGAGAGTTGCATGCTGGGCTTAGAGGAGCAGGCAGCATTCGTTATCATCTGATGCTGGCTCCTCTTTAGTTCAAAAACAAAAAATCCTCTGTGAAAACAGGGATTATTGTTTGACCTGGGATATGGCCAGTTTAATATTATAATTTCATAGGAGCCTGTCTTTTCCCCTTTTTTCTTTTTCATTTTCTTTTCTTTCTCCTTAAACTCTCCCACCCCACCCCTCACTGTGTGTATCCCTGACTTGCCTGCACCTTGCTCTGTAGACCAGGCTAGCCTCAAACTCAGATATCTGCCTGCCTCTGCCTCCCGAGTGCTAGGATCAAAGGTGTGCACCACCTTGCCCATCAAGTCAATGCTCTTAACTGTTGTAGTGTAAGTTCTTTGATAGAGCAAATATGTGAACTTTATGATTTTTATTATTCATTCTACTAAAGAGCCTTCTTAGGGCTTCATTGGTCTAGCTATTTAAGTGAAAGCATTATTTGTAACATAGCCTTGTATAATTTTAAGATTAAAATAGACTTTAGAAAAAAAATTTTTTTCCTTTTTTTTAAAATTGTGAGCCACCATGTGGTTACTGTGAGTTGAACTCAGGACTTCTGGAAGAGCAGCCACTGCTCTTAAACACTGAACCATCTCTCTGCCTCCTCTCCCCTT
Source organism: Peromyscus maniculatus bairdii (assembly GCF_049852395.1). NCBI lineage: Eukaryota > Metazoa > Chordata > Mammalia > Rodentia > Cricetidae > Peromyscus > Peromyscus maniculatus. Next base: position 48,366,546 of record NC_134862.1, on the reverse strand, counting down.
TTTTAATTGTACAACACGGTTTTCCAGAATTGAAATAGATGGTCTTTAGGACAGGCTTTTATAGTTGATTAATTTATGCAGCAAGTCTTGAATTCTTAAGATGAAGCTAATTATGGGCTAATCCTTAAGTGACTAGATGTTATTAAAGATTTTTGAGCACTGAAGTGTGACTCTCAGCATGCAGGACGCTGAAGGCAGCTCTCTAGAACAGAAGTGGTTGTACAGGAAAATGAAGGGATTTGGGGACCTGAAGCTGGGCTGGAACTTTCCAGGATGCGGTTGAGTCTTGAACTAAACACAAATTTCTGTGGTCTTGGCAAATGTCTGTATAGTTCTTGAAGCCCTAGCCTTGACCTGTGGCATTTGAAGAGTTTGAGAAAATGTTCTTACTCGGATTTCTGTACTTGTTCCTGCCCAAAAGGAGCTTCCGGCACACCCAGCTAATTCCGTGTCCGTGAGCGTTTGCACATGCGCACAGCACACAGGGCGATGGCTTCTCTTTGTTAAATTTCTTATCGGCAATCTGTATTTCCTATTCGCTCTGTGGTAGTGTTTTCAGAAGTCTCCCGTGGAAAAGTTCTGCGAAGTATAAAACAGTGTGTGTATTTTTGCTGGAAGAATATATACCAACAGAGTTTGTAAACCTTAAAAATAAAGACAGAAGGGCAACTCTCGAAGATCTTTTTCGTCTCCCTTTTATATGGGTTTCCAGTTCAAAAATAAGCTTGCCTTAATATTTAAAAGCCATTATTACATTGTAGAAAAAGTTCATCAGTAACGTAGTTGTGCCATAACTCGTAATCTTGATGTTGACATTGTTCCTCTAACTTGTTCCGAATAAATACTGAGACCTGTTTTAACTGTAGGTCGATGAAACCATGAGCACAGTTGGATGAACTTTTGTGTCTTCCTAACAGTGTGCCCAGGATTGGGCAGACTTTCCCTCTTATGCTGGATTGCACAGGATAGATGGGAAAGGCTCTGAGACAGGCCCAAGGACCTCCCAAGTCGGCTTGGCTCAGGAGTGATAGGGTTAAGGCCAGAGGTAGTATTTTTTGTTGCTATCACTTGGCACATCTCTCCCTTTTTGGATACACTTTCTTGCTGATAATTATGACTTTGTAACCCTTTTAAAATTATTATAGTCAAATTACAATCTTATAGGGAGGTAGTCAGATGATAATGTTGCTTTTGTTTACTGAAGAATCACAACGAGAATACACATGGAGTATTTTCAAGAAATTGTTATTTTTTACCTTAGAGGAAACAAATTCACTGTTGTAGTAAATGAATTACCCTCACATAGTCATTTACTAAAAATTAAAGTGTGAATTAGTAAATAGGCTTAGAGCTCAGACATTTTTCAATGTTGATTTGCAGTAGGAAAACTGTCTGTGAAATACTGTATGAAGCAATGCTCCAAATATACATCCCTAGTGATTGACTTCATTTTAATGTAAGAAAAATATGGGGAAGTTTGTGCAAGGGGGACAAGTTCTTGCACAGAGGCCACCTGTTTTTCATACTTTGCTCACTTACTTTAAATATATAGTACTGCCCATGTTTGCTGAGATAACTAATTATAATTTGAAATCTTAGAGTTTTGTGTTATCTTTAAATAGTTTAGAAAAAAACAAAAACAAGTGGAATTAAAACAACATTATTTTTGTTTGTTTTGTTTTTGGTGAGGTCATACATGTTTGGTATGTCACGCTAAGCAAATAAAAAACTTTATCCTTCATATCTTACCTTTCAAATTACTCAATTTTTCTTTTCCACGGAAAAATTTAACTGAGGGGCACCTTTGGAATTACACATCGCTTCCAAGATTGTGCTCTGGGTGGTCACTAACCCACAGCACCCCTAAATCCCCATCTGGCTCAGAATGTCAATAAACTCTGCATTTGTGTAACATGAGTTATTATTTATGAAGAAATTAGAAATGGGTGAACTTTAGAGACCAGACAGGAGGCCTGTCATCCAGTGGTGTCAGTTGATACCGAGGCAACTAAGGCTCGGAGATGGTCAGAGGTCTCAGAGAAACCACTAGTTTGACTTGGTGGAGTCTGTGTCAAGTCCCACCTTCTCCCCTCCGACTGTCACTTGGTGAGAATTTTCCGAGTGACATCCAGACTGCCAAGGAGCTGGACAGCTGCAAATGGGAAGCCAGAAACTCACAAGCTTGTGGGACTCTTAGGTCTGTCTCATCCACTGGCTTGCAGGAGAAACAATCACTTGACCACTTGACGATTTATTTTGCCCATGGACTAACCCACAATTTACATTTAAAATCTAATTTACTAACATTTAAAAGTCAGCTTTTCTGACTCATATTCTTGCTGCCAGGCCCGGGGCATTTGCTTTCAGTGTGTATTATAAATAATTAATTAAGTTATGGGAAAGCAAACACTTCTTTAAAAATGACAAATTAAAGGACAGGTGGTTGAAGTAGAAACTCATTGAACTTTGTCAATTAATCAAATGTTACATTTTAGCATTATTGGTTTTCCCTTCTAATATAAAAGTGATAAACATGCATTTAAATGGCTTTGTATGTTTAATATGTTGAACAAATTGTAGGTGTGTATAGTATTGTTTGTTTTTTGGATCTTTGGCTTTTTTTGTAGGGGCCCACCACCCAAATAAATCACACACAGAGGCTTATTCTTATTTATGAATGCCTGGCCTTAGCTTGACTTGTTTCTAGTCAGCTTTCCTTACTTAACTTATCCCGTCTATCTTTTGCTTCTAGGCTTTTCCCATTTTCTTTTGTAAATCTTACTCCATGGCTTGCTGGGTGGCTGGCCCCTTGGAGTCCTCCTCCTCCATTTTCTTCTCCCAGATTTCTCCTTCTATTTATCCTCTCTGCCTGCCAGCCCCACCTGTTTCTCTCTCCTGCCTTGCTATCGGCCCTTCAGCTCTTTATTAGAGCTTCGGGTGTTTTAGACAGGCACAGTAACACAGCTTCACAGTTAAACAAATGCAACATAAACAAAAGTAACACACCTTAAAATACTGTTCTCCAATAGGGTGTTCTTTGGGTTTATTTCTTTACATGGAAATAGACTGAAATAATCAATAGACAACACGTGGGAAAGGCCAGTAGCCAGTTTCAGAATAATCAGCTTCTAGAAAGTTCTGTTTAAGGGACAGCTTTAACTGGAAGACTGTAAATTCCCTAATTAGAGATGCCTGTAATGGTAGCGCTCAGTTAAGAACTTACTTGTTGACATACTAATTTCACTAATACATGTTTCACTAATATTTAGGGGTTTTCTCTTTTGTTTAACTCTTGTATTGAGTAATAAGTAGCTCTATTTTAGCCTGTGTGTCCAGACAGAAAAAGCTGTTTTAATCTGTTAGGCTGTGAGGGTGTCAGACAGCGTGGATGTGCATGCATGATAAAAGGGAGACGGGAAGAGAGACGGATTACTTTGTATATCTGCTTTCCCATCATAGACCAGTTGCATGGATTATAATTCAGTATTTGAAATTGCTCTTCTGACCGGCCTGGGGCATTTGATTTCAGTACATATTACCAATAATTAAGTAATCTGAAAGTAGGCATGGTGGGGGGCTTGTAAGTTTATGTTTTGAACATGGCTTCTGTTTTCCAGATTTGGGGAACCGTTAACTGTGTTCTATCTTGTGCTGACTCTGTTTACAGCATTCACAGACGAGTTGAAAAAAAAAAAAACGGAACACAGTTGGTAACCCACAGTAGCTTATTGTGTTCCCGGGAGGTTAATTGTGGAAAAAGAACTGTGCCAGGCATTCTGGGAGAGTCAGAGGGCTCTGCTGCAGACTTTGCTGGTAAGGCCTTCATAAGTCCTCTTGGTAGTGCCATTAACGGTATGAAAAAGGCCTCAGTGCCGAGGGTCTGCCATGGCATGGGGCTGGCATGGGGTAGCAGAACAGGTGGGGGTCATTGTCTAAGTCCTCCTGGGACTACGCAGATTTGTTCCCAGCTTTGAGGAGAGCTGTGTTCCATGGGTGAAATTAAGATCCCTGAAGCCCAGAAATGGGCCTTCTTTGGCAGTGATAGTTGGGCATGAGACCGATTCATTCTCTTTACAAAGGCTCATGTGGTGGGTGGTATCTGTAGAATGAAAACCCCGCCTTCTGACTGTCTGCGACCCAGTCCTAAGGACCACACTGGGTAGCCTCAGGTCTGGTTGATATTCCTTGGCTATCTGTGGGGTGGAAGTTTCTGCAAACTGCTCTGCGAGGTTCTGAGTCTCAGTAGAAGGGCCCTTTGCTGTTTATCCTTTCACTAGCATCTGCCTGGTTTGCACAAGGAACTGGGAAAATTCCTCTTGCCTGAATAAGGGTCCGTGACGCATGTCCTTTAAATATTACACTTGATGTCCTTTTGAGTGATGGTAAGGTTGATGATGTCCTATACCTGTGGTAGTCATTTGAAAAGTTTTACTTTGTGCTTGTCTTATTTGAATGCAAGGTGCTATTTACAGATGGTCTTTACCAATATTTTTCAGATCCATTGAGACAAAGCTGGATTATGTAGGCTTTATATTCCCATCTACTCAGCAAACATTTGCGTATCTACTATGCACTCATTGTGATGTCAGCATTGGTACCACGGTGTTAGCGTGACAAACTCCAGGTTTTTAATGGCCTCATGTCATTCAGAACTCTAAACATGGTTCACCAATCACAAAAAAGAAGGTTCCCCCCCCCTCCTTGATTCTGATTTATCCTAAACAATGTCCCAAGTGGACATCAGAATACAGGGACCCACCTTGGACATTATGTATAGTAGAGGGACTTAGGCTGTTTAAAAAGTTTGATGCCTACTAAACAATAGCTTTCTTTAAAATGATTTTATAATGAGGATACAGAGATGTGAGAGTTTACAGTTAAAAGTGCATTATTACTGCTACTTAATATTCATTAATTTCTGACAGTATTCTAAGTAGCATGCAGAGCTTTGACTGGACTTATTGCTCAGTCCTAAGTGATTGAACCTAACGTGTCAGTGATTCAGGCATCAGAAATTAGTTATAGTAATCGGTTATGACTGTGAATGAGCATCATCTTTTGAAATAAGATAATTCACAGTTTTTTTCTCTCTTCAGTTAATTGGCTTGATTTACTTCATCAGTGTCTAAAGGAGAGACAAATTCTACCTGGCCATACCTTGGAAATTTTGGAATATAGTTTCCATTAAAAATAATCATACTACTTCTATATATTCATTGACCTGACCTGTTTCCCTAGATCCAGAAGGCATGTAACTAATGGTTAACTTAAGAATTCTAAATGGAATTTGATTTGTGTCTAAAGCCGTTTTCCCGGCTTTGAAATGTGCACCGCACACCACAGAACCACCATGATAACAAGGGAAGCTGGATATCCTTGAAGATGCTAATGAAACCTGTAGATGTAACCAATCGTATTATTAAAATAAGAAACACAGAGCCAAGGTAAAAGAGAAAAGCCGAGAGGTCAGAGCTCAGAGATAAAATCTTACCTCCTGCAGTGCTCCTAGCTTCCCCGAGAGAGAGGGAGGTACTTCCTGTGTCCCTGTTTAAATAACCTTTCTGTTCTGCCTTCTCATTGGTTGTAAACCCAACCACATGACTGCCTCATCACTGCCTGTAAGTACCGCCCTCCAGGTCTTAAAGGCGTATGTCTCCAATACTGGCTGTATCCCTGAACACACAGAAATCTACCTAGCTCTTCTAACCACCACGCTCTTACTATGGCTCTAATAGCTCTGACCCCAGGGCAACTTTATTTATTAACATAAAATTAAAATAACATTTCAGTACAAATAAAATATCACCACATTTCCCCTTTTCTATTTTAATAAAAAGAAAAAAGGCAAAAGGTTATAACTAACAAAAGAAAAACTATATACAAAAGTACAATAACTATATACAATATATACAAGTAACAAATACCTAAACGATGTCTAGTCCATTTGTATTTGACAAATCAGAGAAAATAATTCCCTTATCTATCCTATTTTAGTAAGTCCAAAATGTATCTAATTCACTTTCTATCCTAATTAATCTTCAACTATAACTAACTAATCTTCAACTCCCTCAGAGACCCAAGAAGGAAATAATATTAGCTAACAAAAATAAAAACAGGAAGTGCACAAAAGCAACTTCCAAAAATTTTGTGAGTTGACAGAAACAGCCAGCTGTCTGGACAGTCACCTGAGGTTTCTCCACAGTGTTGGGGCATCATCTTCAGCCTATAGGCTTATGGTATCTGACAGACTCATTTGTGAAGTAGGTTGTACACAAGGTCAACAGTTCAACCTCACACTGGGTGAGAGCAGTCCATGTACCAGAAACACCTGAATTCCACTAGTGTCATGTCATGATTCAGGATTTTAAATTCTGGAAATTGTTGATGGTTTTTGAATTCAGCTGTCCATTCTTCTTGGCTGTGTATATATGGCTTCATCTAAGCATGCCCTTCTCCACATCCCTCTATTAAATGCCAGTCTACTATTGAGAGGCGTGAGCTTTCAGTTGCTGTTCCATTGCACAACAGAAGCCATCGGCCCACTGCCTGTTCAGCTGCCTTCAAAGAAAAGGGCACTGTACCTTTTCCAGATTGTGAAGGCCACTTCAGGGATGGTGCCATACTGTCCTGGCCTCAGAAGATGCCGTCTGATAAAGCCATAACCACACTTGTTTTGGCAAGAATCAGTAGTCCTTTGTTTCGTGTTCTGTCTGTCCATTTTTTCTGTTGATTTGAGGATACTTTGTTGTCCAGTGGCTAACTTTTGCCACAATGAAAATTAACTCCATATGCAGTTTCTTCAATGCCCATATTTTCTCTGAAGTAGATTGGTACTGCCAGGAGCCGACATGTCTCAGAAAAGAAAAATTTCTAAGTTATTAAAACATTTTAAATGCCATATTCTGTAGATCTCTGAAGGGTTTGAAGATGACCTTTCTAAAATATATCTGCTCAATTTTTAAAACATATCTAATATGACTACAATTTCTATTGTAATGTCTAATTACTAACTTTCATTTCTTTATATCCTAATAGTTGGTAATAATGTAAAGTATTTAAAACTAGTAATTGTCTTTTTCTTTTCTTTTCTTTCTTCCTTTTTTTTTTTTTTTTAAAAACAAGAACCTTAAATCTAATCTCCTTTGCTTAGCCTTTTTCCTAACCCTTGACAACTTGTAACCAACCCCCCTAAACAATGAAAATTATCCCAGACCCAAAACCCATTAAAAGAACAAAAAAAAAAAAACCACCCGCCCCACACCACCTCTTTGGGAATGTGGGCGTCATTCTTAAAATTGCTTCCTGCTGGGTATGGGCGAAGTTATCTTTATCCTGAAAGAAAAATTTAAGTTAATTGTCAAATTCTAGGAAAGGTAACTATATCCTTCATTATTATCCAGTCTGTGTATAAAGCCAAAGTTCAGGGTTTATCTCAAGTCCTTATTCAAGTAGTCTTTGAGACTGGATCATCTCAGCTAGTCATCTCAAAATTGCTCTGAGCACCTTGTAGTTCAAAGCTGATCTGTAGATGATGTTTGTCAGTTTAGTGATATTATTATTGTCCACGTGGAATTGTTGTTGTTGTTGTTGTTGTGGGGCCCCATCTTCTTTCCGGAGACTTCAGTTGATGTTAGGCCTGGCCATGATTTCCTGCAGAAAACTGATAAGAGACTCGAACACAAAGACATATATATGCAGCTAACTGAAGCCTTTTTTCTAGAATTAGTTAGTACTCTATATAACCATTCATATCTTAACAAAGTTTAAAATGTATATATATATTAATATTGTAAATTTTGATATAAAATTTATACTTTAAGAAAAGTTTAAAGAATCAGAATAGAATCAAAGAGTTGAGATTAGTAATAGAATAGTCCCTTAATTAATTTGGCTTTTGTCCTGTCCCATACCAGAAAATGGCTCTTTCTGGCATGATACAGGGAGTTTGCATTTTCCTTTTAACAACATGCTTGAGTTTGAAGAAGGAGAGAGCCATTCTCCAACTCCAAAGTCAGCTTTAAATTTTAATTGAACTGGGACTATTAGAAAACCAATAGTGTTAAATCTTTAGAGAAAAGCAGAAACAAACATTTAAGAAGACATAAAATTTTTTTTTTTAGATTATATATACCCATTCGCCGTTTCACTTTGTTTCCTGGGATAGATGATTTGTCCCTTTTCTTCAGTTGTCTCATTTGTCTTGTGTTCTTCAGATTCCTTAACCTTCATTCTCCTAAAAGACAAAAACAAAAACCTTCCCCCAAGACTAATTTTGGGGATGTTCCTTTTTGGCAAGTTATTATCTGATTAAATGAAAAGACATGTGTTACTGTACAAGTTAGTTTAAATTGGATGTTCATGCTGGTTGATGAACTATCATATCCTCTAATTAAGAGGTTTCTCTTGTTCAAATCGAACCTTTATCAATTTTGATGGTACCCACAGCTTATCTTCTCCTGTAGAAACAAAAGCAAAACCTCGTCCCCAACGTAATACATACCCTGGCTTCCATTCTGAGGTCAGCACATCCTTAAAGTATATAGGCTGATTTAATTCTGTAGTTTTTTCTATTACCCAATGTCTCTCTGCAGCTGTTGTTCCTTTCTCATTGGCATTCAGAAAATTCAAAGTTAATAGAGCATTATGCAGTCTATTTCTGGGGGTTTTTGTTACTCCTTTCTGTTTATTTAGCATATCCTTTAGAGTTCTGTTTGATCTTTCTATAACTGCTTGACCTGTAGGATTATGTGGTATACCTGTAATATGCTTTATATTGTAATAAGCAAAAAACTGTTTCATTTTAACAGAGACGTATGATGGAGCATTGTCAGTTTTGATTTGTGCAGGTATACCCATGATGGCCATAACTTCTAGCAAATGAGTGATTACAGAATCAGCTTTTTCAGAACTCAAAGCAGTTGCCCATTGAAATCCTGAATAAGTATCAATGGTGTGGTGTACATATTTCAATTTTCCAAATTCTGCAAAGTGAAACACATCCATCTGCCAGATTTCATTCCTCTGAGTACCCTTTGGGTTACATCCTGCTGGTAATGGCGTTTGATTATAGAAGGAACAAGTAGGACATTTCTTTACTATTTCTTTGGCTTGTTGCCAGGTTATGGGAAAATCTTTTTTTAAACCTTTACTATTGACATGATGTTTTTTATGAAATTCTGAGGCCTCCAGCACATTTCCTATCAATAATTTATCAATCTCATCATTGCCTTGTGCTAGAGGGCCTGGCAGACCAGTATGAGATCGGATGTGAGTTATATATAAAGGATGACTCCTTTTCCTGATTGTATCTTGTAATTGAATAAATAGTGAAGTTAATTCTGAAGCATCAGGGATAAATTCTGCAGTCTCAATATGTAATACCACTCTTTCAGCATACTGAGAGTCAGTTACTATGTTGAGAGGTTCTGAAAAATCCATTAATACCAACAGAATAGCATACAATTCTGATTTTTGCACTGAATTATAAGGACTTTGTACCACTTTACTTAAATTTTCTGATTTGTAACCTGCCTTTCCTTGTTTGTTGGCATCTGTATAAAATGTACGAACTCCAGATATGGGTTTTTGCCGTACAATTCGAGGCAAGATCCAATCAGCTCTCTTTATAAAATCAATTCTGTTGCTTTTGGGATATTTGCTGTTAATTTCTCCCAAAAAATTACTGCAAGCTCTTTGCCAAGGTTCACTTTCTGTCCATAATTTTTCAATGTCCTCCTTAGTTAAAGGTACGACAATTTCTGCTGGGTCTATTCCTGCTAACTGACGAAGTCTCAATTTTCCTTTCCAAATCAAGTCAGAGATTTTTTCCCCATAAGTTTTTAATTTTTTATTTGGTTTATTTGGTAAAAATATCCATTCCAATATAATATCTTCCCTCTGCATTAATATTCCAGTAGGGGAATGCCTAGAAGGTAAAATAACCAAAATGCAATCCAGCTTTGGATCAATACGATCCATGTGCCCTTCATGTACTTTCTTTTCTACCAAGGCCAATTCTTTCTCAGCTTCAGGTGATAATTCTCTTGGACTATTTAAGTCCTTGTCACCTTCTAAGGTTTTGAACAAATTAGTCAGTTCATCATTTTTTACCCCAACAATAGTTCGTAGATGAGAAATATCTCCAAATAATCTTTGAAAGTCATTAAGAGTCTGTAGTCTATCTCTCCGAATTTGCACCTTTTGGGGTCTAATTTTTTGTAGCTCTATTTTATATCCTAAATAATTAATAGAATCTCCTCTTTGTATTTTTTCAGGAGCAATTTGTAATCCCCAGCAAGGCAAAATTTTCTTTACTTCTTCAAACATTCTTTCTAAAGTATCTGCATTTGAGTCAGCTAGTAAAATATCATCCATATAATGATAAATTATAGATTTAGGAAATTTTTTACGTATCACTTCCAATGGCTGTTGTACAAAATATTGGCACAGAGTTGGGCTATTTAACATTCCCTGTGGGAGGACCCTCCATTGAAATCTTTTAACCGGTTGAGAATTATTATAAGTAGGCACTGTGAAAGCAAATCTTTCTCTGTCTTTTTCTTGTAAGGGTATTGAAAAGAAACAGTCTTTTAAATCAATAACTATGAGAGGCCATCCTTTTGGTAACAGAGTAGGCAAAGGAATTCCAGATTGTAGAGAGCCCATCGGCTGAATTACTTTGTTAATTGCTCTAAGGTCTGTTACCATTCTCCATTTACCAGATTTCTTTTTAATAACAAATACAGGAGAATTCCAAGGGCTGGTTGACTGTTCAATATGCTGAGCATTTAACTGTTCTTCTACCAGCTCTTCTAAAGCCTGGAGTTTCTCTGTTGTTAAAGGCCATTGCTGAACCCATACAGGCTTGTCTGTTAACCATTTTAAAGGTAGAGCTGTTGGTATTTTTGGAAGATTATCAGTTGTTGTGCCCTGTTCTTGTATAATATGGATGGCTGGTGACCACTCAAAATAATGCCTTCTAATATTTCTCTCAGAAACATGTGCTAGTTTATGATTTGTTTCTGAGATTGGAGGGATTTTAATCTGAGTATTCCATTGTTGCAACAAGTCTCGACCCCACAGGTTCATAGCTATGTTAGCGACATATGGTTTTAATTTTCCTCTCTGTCCTTCTGGACCTATACATTCCAGCCATCTTGCACTCTGTTTCACTCCAGATAATGTCCCAATTCCTAACAGTTGAACGTTTACCTCCTGAAGAGGCCAAGCTGGATGCCAAAATTCTGGTGCAATTATGGTAATGTCCGCACCTGTGTCTACCAGACCAGACAACAAAACACCATTTATTTTTATCGTTAATTTTGGTCTCTGTTCATTAATAGAAGTTTGCCAAAAAATTTTCTTTATGTTTTCTCCTGAATTTTCTATTCTCTCTTTTTCATCATCCTGACCAGCATGATTTATTCCAATAGTCATTTGGTTATTTAATCGCTCAGAGCAGGGATTTCCTCTACAGCTGCAGGAAAGGTTTGAACTGGTTTTGCTATGGGGGCCTGCATGAGGCCCCTCCGGGAGTTTCCCGAAAACTGAGGCAAAGGATTACCCTGTCTGTCCTTTGTTGATCTACATTCGTTGGTCCAGTGTTTTCCCTTACCACACCTTCTGCATACTCCAGAAGGAAGGGGCATTCTGTTGCCATTGTTCCTTGAAGAAACATTGCTTCTAGGATTGACCTGTTTACAGTCCCTTTTAAAATGTCCTTGCTTTCCACACCCAAAACATCTAACACTCCTCAAACCTTTTGAAATTACTTCTCCTACCCACGTATCATGCTCATCAACCTCAACATTAATTGTTTCTCTAATCCAATCTTCCAAAGGTGCAGATCTTGCCCTTAACGGCCTGATTATTCTTTTGCATGCTGCATTCGCATTCTCAAATGCCAAAGCTTCAATTATTGCCTTACTAGCTTCTGATCCTGAGACCATTCTGTTTACTGCTGAAGCCAGTCTTTCTAAAAAATCTGTGAAAGATTCTTTAGGGCCTTGCATAACCTTTGTGAATGACTCATGTTTTTTTCCTGGTTCATCAACTCTGTCCCATGCATTCAAGGCTGCCATTCGACATAAAATTACGGTTTGAACATCATATAAACATTGTGTTTGTATTGAAGCATATTGGCCTTCTCCAATAAGCTGATCCTGACAAACTTGTATTCCTTTATCCCTCCATTGTGTTTCTACGTTTCTAGCTTCCTCCTTAAACCAAGTCAGAAATTGAATTCTCTGGCTGGGTTCCAGAACAGCTTGTGCAAGGTCCCGCCAGTCCTGTGGTATAATCCTATTATATGTTGACCAAGAGTTTAACATTTGCTTTACATATGGGGAATGCATGCCATAAGATACTATTGCCTCCTTAAACCTTTTAAAATCCATCAGTTCAATTGGAGCCCAGATATTTTGTGTAGCCATTTGATCAGGCATCTGCTGTACGGTTACAGGATAAATTAAGGATGACTGTGTGAAAACAGGCTTTCTTTCTGTAACCTTATGATCCAAACTTGAACCAACTTCACTGTTAAAATTAACAGGTTTTTCTAAAGCTGTTATCCTGGCACTTAAATCGACTATCTTTTTAAATAGTAAAATGAGAATAAGCATGGTGATTAAGTGCATAATTCCCATAATACTAATCTTTTCATATAGTTGTTCCATTGTCAGACTGCCTAAAATTTCAAACAAAACCCAATTTTCTTCCAATGTACACAGGAAACCCATTTTTTTAAATGTGGAAAAAATTTGTCTTTTAAATAGTTTCCTTTATGACTTACCAAATCTGCGTAGAACAGTAGAAATCCGAGCGAATTTCAAAACAGCCACCTAGAGTCCTAGGTGTAAATCCAGAGAGAGAGAGAGAGAGAGAGAGAGAGAGAGAGAGAGAGAGAGAGAGAGAGAACAGAGAGACAGAGAGAAAGCAAGAGAGAAAGCAAAAGCGAAAGTGAAAGTGAAAGTGAAAGTGAAAGCGAAGGGGTAGCCGGCTAAAGCTTAAAGCCAGCCACTTGTTCCCTCTGAGCCGAGTCAAGGCTTGGCTTTACAGCCAGGGGCCCTGTTTAGCAGGGCAGGCCTGAGCTGTTTGTAGCACTGGCTTTAAGCAAGCAGCTCACAGTCCGGCCTGAGCCCAAGCAGACCTGGGCTGGGGCTAGGGAGCCGGCTGCTCCGGCTAGGGAGCCGGCCCCAAGCAGTTTTTAATGGATTCTTGTCACGTTGGGCGCCAGATGTAGATGTAACCAATCGTATTATTAAAATAAGAAACACAGAGCCAAGGTAAAAGAGAAAAGCCGAGAGGTCAGAGCTCAGAGATAAAATCTTACCTCCTGCAGTGCTCCTAGCTTCCCCGAGAGAGAGGGAGGTACTTCCTGTGTCCCTGTTTAAATAACCTTTCTGTTCTGCCTTCTCATTGGTTGTAAACCCAACCACATGACTGCCTCATCACTGCCTGTAAGTACCGCCCTCCAGGTCTTAAAGGCGTATGTCTCCAATACTGGCTGTATCCCTGAACACACAGAAATCTACCTAGCTCTTCTAACCACCACGCTCTTACTATGGCTCTAATAGCTCTGACCCCAGGGCAACTTTATTTATTAACATAAAATTAAAATAACATTTCAGTACAAATAAAATATCACCACAGAAACCTTAGTACATAACACAGTGCTGGGGAAAAGCCCCTCCGCTTTTTGAGCGGTACTGGGAAACTTTATAATAAAGTTGGTGCTTCAGTGCTGTGTTTCCAAAATCCAAACACACACGTAATGTAGAAGCTTGGTGTGTTATTATAGATCTCCTGGTTTCTGCACATCTGCTTTTAGGTACTGCCCATATTCGTTTTGGTTTTTTTTTCCCCCTTTTTAGAGAAGCCTCATGCCATGCTTAGTGGTTCTGTATTTGATTCTTTCTGTCATGATTGAGAATTGCTTTCTTCTGTTGTTGATAAGAGGCCCTATTCCCCCACCTCCCCACCTGGGCACATACTTGTGCTTTAAGAAGTGCTGTAGGGCATGGGGAGATGACTCAGTTGGTAAAATGATCGAGGACCACAATAAAAACTGTCAATTGGGGAGACAGGAAGATGGGTGCCACCTGAGCAGCCAGTCTACCTCCATCAGAGAGCTCCAGATTCAATGAGCAAGCCTGTCTTAAAAAAAGATAAGGCGGAAGTCCAGCAATTGACAGAGACACCCAATATTGACTTCTGGTGTCCACGTACAAGTGTGTGTGTGCACAGGTGTAACTCCTGTCCCCGCCAAATAAAAAGCAAACAAGAAGTTCTGTCAGTGACCGCCTCCTTTGTACTTGGTCTAAATGTGTGAGAGTAAAAAGTATATTTTTTTACTTCCTGCTTCTCTAGAAGAGCAGAGCCAGTGAGTTCTCCCAAGTCTTAGGTCTTAGTAGAGTGTTTTTGGTAGACATAGGCATATGGACTGTGTTTGGACTTGGAGAGTTCAGTATCCAGTTTCTTACAGAAGTCTAATATAAAAACATTAAGAACTTAAGAAATAGTTCTCTAGATGTTGCAGATTGCCAGCCATGAGCATCCGGTAGTGATGTCCCTAGAGTATCCCTAGCGAGTATGAGGAAGAGACAGTGTCTCCTTTTATGGGTAATGCTGCCTGGCATCACTGCTCTGCCCATTTCCTCTCCTCTTCCTCCCTTACTGCCCATGGTTACTGTTAATTATCCACTTTACAGAATCCAGAATCCCTTGGGGGTGGGCCCTTGGGCTTGCCTGTGGGAGGGGTACCCTGATGATGTTAATTGAGGCAAGAAACCCTACCCCCTGGGGGTGGTACCACTTCTCCTGAGCTGAGTGAAAAGGAGGGAGCTGGGCAGGGCCATTTCTGCTCTGCTTCTTGTCTGAAGATGGACGGACCAGCTGCCCCAGGCTTTTTGCGGTGACTGTAAACTGGAACTCTGAGCCAAAGACACTGTGTCTCCATCATGTCTCTTTTTTGCCAGTATGTCATCACAGCAGTGGGCAAAGAAAGGTGGACATTTGCCATGTGAACTTCTCCTTAACCTTAGAGCGCCGGGCAAAATCACTTTCTAATGGAAAGGATTCCTGAAGACTGTCCTCACCACTTGATTGCATGCCCCTGCTGTACCTGACATTTTCCATGTGTAGAACTTACCACATATGTTCTTATCCTTTTAGCTAATCTTCCTAGCTACATTTCCAATACCCCAAGGGCAGACACCCTGCCAGTTTGATTGAGGCTCCCAGTGTCTAGTACTGTACCTGGCGTACAGGAGGCCCTTACTTAATAATGCTAGTGTTGTAAGGATATAAACACAAACAGAGAAGCTGTCACTACCAATGATAACAAGGAATCATAAGCCACATTCATATAATATATATATGACACCTGAATTTAGTTGAAGTGCCCAACATTGTAAAAGATGCACAAATTTAAAGATTTGTTCGGTTATTATACTGTGGATCGAAGCTAATCTGAACCTAATATTTCCATGGATTCCTTTAAAAGTAGTTGCAATTGTTCTATTTTTTAATCTGGCTCAACTATGTGGTCACCACTCCTGTAAATGTACTAAGGTGACGGCTAAGTTTTTTTTTTTTTTCCCTTCGAGACAGGGTTTCTCGATGTAGTTTTAGTGCCTGTCCTGGAACTCACTCTGTAGACCAGGATGGCCTCAAACTCACAGAGTTCCATCTGGCTCTAGTTTTGGGATTAAAGGCATGTACCACCACCTCCTGGCTCAGCTAAGTTTTGTCTGTCTGTCTGTCTATCTACCTATCTATCTATCTATCTATCTATCTGTCTATCTGTCGTCTATCTACTTATCTATCTCTATTTTATTAAATATAGATATTTTTCATATAATATATCCTGATTATGGTTTTCTGCCCCTCTCCTCCTCCCAGTTCCTCCCCATCTTCCCTCCCAACCAGATTCACCCCCCACCCCCATGTTCTCTCTCTCATTAGAAAACAAACAGGCTTCTAAGGGAGAATAATAAAGCACAATACAATAAGATAAATGAAAACAAACAGAAGGAAAAGAGCCCAAGAAAAGGTACAAGAAACAAACACAGATGCAGAGACCTACTTGTTCCCACTCTCAGGAATCGCATAAAAACACAAAACTCAAGCCATACATAAGTATCAAGGAACTGTAGGGGAAAAAGGAAAGAAGAAGCCCTGGCATGGCATGAGGAGGAAGGAACCTCCAAAGGTGCCGTTGAGTTTGTGGCCTTTTATCCAGTGCTGGCCACGCAGCCTGTCCTTAAGAGTAGTTTGTTTCCCCAGGGAGACTCCCTCAGAGAAAACTACATTTCCATTTGCAAGTGGTTATCACTTAGAGACAGCTTCTGGGTTAGGGATTGAAGCATGTGTCCGCTTCTCCTTTCAGCTCTAGGACCCCATCTGGCGCAGACCTGTCCAGGCCCTGTGCATGCTGCCTCAGTCTCTGTGAGTTCCTATGGGTGTTGGTCCACTGTGTGTAGAGGCCTTGTTTCCTTGGTCAAGTCCTCCATCTCCTTTGGCTCTTAATTCTTTCTGCCTCCTCTTCTGCAGGGTTCTCTGAGCCCCGAGAAGGAGGGATTTGATGGAGGCATCCCATTTAGGGTTGCGTCTTCTAGGGTCTCTGACTCTCTGCTTATTATCCTGCTTGTTATCCGGCAGCGGGTCTCTGTATTTGTTCCCATCTGCTGCAGGAAGCAGCTTATCTGATTATGACTGAGCAAGGCACTGATTATGAAGATAACAGAATGTCAACAGGAGTCATTTTATTGCCTTTTTATTTTTTTGACCCATAGTACTTGGTTTTACTCTAGGTCCCTGGCCTATAGTGGATCAGGTTCTTGGTCACTCAAGCGGGGTCAGGGATGGGTTTCATCTATGGAGTCAAATCAGATATTCGTTGGTTCCTCTCACAAACTTTGTGCCATCATTGAGTTAGCGTAGCTTACAGGCAGGATACCATTGTAGGCTGAAGGGTTTTCAGGACAGCTGTGATTTCCTAACAACCACATATATGTGTAAAGTCTGATTTTTCCATGCCTTCTGAGCAGATTCTCAGGCCAACACCATAGCTGCTTTTGTTTCTTAAAAAAAAAAAAAAAAAAAAAAAAAAAAACCCTCCTGCTGCCGGGGACGGAAGTATCGCTGCTGGCTGCTGTTCACAGCGTCGACTCCGATGCCTACCGAGCTTGCTGCTGTAGCGAGAAAAGGAACAGAGCTCAAAGAGATTTCCCCGTTTGTTTTTCTCATTTGGTTGTTCTTAATTATGCCCCAACTGATCTGAACATTAAAAATATTCCGAAAACTTTCTCACGCTAATGAAAGTGCGCCAAGGACAGAGCATGCCCGCAAGCACCACACTGGGAAGTCTAAATTAATTCTTGGGCATGTTTTTCTTGTAACTTTTGAAAATCGAGACCACACAGTTACGCTGTGATATGTCACCTAGAAGAAACAGCCCTAGAAAGCTGTAAATTGTTGAGTTGGATGAGGAAGCAAACACTCCCCACCTAGCATGAATTACAGTATGTTTTTCTGCACATTGTGTGGTAGCTGTTTAAGTATTAACTACAAGGTGTGGTAGCTGTTTAAGTATTAACTACAAGGTGTGGAAGGAATAACATTGGAAAAGAGGCTCCAAGGAGAAAGGTAATCTCGTTAGGACTGTCAGTAAACCTGAATAAACCAAAAAGGAAACACATTTTATATGTATGTGTGGATATCTGTTTTATTATAAGGAAAGGTGACTGGCTGCTGGTTGTCTTCTGAGTAGTTATCACTTTAGTTTCCCGATGCTGTCCTAGCGGGCACATAGTGAAATACTACACCAGAAAAGGGCAGTTGACCAGGAGCGTGGAGAGGTTAGAGGCCATCTGTGGGAGTCAGTTCTTTCTTTCTGCCACAGGCACAGCAGGGATCAGACTCTCATCGTCTGGTTTGGCAGCAAACCCCGTCACTTGCTCAGCCACCTTTCTGACCTCACAGATCATTTTCTCTGTTACGATGGATACACAGAATGGGCTTTAGACAATGGCTTGTGCCGTGACCCCTCCACTGCCTGGACCATCTGTGTTATCATGTCTTCTTTTCTAATGATGATCATTTCACTTAAATTGAAATCAGGTGATACTAGGACACACCGAGTGCCTGAGATGTTTGGCAAAATAATTTAAATCTTGCGAAGTAAATATTCAGGATTGTTGACTTTGTTTTTACTATGGTAACTTTCTTTAAAGCCTGTATCTCCTGGAGACTGTATACAGAATCCATTGTTGTGTTTCTCTGGTGTTTTGTGAGTTACTGTGCCAGGAAGAAGGATTAACACTTTCAGAAGCCGAGAGAAGAAACAGGCAGGCTGGAGATAGATATGGGGCCAGAGCAGGACAGAAAGTAGAGCTAATAGCAGAAGTATCACTATGCTTCTCTGGCCCTCCAGTCCCACCAAGAGATGAGATATACCAGGCCTGGATGGGTGGGTACTTCCAGTGAGTTGGTCAGAGCTGAGGAACCCAAGGCCGAGCGCTCGATGCCTTTTTGAAGTGATGTTTGTTACACACAGTAGAAACCAAGGTCCTGTGGCTGACATTTACACATTGATATTGAGCTACAGAAATGGCTCAAGGGTACCAGAGAGGTTGGCAGTCTCGGTGAGGATGTACAAGGATGGTGGGGATGGGGGACCACGACAGCTTTCGCCAATGGTCTACTCTTCACCCATGCCTATTTCCCCATACTGTTCCATCAATAGCTTGGACTAGGTATACTGTCAGGTGCTAAGGTCAGATTCTTTTCATTCACTTCACAGAGTGCACGTGATCAGATGGCAGTGCCAGGTCAGCCACGTTCCTTCGGATTCTGGACTCAGCACACCAAAGGAACATTCCCAAGAGCACCGCGTACTTTATATCAGATAGTTCTTTAGAGTCCTTTCCTATGTGCTGCGTCAATTGTCCCACTGACCAGTGCTATGGTTCGTACCTCTCCCGTTAAGACAGGATGTAGCTGAAGGCTGGTTATCACCCATGCAGTTTGTGCAAGGGGGTTCTGATCCTCCAAGGAGAGGATCCGTTCCTCACTATTTGCTCTGGGGCATGAGCCCCATAGGCACAGAAAAGTACTTTCAGTTCTATAGGAACCAAAAGCCTTGTTTCCTCTAAGAATATGGCCCAGCTGTTTTTAATACCCAAGTAGTTCGTCTCAGCATCAGGGTGCTGCTGTTTAGGAGGCAGGGGCTGGAAGGTAATTTCTCCTTACTGTCTCAGGGTTGCCCGTGTGGCACTGAAAAATTTGACTTGGATAGGTTGTTACTGTAACTTGTCAGGATTAGTGCAGTACCCTTGGGCTATCGTGTGAGTCAGCATTTGCTCTAAAGCTTCCACCTTTTCTTTGAGTCTGTGGATCAGCATGCTGTCGCTGATGTAGTGCATTCAAGGCACTCCTGAGGGGAATTGTTCTGCAGCTCAGAATCTGGGCATATAGCAGAAGTCAGGTATACGCGTGGTTAGTCAGGAAGCCTGTCCTGGAAACCGCAGCCGCTTGAAGATAACTGACTTTGACCTTCTGGAACCCAAAGGACTGAGAAATGGCTACTAGAAATATTCAAGGTGGCACAGTAGGTGTTCCTCGCTGGGGTGGTTGGTTCATTCCCACGCCAGTGTTTGGAGCAGCATGAGCACTAAGCGGGCACAGAATTCGGTGGGTGTACATCCACTGCAGGATGCCGGCGCCTTTAGTTCCCTTGCCACTGCAGTGACTTGAGTTAAACGCTGCATGTCTCCGTATTTCTCAGTGTGTACACATCCTAAACCATGCGCGTGTTTTGTCTCTTGGAATCCTGTGCTGGTTTTTATGTTTCGCTTGGAGAGGAGACTCTGTCTAGTCTGTTATGTGTCCCACCATTGCCTCTCTACAAGTATTTCCTGCCACCTTCCCCCGCCCCAAGTCCATAAACCACTCTGTGGACTGGTGAGTGTTCATGGTACACACAGATCAGACATTCCGTACTACGCTCACATTCAGAAGTGGAAGCAGCCAAGCAGTGCGCGGTAAGGGTTCAGGTGGCCCCATTTACACCGTTCCCGGCAGCTCGTTCTTTTTTGTCCATTCCCAAGTCCTGACAATCAAATGCGTGGCTTTTTCCCTTCAAGAAAAACTGGAAAGATAACCCAGTGAGAATCAGGATCCAGAAGAGCCGTACAGTCTGGCTCTGCCCTCTCTGCCCCTTCTTTCTACAGCCTTTGTGTGTGAGGAGGATTTGGTCCCATCTTTGGGCTCCTTTCTCTTTAAAGTGGTGGTCCTCAACCTGTAGGTCAAGACCCCCTTTGGAGATGAAGGGCACATTCACGGGGTCACCTAGGACCATCGGAAAACACAGAATTTACATTATGATTCATAACAGTAGCAAAATGACAGCTATGAAGTAGCAACGAAAATAATTTTATGGTTGGAGGGGGGGTGGTCACCACAACACGAGGAACTGTATTAAACGGTGGCAGCATTAGGAGGACTGAGAACCACTGCTTTAAAGGCTAGCAAGTCAGGCTGCAAAGGCCAGAGTTAGGTAGTGGAGATCCCTAACAAACAATGCCACCCTGCATAGAGATGGGTTGGTTCCCAATCTCTAGTTCTCTAGAGGCACATTTGGTTTCAACTGTTCAGCTTTGGTTTCAGCTAGCTCCTTGCTTTCAGGCTTCCTTCATTCAGTTCTGAGATCACATTTCTTTGGTGGCAGTCACCCTCATCTTTCTTGGGAACCCATGTTTAGAAACCATATCCCCGTTGCCTCCACTCAGGCCTTTTGGAAGATACTCCAATGAAGTCATTGTTCTTCTTAGCATACTGCGCGGTGCGCCTCCCTCCCCCACCGGGGAAGAAGGCAGACTTCACCCAGAGTGCCGTGAGTAACAGGATTCAAAAGGAAATGACTGTTTAGCACATCGGTTTGCCACACTTCCATAGGTGACGAAAGTTTCTGGGTAGATCATGATAACAGTTGAAAGTACAGCAGGCAGCTGAAGAAGTAGCCTCGAAAGTGCTGGGGCTCTCACCCACAAGGGCTTGGCTGGTAGCTGTGCTTGCAGTGAGTTGGGTTCCAGCTGAGGAATACAGGGTTCAGCACTCGCCCCCACTTGTAGAAAGCACCAAGCAAACCTGTCACCCCTCCCACCCTTGGGGTGAGCATTGCAGTGATGCTATTCTGTAGTCCCTGGTTTGCATTAGTAGTGACCAGAAAGGGTCCGGGGGAGGGGGAATTAGATTTTAGAGTTTGGCATCCTCCACGAGGCCTTTACCAGGGCATTTGGCTCTCCTGATTCTATTAACAATATTAACACCTAAAATATAGTAGGCATTTTTTTCAAGCAATGAACAGGAAGCAGTATGGTAATATCATACTGCACTTGAGTTCTGCTCTTAGTGGTAATAAAACACTTGACAGTTTATGTCACTGAGTCACTGACTACTTGGGGAAGTAGGTTAGGACTTTGTGTCATCCTCTGTGTTTTGTGGAGAAGGAAGTTGGTACATTTCGAGAGGTGAAGAGGCACACGTTGCAGGTCAGACCTGGAGGTGATGGGACAGACCTGGAGGTGATAGGACAGACCTGGAGGTGATAGGACAGACCTGGAGGTGATGGGACAGACCTGGAGGTGATGATGGGACAGACCTGGAGGTGATGGGACAGACCTGGAGGTGATGATGGGACAGGCCTGGAGGTGATGATGGGACAGACCTGGAGGCGATGGGACAGACCTGGAGGTGATGGGACAGACCTGGAGGTGATGGGACAGACCTGGAGGTGATGATGGGACAGACCTGGAGGTGATGGGACAGACCTGGAGGTGATAGGACAGACCTGGAGGTGATGGGACAGACCTGGAGGTGATGATGGGACAGACCTGGAGGTGATGGGACAGACCTGGAGGTGATAGGACAGACCTGGAGGTGATGGGACAGACCTGGAGGTGATGGGACAGACCTGGCACTGTTTGCTTCTAGTACATGGAATCCAGGGGCTTGGCTGAGGAGGAGAGGTTGTTAGGAACGCTTGTACGATACTAAGAATTACAGTACAAGCCGGGCGTTGGTGGCGCACACCTTTAATCCCAGCACTCAGTAGGCCGAGGCAGGTGGATCTCTGAGTTTGAGGCCAGCCTGGTCTACAGAGTGAGTTCCAGGACAGCCAAGGCTACTAAAGAAGCCCTGTGTCGAAAAACCAAAAAAATGAAGAAGGAAAAAAAGAAAGGAAGGAAGAAAAGAATTGCAGTACAATTATCTCTCCCTGGAGTTTTCAAAATCCTGTTAGCAACTTGCCCAGGAGAGATATTGTTAATATTTTATTCCATTCCTATGTGGCTTACTACAGAGTTTGCATGTAAGCTTGAACTCAGATTTTACTGTTCTTAGTGTCAAACAGGAAAAGGGAGTGGGATATGAGTTCAGATAGCTCTTCGGCTTCTGTTCAGTTTTGCTGCCAGAGCCCAGTTGTGTGTGATGATGCCGTAGTTTGACAGTTACACTCAGAACAACGCTAAAATGAGAAGTGGACACTTGGAACGCCCATGTTGAAAAGACTAAGGCTCGTTCCAAACGCTCTGTGAACGGCAAGTCGGGAACATCACGGTGGTCAGGCTACTATTAAGTCAGACACTCCCTTATTAATCTTTCCTTCGGTATTTATAACTTTGGGTTGAAAATTCTTCCTAGGGCACAATTTGCATGTAGCTTCTCAGCCTGGGAACAAACATCTCATGGCCTGCATAAACACCTCTTTAGACCTTCTGACTTTTAAGATGAAGGCAGTTTGTTTTCTGAAATATGAGTTATTTGGGCCTAGTAACTTAAAGCAGTTTCAGTCCTCTGTAGCAGTATTATACCCCAAAAAGCTATTATAACCTCAGATGATAAACTTTAAAAAAATGTGGAAGCTGTAACTATTATAAATTAAAACAGCATAATTGCTTTCAAGAAATGCTTAGATTTCAGTGAAGAGTGTGTGTAACTGACTTAGAAGTGGTTAAATTACTTACCTTGTATTACTATATAAACAAATGCTTATTTAAGATGCAACACTTTGAAAACACTTCCTATATGTAATTTTGTAATTTCCCCAAATGCTTACATTTTATTTGAAAATGAGTTAGATGAAAATATTAGTTTATTTTAAGTTTTGCGTTCCTGGAGATATGTAAAAAAATACTTACATATTTTTCTTGGCTCCTAACACATTCCCAAGGTTATATGTATATATATATATATATATACATATATATACATATATATACATATATATATATACATATATATATGTATATATATACATATATATACATATATATACATATATATATATACATATATATCCATCATACATCCCAATCAGAGTTGGCTTGAAAATCTGTGAAAACCTGTCATTTGGTCCCATTTTGTGGTACTCAGTTGTAGCAAATTTATTAGTCCTCTGAATATCAGTATGCACCTGTCTTCTTAAATCCATGCCTTTGCATGTGAGATTTTAGTTGGCAAGAAGATAGGAGGGTTGAGAGAGAAATGCTGAATGGAGTCATTCTTCAGGGCAGAGGTGTGCAGTTCAGCAGACAGGCAGTAGTACAGTGTGATGGGGGCTTCAATCTTGCCAGACAAAGCAAGATGCTCTCTCCTTAAGGTTTTGGAGGGAGACAGCCCTGTACCACGGAGGAGCATGCTTAGTTAATGTGACCTGTGCCGTGTCTGGAGGTAGGGGAGTGGGACACATGTAACTCAGGCTTCATGACAGGGGTCACTTTCTTTGGTTAGGAGAATGGGGCTTCTATATGATTTAGAGGAACAGGTTCTAACAGCTGTCCAAACACCTAGATTTAATTTGGCTTTGAAATTGAACTTGAATAAGA
Source organism: Peromyscus maniculatus bairdii (assembly GCF_049852395.1). Taxonomy (NCBI): domain Eukaryota; kingdom Metazoa; phylum Chordata; class Mammalia; order Rodentia; family Cricetidae; genus Peromyscus; species Peromyscus maniculatus. The sequence goes on along the minus strand of NC_134862.1, from coordinate 48,342,661 downwards.
GCTAGTATTTCTTTCGTTTGAAAAAGAGCATTTTACTAATGTAACGTACTTACGTAAGAAAGTTTTCCAGGGATATGGGGGTATTTCTTTTAATAAAAGCATAACTGGATATTTTCCTCTTACTGCTCCCGTTGTTAGAAGATACTTTTCTCATAGTTAGGCCTTGATAAGATGAAGGCCAAGTTCTTGTCTCACTGTTGGAAATGCTTAAGACTCTTCTCCATCCCTGTTCTTGGAAAACCGTAGCTTTGTGTTTGTTAATTCTAAGGCTGAATGCTTCTGGGGGAGCTTCCAGGAGAGTTCTTGTGTATGCACTAACATCGCCACTGCTGTATGTAAAGGTCAGGGAAGGGTGGGCGTAGCTTGTTCAGTGCAGCACTCGAGCACAAGCCATAGAGAAAGAAGAGTTCCTGCATGACTTGTCTTCTTGATTCTACGGTGTGGATGCCATGTGTTAATCATTTGGAGTAAACTTACTTCATGGACAAATTATTCAGTTTGATACTTTGGAGAAAGACCTAGCTTCTAATCTTGCTTCCCCCAATTACCAGCTGTGCGACATCTGTTTGGAGCATATTGGCCTTCAGATAGCATCAGTGGCTAACTACAGAATGCGTGTTTTTTGTTTTTTGTTTTATTTTTTTGTTTTTTGTTTTGTTTTTTTGTTTTTTGTTTTTTCCCCAGACAGCTAGAAATCTGGAGTCAGGAGCTGATGAATGTCTTTTTTTCTGACTGTCAGTGACAATGTTCACCTAGGTCAGAAGTGGCAGCAGGGAAATTCCTTGGCTTTTTTTCTCATGAAAAAGAGAAGTGCCTGCTTCAGCTTGAAACATCCCATCAACACTGTGGGAGAGAGGTAAAGCTTTAATCAGGATAAGAGAGGTTTGCTTATGTCTCGACAGATGTAGACTACACGGTCCATTGTAGCTGTAGCAGGCAGTAGGCAAGCAAGGGATTCTTCACTGTCTGTAGTGGAGACACCAAAACGAGAGTCTGGATAGGATGTGGGTTGGTCAAGAGACAGGGTGTACTACAGTGACCAGGGGTGCTGTGGGTAACTTGAGCGAGCCTTTTTTGGGATAGTAAATGAACCCTTGGGTCTAGGAGAGGGTATGAACTTAATTTTTCTTTTCTGCTGAATATCCTTTAGTACCCAAGATAATGTTTGAGTTACAGTTGATCAATGAAGAAATGCATGAAGATTGTTATGAGAGTTACATGACTAATCCATAAGTCATTTGCCCATACTAATTTATAAAGGTATTTGTTTGGCTTTACTTTTAGTTTATGCAGTGATTAAATACACTGATACACTAGGCAGGTGTTGAGGAGGTTCTGTAATTGAGTTCATTTTGAGGAGGTTCTGTAGTTGAGTTAATTTTTCATATTGATATCTCCCAATTAATATGCTCAATAAAGGATAATTATTGTGTTAATTGGCCATATATACAAATACCAACATGACAATATGCCTTAGGAGTTTCTTTTTCTTTGGAAATATAAATTGACTACTATAATTGTTTTTTGAAAAGTTATTGAAGGGGCTGGGTGGTGGTGGTGCACGCCTTTAATCCCAGCACTCGGGAGGCAGAGCCAGGTGGATCTTTGTGAGTTCGAGGCCATCCTGGTCTACAAAGTGAGATCCATGAGAAGCACCAAAACTGCACAGAGAAACCCTGTCTTGAAAAAACAAGAAAAAAAAAGTTATTGAAGGGGACTGGAGAGATGGCTCAGCTGTTAAGAGCACTGGCTGTTCTTTCAGAGGACCCATCTCGATTCCCAGAACTTGGACCATGGCTCACAACTGTCAGTAACTCTAATCCCAGGGAACCCGATGCTGTCTATTCCATGGGCACCAGGCATGCATGAGGTGCACATACATACATGGAAACAAAATACCCATACATACAAAATAATTTTAAAAATTACTGAAGTATTAGCATATAAAACACTCTAGTATATTTAAGTGTCCAACTCAATAGGTTCATGTAAAGCAAGCATACCCATGTAACTACCAAGCTGGTGAGTGTGTAGATCATTGCTAGGCTGTTCCTTGTGCCTTCTTTGGGTCATAACCGCCTTCCTTTGATACTAGTTATTGGTCTGATAGCCAGGAAGATTGGGGTAGTCATGTGACGTAGAAGCTTGGTGTAATCATCAGTGGAAGGAGGAGGAGCCTCTTCTGCAGGCCCACAGGGTTTTAAATGATTTAGAGTTTCAGGATTTTCAGGCTTCCTGATGCATACATTCCCGAGACTCCTCTTGATTATTCCTAATTGGCATCTTAACCTTGTCAGGTTTGTGATGATTAGTGGTAATTGTTAATGTGCTACAGTCTAGCATCACCTGGTCGACATTAATTGAGGTCGGAAGACTTTCCCACTGTGGGTGGCACCATTCCCTAGGCAGGAGATCCTGGACTTACTTGCCCATTCATTCCCTAGGCAGGAGATCCTGGATTTGCCCATAAGAGTAGCAAGGGAGCTCAAGCAGTAGTGTACGTGCATTCATTGTCTGCTTCTGACTTCAGATGTACAATACTCAGCTGCATCGAGCTTCTGACACCTTGATTCTCTGTGATGATGGAACTGTTATGATGGAACCTGAAACTGAGCCAAAAGAACTGAGCTTCGTCTTCCTTAAGTTGCCTCTGTCAAAGCGTTTTTATCACAGCAACAGAAAAAGAAACCAAGACCCCAAAGTGTGTGCTGAGTTTTTTTTTTCAACCCCTTGATCATTTACTGCCCTAAAAATTTAAGTTCTGGACCTGATCTTGGGTCTTCCTGATTTCTGACAACAGAAAATGAGTCCCTCTTCTGTGTTCTTTAGAGGTCCCATTTTCTTTTGCGTGATATCTTAAATTGTTTTCTGGTTTTTTTTTTTTTAAATAGAAAAAATTCCCCCTGGTTTATTATGTTCCGCATCAATAGCTGATAGCCTTTATAATTACTGCTTCTCAGGCTCTCTTTCAGCTCCCAATGAATTTCCATTGTTTGTTATCCTGTCCGCTGGTAAATGTTGTAACAGTTTGCTATGTCTTAGTTAGGTTTCTGTGACTGTGATAAAATACCTATCCAAACCAGTGTAGGGAAGAAAGGGTTCATTTTAGCCCACGATTGCAGGTGACATGTTGGAGAAGTCATGACAGCAGGAACATGGAGCAGAGAGAGTCAACATCCAGAGTCCAGAGCAGAGAGCACTGAATGAATGAATGCTTGAGATCAGCGTTCTTTCTCTGATCTTAAAACAGTCCAGGATCCCATGCCTAAGTAATGCTCTTCCCATCTCTATTAACACAATCAAGATAATCCCCCAAAGACATGCCCCCAGGCCAACCTGATCTAAATAATCCCTCTCTAAAAGTCTTCCCAGGTGACTCTAGATTATGTCAGGTGACAATATGATGACACTTTGCTACTCCTTTGGCAGTCTATCAATATTTTGACTGCCATCAATGATTGGGTCTCCTAACGCCAACCGGTGATTCAGCCGCGAACTCCCATCTTTTGAGTCTGTGGTTTAGGTCACTTTTAGCAGCATCTGAAATAGGCTAAATTTCCCTCGTCACCCATTCTGAAATGGAGATTTCCATTCATAGTGTTCATTGCACAATGCTTTTGGGAAGGAAGAAAGCAGGGTGAGGCAGAAGAACCTGAACTGCTGTGTGGTTGCAGCAGAGGTCTCAGCCAGCCAGTGGGGGCATTCTGGAGCTAGACCAGCTCTTCAAGATCATCTCAGGTTGATGCAAGCAGCCAGGACCTGTGTACCCTCACAAGGAATAGTCGTCATTGGATGCAGCGGCCGTGACAGGGACTCAGGTGTGAGTGCTCAGCAGTATCTTCCCCTGCACGGGGGGAAGTGAGTTTCTCATCTCTGATGCCTGGAGGCTGGCTTTCGGAGTTTACTGCTGTGAGGTAGGTCCTTCTATGAGGATAGCTCTTCTCTCTATATTGATATTTGGTTTTGATGTTCTTTTTCTTCATTTTCTAATTATTGCTGATTGTTTTTAGCACCCCACCTCACTCCAGCTCTTAATTGTAGAATTGTCTTTCTTTTTAGTTTTTTGTTTATTTGTTTTGCTTTATGTGCTCTTGCTGTATTACTCATGTTCAGAGTTGTGGTGTATTTTTGAAGTAGCCTTTTTACTTTTATGAATGAGTTCTCTTTATTTTTAATTTTCTTTTACAAATTCTAGCAGCTCCTTTGTCTATGAAATTACATTAGTTTTCCCTGGGCCAGTGTCCACTTTGTGTTTCTCTTTAATTTTTAGAGACTTTTGGGCTTTAATATGTAAGTCTTGTTTTACCAACTTGGAATTAAAAAGACAACGTCATGTCCTTTTTCCTGGAGTCTTTCATCCACTACATTTTATACCATCACTGATCCATTTGACTTGACTCTGCCTTTGTATTTCTTTTCCGTTGTTCAACTAAACCTCCATTCCTTTCTGTTTCTCAGACTTTTAAAATCAACCCATTTTTGTATGCACCTCACCCCCCCTTTATTCCTTGCTGGTTGTATGTCCCTTCTTGTTCTGTTACTAGACAGCCTAGAGATTTCAATACATCTTTGCCCATTTAGGGCCAATGTTAAATTTGGACTTTTTAGTGGGCAGTAACCTTGTTCTTTATAAAAGCACATTTGAAAATTTTTTTTTGAGATTATTATTCATTTTCTCCTTCCCTTTTGTTCTAGGCACGCCCATGTACTGTCCCTCACGCTTTCTTTCGAATTCATGGCCTCTCTTTCTTTCAATACTGGTGTGTGTGTGTGTGTGTGTGTGTGTGTGTTGTGTGTGTGTGTGTTGTGTGTGTGTGTATTTGTTCCTAAGTACGGAAGTACAATCTTCTCAGTCCAGTTGGTGTGCTTCTCTGGGGAAGACCATAGATTCCTCTCTTAGCATTCCTTAGTTGCCTGTAGCTCTTTGTCTGGGATTGAGGCCTCTTTCCCTCTTGACATTCATCTAGTTTATAGAAACTCTTACTCTGTAATTAAAGTTTGTTTCTGATTATAAAATCTAATTTTTTTGAGGAACTATTCCCCTCGCCCCATACATCTCATTTCTTGGTCAGGCTCTAGATATTATATCCACTTAAAGACCAGAGACAGTTTTTTGTTCTGGTGGAGGTACCATTGTTCACTTTGACCAAAAGAGGGTTAGTCTGCCACTGGGGTCTTCAATGAGCAGCTACGGTATTTACCCGGACTGCACATTGGTGGCAAAATATATTCTAGCTGTGTCTTCCGTATCATGACCCTGTGACAGTTTCTCTTTTGGGCCTATTAGCAGCTGTGTTCTCTCTGGCTCGTTGGATTGCTTGAGATCGCAGGCTGGACCATGCCCCTCCTCCGGAGAAGTTTTTGTTGATTTCACTGTGCTTGGTTGAGTTCCAGGGAATTTTGGGTAGAGAGAAGTTCTTGTAGTGTATAAGACATGAAATACTGTTTTTAATTCCTTTATTTGTGGACTTCTTAGAGAGAGTTGTTTTTCTGTGTGTTGGAGTAAGGAGGGGATAGATAACAAGCATAAAAGAGAAAATCCTACCAGAGAATTTTATTTCATAGTTCATACCTAAATTCCTAAAGTCATTCATTAGATGACCACAACATAGTTCAGCTTTGCTTTAGTGTAAATTGAGGAGGTTTGCATTCTGTTCTTACAGACTTGTTTTTTTATTAATTGATTTAAAATCTAGGAGTATTCTTTATTTTTGTTACTGTTCCTTTAAATGTCATCCATGACTACTTTACTGTGGTAGAATTGAGCAGTTGCAAATAGATCATGTTATAGCCATAAAGCTTAAAATGTTTACTACATGGCTGTTTTTAGGAAAACTTTGCTTCTCTCTGTTTTAAATCACAGAGTGATTTAATTATTTTTATAGGATTCACAATTAATATTCTAAGGACCTGGCTATAGATTGATAAATGTATCTTCTCTCCTTTTTTTCCTTCATGTTTTAAAAAATGGCTCGTTTGTTCTCATTCCCTTCTCTCTCTGGAAACTGATCCTGTTGATAATCTACTAGTACAGACAATAGAGAGACACACTCGGGATTTCTGCTCTGGAGATTTAAGTGTAGCTAAAGAGTGCAAGCGAAGAGGTGTGTCATCTCACACAGGGCTGTATAAGAGAGACACCGGGTCACGATCAAACTACAGCATATGTTGAGGTTAGTATGAGATATAAACTTGATTGAAAGCTGTCACATTGGGGAGCTCTTTGTTTAGCAAATGTCTTTAATACAAGCATGTGGCCATCAGAGCACTGTAGGTCGGATTTAGCACCAAGCTAAGGTTTCATGTCTGAGGACAGTTTATTACAATCATTCATCTTAGGGCATCTGGTCTGCTGACTCTTTTTGGCTGTACCTAAAAAGTCAGAGGTACTTTGCCACGTCTGTTTCCAAACCAGAAATAACTCAGACGTAGGCTCAGCCTCGCTGGAGTTCCACATTAGTTCCACTGGCTTAGGATTTGAATGCTCACAGGCATCAATCATCATATAAAAGTTTTAATGCTGTTGTAGGTGTTGTCAGGAATCCGAAAAAAAAAAAAAAATCAGTGTGACCCAGTCTTTGTTCAGGAGGAGGACTGGCTGGCGAGGCTTGGCATTCTCATCACCTCAGCAGTCCCTTGTCAATCAGCAGGGAACTTGCCTGAGATCTGGTGTGGAAACTCATTACTGTGGAAGGTGTTATTTTTGGGTTGGGAGCGGATGACGGTAGCACCTGTACAATGCTGCGTGCACAACTTCCCAGGCAGGTGCTGTTCGGCTTCCAGGCTCTCCTCCTGGTCCTGTTACCCTCTTGTCAGTAGCCACGACAGTGGCCAAGCTCACAGTGCTCTTTGTGGAATCCCTGTAGACAGACAGGGACAGGGAAACACACGTGAACAGTGCTTTGTTGGGAAAAGGCCTTGTTGATTGATGCGTCTTTTTAGAAGCTGGGTTTGACATTTGAATGACGGGTTCTTTAGAGTGAAGTCAGATCTTTTAATATGTTTTCCTGAATTCTCCCATGGCATTTGTAACCATTCCTCTCATTTGCCAGTAATTCCTAAAGTCTGTTAGTCTTTGTTGATTGGATTGTATCGGTAGGAATTATAGGAGGCGGAGAGAGATGAGAACCAAACTTATTTTAGCTTCTGAAATACCATGGTTCACTTATCAATACCTTATTACAGGTATTTTCGCTTAAAGCGGTCTCCCAAGCCTGTTCCTCCAAACTGTCTTCCATGGCGAATCTTTAGCAATGCCGAAGTGTTTCCTTGAACTTGTTGGCTTTTAGAAAAACATGTTGTACAATGAAGAAAATGAAGTCACTGAGTGAATCACCAAAGCCCTTGCTGTGCAAGGATGAGGACTTGTGTTCCAACATCAGTAAAACAAGCAAGGGGGCTGGAGAGATGGCTCAGCGGTTAAGAGCACTGGCTGCTCTTCCAGAGGTCCTGAGTTCAATTCCCAGCAACCACATGAAGGCTCACAACCATCTGTAATGAGATCTGGTGCCCTCTTCTGGCATGCAGACAGAATACTGTATACATAATGAACAAATAAATCAAATAAAAAACAAACAAACAAACAAAAAGGCCAAGTTATGATATGGGGCACCATCGTAATCCCTGAAGCTCACTGGTGAGCCAGAATAGTCTTAATTGGTGAGCCCCAGGCCAAGGAGAGACCCAGTCTCAAAGAAAAGCCCCCAAACCAAGTTGGATGGGATCTGAGGAATGACACCTGACCTAGTCTTGCCTTTATATGCAATGGTCTGTGTGTGTGTGTGTGTGTGTGTGTGTGTGTGTGTGTGTACTCACGCATGTGTTGGCGTGTGCATGAGCACATGCATTTGTGTGCACACACATTCTCTCTCTCTCTCTTTCACACTTTCAAGAAGTTGAACAGATTGTTTACAGTGTAAATGCTTTAAGATTCCTCCCCAGGTTCCAGGAATAGGCTTTATCTTTACTACTCTTAGAAAAGTTTGAGAGTCAGTACATTGCAAAAATACTTCCGATCTCAGGTCTAGGAGAAATAATGGCTTAGGTCTTCTGGGTCATTGTTACCTTTACCAAAGAAGAGAAGGTGACTGTGTCTTGACACATGCTATTTAGGGTTCGTGGCTCATGCCCGTTTGTTAAATAGGGATTGTGAGGAGTAAGTAATGTCACATATTCTCATGATATTAAGTGGACATTCCTTAACCAGTAAAGAAGTAGGTTAGGGAGCATACGGCAAAGCCCACAGAAATAATAGGAGACAAATCTAGTCAAAACAAGACCTTCCCAATACTTGGAACTCAGAAAAAGGCATGTTTGGCCTGTTGTAGAGAAGGCCGGATGCTGACGTCTTTGGGCTCTCTTTGATTGCCTTCAGCATTCTTATTTTCTCCTGTGAGGGCCTGTTCTGGAAAGCAGCGTTTGGATAGTTTGGTGACATGAGAGATAGCTCTAAGCATGGGAACATGCACAGTACTGTCTTTTGCTGAACTCTGATCCTGTGTGCACGTCACATCTCTTAAGCTGGCCAAAGTGCTCGATTTTGTTTTTAAAAGTTCAGTAGCTTAAGTGTGTGGGTTTGTTATTTGGAAGTCGAATCCCGATCCAGACATTTCATTTAAGGACAGGATCGAAAATGCCAAGTCCAAATATTGCACTTTAGGGACTAAATCAGATTTTATATGGATTTGAACTAATGATTGACTTTCACTATTGTAAAACAGAGTGAAGAGATAGTTCACGAGGCATTTGTGTGCATATGAAAGAGATGTGTGTGTTTCTTCCCAATTTTCCTTCTTTCAAAATGAAACAACGAACATTAACATCAATAACGCGATGTCCCGAGACCAGCCCAGGCTCCTGCCTGCCTCCGGCCTGGTTTCCTCTTGCCTGTCTTCCACTACATCATCCCACAGTGTCAGTTGCTTATTTTGAGGTGGATCCAAGTTAGATTCAGAAAGGTCCTGGGCATGAGCTGCCACTCTCGTGTTCCTGGCCTGCATCTGAAACAGCTTTATTAGTGGGGCCAAACACAAGGGGCAGTGTTAGCAGCCGTTGCCAAGTACCCATCAGCTGTGAAACTGCGTCTGGACACAAAGCGCCAAGCTTAAAATAGACCCAACCTGTGACCTATTACATTAACATACTGTGTAGATCCTGAACCGGGTGCCTAAGCACATGTGTCTTGTGATGTGTTCATTGTAAAATAGAGAAAGAGATGTTCCACTTCCCACTTACTCAATCAATGTAGGGATGGGAGTGAGTGGACCAAGATGATCTATTTAAAAAAATAAAATAATAAAATAAAAAGAAACAACAACAAAAAAGTTCTATAGGTGATTCGAAAGCTAGCCAGCTTTAGATCTCCCGATATAATATGTACTCAGTATTGTTTTTGCTCAGAATGATTGATTATTAAATAACTGTATTCATTTCTGTGAGGAGACTATAGCTAATAAGTGGAGGGCACATATTTACTTATGCCATGGTTGCATATTTACTTATTAACTCTGCCTCCCCTCACACATCCTTAGGTCCAAAGGTCTAATGTGACACTTGAGTTAATCCTTTCTCTGATCTGGTGGAAGTGACTCATTTGGTTCTCTGGGGTTTGTGAAGCTAGAGAAAGACAGTGGAAGGCCGTTCAAGGCAGCCGCTTAGCTCCCCCTTAGAAAGGTGTTGTTTAAAGTGATAGGGTCTTTGTCATTTACATTTGGAATGTGAACCGGAAACCCCTAGAAAGATGACAGCACACTTCCTTTCATGCTATGTTTTAATATGTTGAGACGAAGGAGAATGGAAAGTTGGGAGTAAAAACTTGGAGGCCCTAGTAGGACAACATCATCTTCTTTCACAGCTTACTATTATATGGTACAGAATTTACTAAAACACATTTAAAAGTCACATTGTATAATATTTTAAGAAACCATCTTTTTCTTTGAAGTTTTTTTTTTTTAGTTCTGTTAGTATAACATACTGACTTTTGCAGTTTAAATTAAGAAATGTCACTTTTGTTTCAGAATCAAGTCTCATAGTTAAATGAGAAAACTGAAATGGAGAGTAATGGGTTTGTATTGGGTAAGGCATGGGGCAGTGGGTGGTGGTCATCACGGTGACATGTTTCAGGAAAAGCCAGCGGGTCTGGGGAGTGAGTGGTAGATTGATGTGTGCTCATTTAGTTTTCGGGTCAGTGGTTCCTTAATTAATCAACCTAAGGGTTGCTGTGTTGGACGCTGCTTGTGGAAGTCTCTCAAAATTCTGATGTGTATTAAGAGGAAGATAAAGCTGAACCAGCAGGTGTCAGCAGGAAACATCAAACCATCAGTCTTGGCAGTATCATCATTTGATTTTATTTCAGTGCTGCTTCAGCCCAGAGCAGCCTTACAATGGTGTTGGTGTTGTCTGGACGCCTAGCTGGTATTTAATGTAGAAGCCTTCCTCAGTAGGCACCATAGTGGGAAATGAGCGAATGCTTTTGGACAGTCTTCCTGAAGGACAGCAGTCACTGCAAAGTTCTGGTTCAAAGGAGAGATGTTTGCCAAGCATAGGAAGGCCTTCCGCGTTTCACTGTACTGAAACAAAACACATATAAATGAGTCCATATCCGAAGACCTTATGTTTAACTGTTTAAATATTTTCCTGGTTAGCTGTGTACTACAGTTTCAAGTATTTATTTGTTACTGATTAGTGAATAGCCACATGCAGTTTGTCAGACTGTAAGAATTCATAACCTAGAATTGAGCGTAATTTTACAATAGAATATATTATTTATATCTTACAAATAGTCACTTTATTTTGCCATTCTAGCTAAATAAATAGCCATTCTAATTATTATATAGTCTGAGAAAGGTTAGTGTCTACTTTTCTATAAAATTGAAAGTCTTAGAACTCATATCCTTTATTTTCTTCTTCATCTGATGAATTGACCAGAATACATTTTAGAGACAGATATATTACTCAATCTTTTGGTATGACCTTGAAGAATTAAAAGAATGAGTGAGTAGAATATTGCTTGAGGCCACAGAAGGTATGTGATAAGGCAGGGCAGGTACAAGCATTTTTATTTTTTGTTTTATTCCATATAATAAAGTTGTTAATTTTCTATGTATCATTCAGAAATCTAGTACTAGTCTCATGCCTGGCTATTTACCCAAGTGGATTGAAATTGTCCTAAATAGGAATGTTTGTAATAACTTTATTCATGGTTCTCCAAAACTGGAAACACTGCAGATGCCCCTCATTTAAGGATTAGGTAAACACTGGTATGCCCATCCATGCAATGGTGGTGTATTCAGCAATTAGAATGAATAACCTATTTGCAGCGGGGAGATGGACCTCAGCTGCATCACGCTAAGTGGAGGGACTGTTTTAAAGAGGCTGTGTTTATGTAAATACAGATGGGCAGTATCCAGGGACCAGGGAGGAGTTGAGTGTGGAGGGAAATGGGATGAGAATGACTCTTTGGTACTTCGGATCTGATGTTGATGTTGCTATTTGTCAGACGTGTAAAAAGTATAACATTAAAAATGAAATAAATATGCTGATTTTTACCTTTTGTTTTTTTTTTTTTTTTTTTTTTTTGGTTTTTCAAGACAGGGTTTCTCTGTGTAGCTTTGCGCCTTTCCTGGGACTCACTTGGTAGTCCAGGCTGGCCTCGAACTCACAGAGATCCGCCTGGCTCTGCCTCCCGAGTGCTGGGATTAAAGGCGTGCGCCACCACCGCCCGGCTACCTTTTGTTTTTGCGCACATTTTTGTTTTAATTTTAATTAGGAAAGGTAGAATACTACTTCATTTACCTTCTTCTGTTTATAAATTGTCTGTGTACTTTAATTTTAGGTTATAGTTCTAATTCTGTAATCATTATGTCCTATTGTTTTGATGTAGATAACATTTAATTAAAATCTCTCCATCACGTGCTTTTGCTGGCTTGTTTTTGTCAACTTGACACAAAGCAGAGTCACCGGGGAAGAAGGACCATCAGTTGAAAAACTGCCTCATCAGCTTGGCCTGTGGGCATGTCTGTAGGGCTTTTTCCTTTGCTAATTGTTGTACTAGGGCCCAGCCCATCTTTGGGCAGTGCCATCCCTGGGCAGGTGGACCTGGGCTGTATTAGGAATACAGTTGAGCAAGCAAAGAGCAAGCCAATAAGTAGTAGGGATCCTCTATGGTGTCTGCTTCTGTTCCTGCCCTGGCTTCCTTTAATGGACCGTAAAATGTAAACTGAAATAAAGCCTTTCGTCCCCAAGTTGCTTTTGGTCAGTGTTCACCACAGCAACAGTAAGCCAACTAGAACATGCAGTATTTAGCTTCCTGGCTTTGCTTTCCATTTGAGGACGTGTTTGTTTTGCGTATTCTACCTCTTGGTTTTGTTCATGGGTTCTTAATTGCGGAAGTATGTGCTTATGCTTTATCACGGGTTGGATATTAGGGGTGGGAAGTCATTTCTAGAAATACGATGGAGCCATGGATGTTCCTCCTCCAGCGAAGGTTCTCATCTGTCTCTGCCAGGTGTCTGAGGGCAGCGGTTCCTGGAGACCCCTCAGTCTAGATCTGAAGTGATTGAATGCTAAGAATGCTATTAGAGTTCAGGCTTTCCAGGTCTCCGTCCCAGCGCCGGGGCACTCACTCACCATAGCCTTCTGTTCCCAAAGCAGAGCCATGCCTCCTCCTAGTGCGTCAGCTGTCTCTGGACTGTCAACACCGCACTCAATGGAAAACATGCCTGGGTGCTGGGCTTGCTTTTCTTGGTTCCCTGTCCTCCCCCAGAGCCTTGGGCTCTGATGTGCTTCTATGCCATGTTGCAGTCATATTCACAAGCAGTCCGACTAATGGTCCTCAGAGCTTGAATCTGATCATTTTTGTCATGGAGATAGGATGTTCCTGTTACTCATGCACACATATGAGACAATGTTACAGTTATTTTATATATGAGTGCAAGCGGTAGTTTTGTTTAATACGGTTACATGTTATGGTACCTTTAGGTCTATTTAATATATTCACATAAGATACATTAACAAATACTAATTTGTAACATTTAGCCCTGTGCCAGGCACTATGGGTAAAGCAGTTATGTAAAACACACTATCCTAACCTTATTTGGCCTTTATTTTGGCAAGGTAAGATAGGTTATTTCCTGCTCCTCTTTGGCTTATTTTTGGCAGTGTAAATAGTATAAGCTGTCCAATTAAGGGATTGACTGAAGTTTGATGTAAATAGTATCCTTCAAGTCTATATATGATGAAATTTTTCCTCTTGGGTCTTGATTTATCACTGCACATTATACTGGTCCCATTTTAAAGTCACTTAAGCTGTAAATAAACATTTTCAGTCCAGTTTTTCATTTTCTCTATTGAATTTTAAAGTTATTTATTTAAAAATTGTGTGTGTGTGTGTGTGTGTGTGTGTGTGTGTGTGTATGTGCGGTATGGAGGTCAGAGGACAATTTTTGGAGCTTGGTTCTCTTCTACCACGTAGGTCCTGGGGATCTAGCTCACTCAGGCTGTCAGGCTTGGCTGAAAGAGCTGTTTCCGCTAAGCCATCTTGTGAGACCGCCCCCCCCACTTCCGTTTTTAGCCTACCTTCATGTTATTCCTACCAGTTTTTCTTTATTATAAACACTTTTGTAATATTCATTTGAAATTCAGTTGATCTAATTTTTAGAGCAGAATTGAGGGATTAAGAGTACTCAGTAGTACACCAAATTTTAAAAATACATATATTTCTTTTTGAAAGGTGGTACACGGATGTATATATATTTCCTGTGATTTTTGTAACATGCCAATTCACATCAACGTATCAGTATTTTCATCATTACTTAAATTTGTATTTTCTATTAGAGATAGTGTATTTTATTTGTTCTCTCTCTCTCTCTCTGTGTATATATATATATGTGTGTGTGTGTATATATCTATATCTATCTCTCTCTCTCTCTCTCTCTATATATATATATATATATATATATATATATATATATATATATTTGTGTCAGTTAGGTTGAAAGCAAATTAGAATGGCATATTGTTTTATGAAAAAAAATTACGGGTTTAGAGTTTGACAAGAGTCACGTGTTCTGAAATCCATGGCTTTTCTGTGCTGTGATACTATCTTCCACTTGGATGAACACGTGTAACTCAGTCCTCTGTTGAGGTGTACAACCAAAGACTTCTGCAATGAATAGCAGAAGGTACCAGAGTCAGTACTGTAGAACAATGGTTGTTCTCACCGTAAAGCAGAATCGGAATGACCGTCCAATCACAGACTTCCTGCCCAGCAGTTACTCTCACAGATCCTGCAGTTTTCAACCTTGGTCTTTGGGGCTGTTCTAAGTAGACATTCTGGGTTGTGGTGTGTGTGCACATATGCCTCCTTTTCAAGCCTCTTCCTTTGTTGAGTGCTCCATAGCACCCAGACTTGTGGAAATAGCATTTTCTTAGGAAGTGAATTTTGCATGAGCTGCAAAGTGGAAGAGAAATAGCAAGGTCGTTGAAATAGTCATGATCCCAGAACTTTAAACACACACATTTCTTAATAGGAACGGTTCCTATTGAAATGGTTGGTGCTTCTAGCTAAAGGAAATGCCCACTGAAGGAGAGGAATCCAGCTCCCTGCTGACCCTCATTTGTTCCACACCAGCCAATGACTTTTAAATCCCATTATTACTTCGATGGTGGTCTGTTGTCAAGAATGGCCTTTGCCTCTCTGCTGTTTATATGTTCTTATGGATCCCAGCTCTTGTTTCACTAACTGGGCCACCATGTGCTACTCAGACGTCTAAATGTGGTCAGAAGGATCTGTCCACTTCCCTTGGAGCCGACGAACATATTTTTTTGACATGTCCCCATTGTTCTTTGAGCACAACTTGGTTGTTTGGTACAGCAAGTTTCAGGCTCAGCTTGTACTTTCCCAGCCCTAGCTCTGGAGCCTCCCATTTTTTTCCCACAGAGCACCAATTCCTTTAAAGGGAGAATGGCTTCGCAAGCCAAGTTTGTTGATAAATTACCATTCTTAACTGTAAATCTTGAGACTGGGGTGGACTAGAAACATCCATCATTCTCTTCAAACACCCAATAATCATCCTAGTACCTCTTCAAGACTTACCTATTATAACACAGAGATGTATGAATGGAGTATTGACTCCGAGTACTCACTCTCTTTGCCTTGGCTGATATGGATGCGTCACTTGCTTCATTATGGGAAATACTGGATGACTCAGTCACTTAAATGGAGACAAGAGGGTGAGGTCAGGAATATTCCTGTTGAATGGTGACTCGGGGCTAAGAAAAATATTTAGATCTGGATTTAAGTATTCAGATTCTGCCAAGTATCAAGTCACCTTAAACTTTCCATTATGTCCCTTGACATTTATGTGAGTGTGTGTGTGTGTGTGTGTGTGTGTGTGTGTGTGTACACACTTATATAGCTAGATCAATACTTGTCCTTTGGGTGTGGGAAGCATGCTTCTATTTTTCAGCATAGTTGTTCCTATTTTGTTCCCTATTTCATTCCTTTTAAGTGTGAGTTGTCTTGTTTAATAAAACATGACTTTTTAATGTTCATTATAGAATATTTGGGTATATAAGCATAATGGGCATTGTGAAGGGATACTAAACATTTTATTACCGTAAAGATTGAAGGGAAAAGTTCATTTCATAAAAGGCAACTTAAAGTTGAATCATGTACTTCCCATTTACAACCCATTAGAATTCTGAAAAATCAAAACAAATAAATAAATAAAAGCAGCAGCAGCCTGTAATTGATTGTCTGTAAGCTCT
Source organism: Peromyscus maniculatus bairdii (assembly GCF_049852395.1). Classification (NCBI taxonomy): domain Eukaryota; kingdom Metazoa; phylum Chordata; class Mammalia; order Rodentia; family Cricetidae; genus Peromyscus; species Peromyscus maniculatus. The sequence continues at coordinate 48,326,893 of NC_134862.1, read as the reverse complement.
AGTTGGATCCCCATGCATTTTCTCTGAGCACTTTGTGCCGCACTGGGAAGTTGTGGCTATGTGGTGGTATCATGAAAAATGTATATTTGGAAATAGACTCCGCAGGTAACCTTTATTGTTAAAAGTGATTTATTTTCAGTGTGAACTAAAGTGAAGATAAATTAGAACAACTTTGAGATTGACTAGTTTTAATATTTTCCTTCGCGAGTAAGTAGTGGAGGAAATATGTCCATTTACCCGAACCCTGCTAGTGTTAAAGAGTCGGTCAAAAGGCAAGTTGCAACTTGTCTTTTGACAAAAATCACTGTTGCAAGTACAATTTATTAAATGATGTTTTTGAAAGACTTATTTTCAAAGTTTCTTCTTTTAACAAAGTTTCTATAACTTAAGCTTTAAATTTGTATTTTGTAATTGGTTAAGAATCCTGTGCAGAAGGTTTGAAACATACTAATTTATTTTCTCTGTTCAATGTAGACTTTTAACATGACATTCACTTTGGATTCAGTAGGGGTGTGTGTGTGTGTGTGTGTGTGTGTGTGTGTGTGTGTGTGTGTGTGTATGGGATCCTTAAGAGTTCTGCCAAAGTGAGTGTAGTGATTCTGGTTGTCCCATTGAGATTTAGTTTGCTAATAATGGTCTTAGGATTTTAGTTTGTATACATTTGATAAATTGGTTAAATATAGGAACAAAGAAATATTTTACATAAGGGATGATGCTAATATTTTAGTATCAAAAATAAGATGGTTACATTGCCAATGAAGTAAACCACATTGCTTCATAATGTATTTATAATGTTTTATTTAATAATTTTGTTAAGGTCATGTTTAAAGTCAGCTCACTGGCAGACCTGAATTCTTTACACTTTTTCCCCCTATTGAGGGATAAGTGACCATTGGCTTGGAACCTGGTGAAAATGGTTACATGCCCTTCAACAGTCACAGAGTAATGACAGTCATAAATCAGTACATTGGCCACCTGTACATTGGAGGAGACAGGTGGTAGGCGGATTGAAACAAAGCAGGAGAAAGAAACTCAGTCATAGGCTTCCTCTACTAACTCATGACAGTTACCTTTTGGCTGGGTGGAAGGTAGCTTTGCTAAGGATACATTTCAAAGGTTTTACCTGGTAGACAAAAGGTGTGTTAGGTTAGAGACAGAAGTGAATGGAGCGGCTCTCATCTGCACCCTTCCAACTCTGGGCAGTCAGGAAGTTCTAATCAGACTGTGTAATCTTCTACATAGGTATGCCTTTTTTCAGAGAGCTTCAGTTCGTAGAAAAGGGTTGTTTTCAACCATGTAAAAAAAGTTTTAGCTAGTAATAAACAGCAGTGCTTTGAAAATTGCAAGACAATATATTGACCTGTACACCTCTAAAGATTCTGTGCAAGGCTTTGTATGCATGGGCTTTCCCTAATCATTCACAACGAGGTCTTTCTGCATTGTTCTCCTCCTCCTCTTTGCTCTTCCGGCGCCCACCCTGCTTCCATTTCCCATCTGTTACTTGGTTGGTGGTACCACCATATGCTGTTTCCTTCTAGGAAAAAAAAAATCTTACCATCAATTGTAACTTTTCCTTTTTTACTCCCAGCCAAATCTAATCATTCCCAAGTCCCAGATATGTAATGATAAGTTTAGAAGCAAGACTAAAATCTGCCCTCTCATGCCCATGCCCATTCAGCTTTCATTCAATCACTGGATGCTGCCATGCTTGCTTTATATCAAGTAATGGTCGAGAAATAAAGCAAGGAACAAGTGGCAGGGCTCTTGCCCTTGAGCTGTTTGAGGTAGAGTATAGAAGTGACCCACAGTAAAAAAACACAAACAGAAAACCGAAAAACATGGCAGTGTAACTACAAGTTCTTACAAGTGCTGTGCAGGAATAGAAGAGTGATATGTAAAGGATCCGCAGGAGAGGGAGGGATACCACGGAACCCTGGTTAGGGTAGGCTTGGTGTTGAGCCATCTCCTCGGGAATTCTAGACCCTGAGAGTAGCAAGCAGCAGGCTCTGAGGCCAGAGAGTGCTTAGCAGGTTTCAGGGACAGAAGGGATTTCAGTGCTCCTGGAAAGTCGCAGGAAGGATGGGGCTAAGCTAGTGTGAGAGGGGCAGGCAGAGATGCATCCCAGAGATAAAATTCTCCTCCATCTTAGATAGCTTCAGAACAGGGAGGAACAGGATAAAGTAATGAGAGAAATAGCAGGATAGATTTCAGATTTTAAAATAGGGTTTTGTGTGTGTGTGTACACGTGTGTGTGTGTGTGTGTGTGTGTGTGTGTGTGTGTGTACACACGTGTATGTGTGTGTGTGTGTGTGTGTGTGTGCGCGCGCGCGCACTTTTGCATGTGCATAGAGGTCAGGTATTCTCTTCTCTATCTTTCTACCTTGTAGCATGAATTGTTAGAAGGTCTTATTAATAAAAACAAACCAATAGCCAGGTATTGGGGTGAATGCTGAAAGATCAGAGAAACAGGACCAGCCACAGCTAACCTCACCTTGCCAATTCCTCAGCTGATCTTGTTTCCTCAAACTGGAGGCCTCTGAGTCCTCACCGGAATGGATCTCAGCTGAACTGCTGCTAAAAGCCTAAAAGCTTAACAGACTCTCGTTCCTGGTTTTCACGCCTTATATACCTTTCTGCTTCCTGCCATCACTTCTTGGAATTAAAGGCGTGTGTCACCATGCCTGGCTGTTTCCAGTGTGGCTTTGAACTCACAGAGATGAGATGAGATGCCTGTGGAATGCTAAGATTAAAGGTGTGTGTGCCACCATTTTCTGGCCTCTATATCTAGTGGCTGTTCTGTTCTCTGACCCCAGATAAGTTTATTAGGGTGCACAATATATTGGGGAACACAATACCACCAGGCAGGGTCTCTATCTGAATGTAGGGCAGGCATTTTCCCAACTAGGATGGAAGTCAGCAATCCCCAGAGATTCTTTTGTCTTCTCCTGCCTTGGAGCTAGAGTTCAGCTGTACAAGAGACACTGGGCTTATAAAGGTCCTGGAATCTGAACGCTAGGCCTCAGGATTGTGTACCCACCAAGCCGTCTCTCCAGATTTTAGATTAGATTTTAGATTTTTGACCAGAGCGGCTCTTGTCAAAGTGTTGAAGGCCCAGTCTGTGGACGGAAGCAGAGGAGATGTGGCCAGGCCGTTAAGATCCTCTTACGTGGCTGCCACTATCAAATGGATTTTATGTTCATTACAAAGACATTATCAGCACAGCGACAAAATGTACTGCTCTGTGTATCCTTTATCTGCTATATGGCTGTAAGTTTCATTTTTTTTTTTTTAAATGTGAGCTTTGCTTTACAATGTTCTTGATTGGGGCTGGTGACGCGTGTCTCAGTAGTGGAGCGCTTGCTTCCAGCATGAGCCCACTCCTGCAAACCGAATGAAAAGAGAAAGAAAAAGGAAGATGTGACTGCACCTCAGTATGGTGGAGGAGAAGGTTTGTTGTAGGTATGAGGGAGAGCAAGCCAGGGGTGGGGACAGCTGGGAAGGTCCAGAGTCAGACTCTGAGGCATGTGAGGAGAGAGGGGAGGTGAGAGAGAAGAGCCAGGAGAGTAAAGGGCAGACAAAAACGGGCCAGCTAACCAAAATGCCTGGCTTATGTAGGGAAGGGCAGCTGGGGGAGGGGTGCCCAGGCCCTGGGTGCAGGGTATGCCCGCCATACTCTGTATCTAGTAGGGACTGAGGGATGCTGGGGGAACCTGGCAGCCAGGTCAGTTTTGATATGTTGAATAGGCACCGCAACCATTTGTCCTGGGTTGGAGACTTAACACAAATACCCAACACAAACTGACTGAGATGAAGTGAAAGTGAGGAGTGAGTAATTATCAGATATCAAGCTTTGATGACATGTCTTTGACTATGATGTGTGATGAGAGGAGACATAGCTTTAAAATATCACTTGAGTAAATTACAGTCACCTCCAACGAAGAGCAGTCTTGCAGGTGTTTGAAGAACATGTGGGATAGCCACCTGTTTTGGAATATCATTTTAATGTTAAGGGTGATTGACAGGTTGTGATTATTCTGAGAAAGTTTTATAGATATTTTCTTGAAATTTATTATAAAGGCAGACTACTAACATAATTTGTGCCAATAATAACATTCAAACTTTATTATTTAGTTACTTCTGAAACATGGTCTCTCTACAAAGCTCTGACTGGCCTAGAACTTTCTCTGTAGAACAGGCTGTTCCCAAATTCACAGAGATCCAGCTGCCTCTGCCTCCCCATGTGAGCCACCATGCTGAGCCAAAATTCAAGTTTTTAAAGTGAGAATTTTGGAAAACTTGTGTTCATCACTGTGTAATTAATTTTTCTGGTATTTAAAGATGAAACTTTTTTGGTAAAATTAGTGGTGATACAGTAAGACTTAAAAAAAAAGCATAAAGAATTGTTTGTCATTTAAAGGCTCTCAGTTAACTCAGTGAATTAAAAATTTCCAGATGTTACAAGGTTACAAAAATCAATGAGTTAAAGACCTACTCAAGGTCCAGCTGGACAGCTGGATATCCAAAGAATAAAAGTTACCTGATTAGAGTGCAGAATCCATGTTGTAGTTAACCCTGAGTTTATCATCTGTCAGGTGTGATGTTGTAGCAAAGATGAGTACCCAGACCAATAGGAAATGGCTATTAAAACTCCACATGTATAGAAGGCCAGCTGTGTACATCATTTAAGTTTTACATACTGTCTGGGTAGACAGCACATCAACAGATCCAGGGCAGAAGTTACATCTATGAGTATGGGCATCAAAGACCTTTGCACAGTGTAAAGTAGGCTGGTCTTGTGACTAAGTTTTTGGAAAATGTAGCAGTTTTTCATAAAAATGTTTTATATATAAACATGGAGTGTGTTATATATAAATAGAATAGTTTGTAAATAAATTAGCATATATTTAATATTTTTTTTAAAAAAAATTCAGTGTATAGAATACAAACAGATGTAATCTACATAAACAAATCGATGTAAGGATCCTCACATAATGAGGTCCAGAGACACAAATGTTTAAAAATTCTAGGGCTGGAGTGAGTAGGTCGTAGCACATGTGAAGACAGCAGCATGGGGACATGAAAGATGGAGTCCTCTGTTCTGGTGGATATGCCAAGGTGGGCAGCTGGCTATAGGCATTCATAGCTCAGAGCTTAGGAAAGACGTCATTGTGAAGATACAGATTTGACAGTGATCACATTTGGGTAGTATTCAGAGTTCACGGATTTGCTGAGATCGTCCAAACTGTGACCACTCCTTTATGCTTTACTAAACAAACAGACAAACAAACAAAACCAAAGCCATGGCTGATTTGAGGAGAAAGTGTAGTTTTAACAGAAGTTTCCAGTTTTAGAATAATCCAGTGTTTGAGGATCGAGAGTAATGGTAGCTCTGGAAAAGTCACAGGAGAAGAGGGGAGAAGGTCTGAGGTCACAAAGGCTTAGCGGAACGCACACTGCTTGGTCAGTAGTGTGCACAGCTGTTAAAATAGGGAGGGTCTTGTCTTGCTGAAGGTCATCCTGCCCTTTATGTGGGTTTGCAGTAGCTTGTGAACTGGACTTCTGGCTTGTTATATTATCTTTCAAGCATAGTGAACTTCTGTTTATTTTTTAGAAACAGAATCTCACTGTGTAGCCTTGGCTGATTTGGAACTCACTATGTAGACGAGGCTGGAGGTCCTTCTGCCTCTGTCTCCAGAGTGCTGAGATTAAAGGCCTGCACTCCCACACCCTGGCTTCATAGCGAAGTTCTTTCTTCTCTCACAATCCTTTGCTCTGATAGTAATCCTCCATCACCCGCCAATGTTAATTTGAAATTACATACAAGATGTGCTGCGTTTATTGCTTGTTTGTTTTGTATTTTGATGCATTATTTTCCTTCTCTGGCTCCCATTTAAACCTTGTTAATTTTTCCTGCTCATCATTTCAAATGTAACTCACCGAGCATCTTCTATTAACAGCAATTTTATTTTTGGTTTAAGGATTAACTACAAGTTAGTTGAATTTGATGGTTCTTTTCATCATTAACTTTATACTTAACTAGTATAAATAATCACTGGATGTCTTTGTGACCAGCACATGTGTATTCATTCATGACGTTTCCATTCAGCTACCTATTTATACCAGACATTGAACCAAGCATTAGGAATGCAGTATAGATGGCATAGGCATGTGAAACATGGACTCTGTAACCTAGAAGGTCAAATGTATGTTAAATATGTTTCACGTATTAGAATGTGTTTTGCTTCAGTTATGCAGGATTAATGAAAATGCGCAGTAGCCAGGGAGCTGACTAATTGGGTAAGGCACTTGCCACACAAGTGTGAAGACCCGAATTCAGATCCCCAGAGTTCAGATAATCCTGGAGGTCTCACAGCAAGAGAGGGGAGTGGACGGGAGAAGCCTTGGCTAGCTAACAAGATAGACTTTGGGAGGCCCACACCTGAGGTTGTCCTCTGATCTCCGTAGGCTTGATGACCAGGTACACATATACCCAGGTGCATAGACAGGAGCATGCATACACAAACACAATGAACATAAAGCACCTAGTGTGTGGTACCCAGGTGCATAGACAGGAGCATGCATACACATACCCAATAAACATAAAGCACCTAGTGTGTTGTACCCAGGTGCATAGACAGGAGCATGCATACACACACACACACACACAATGAACATAAAGCACCTGGTCACAGAGTGAGCCATGTTATATCTGAGGAAAGAAAAGTGCATTGATTTTTGTTCTTTTTGCTTGGGTGCTGAAGCTTAATATATCATCAATCTGTCATTTGTAGGCAGATTATATGATTAGGTCACATTTGGTTTCTCAGAGTTCTGAGGGTTTTTTTTTTGCCTTGGCTTCATTCTCTCCTCCTTGTGTTTAGGTAGTTGTTCTTGTGGATCAGTGTGTATGGTAAGAACACTTTATTGTAATTTAATAGGATTTTTCAATGTGTTCCTGGATCAATCGAGCTGTGCGATGACAAAAAGATTACATAATACTTTTCAGTATAAAATAACTTCAAATTAAAAAGAAAATTGCTGTTAGCATTCTTTATTTTGCTAATATTTACTCTGACTCTCAGAGAGAATTTAAAATAATAAACAGTGTTTTATAGAGAGCTTTGACAGAGAAGTGTTTCTTTGTGGGATGTCTTAAGAAACCATCTGTGGACACCAAATGTGAAAAGCTGATTTCAATGTTGGGTTTCATGTTTACTTTCTTCTTCTTTGCCTCCTCAAATCCAATAATATGTAAAACCAAAGCCAGCCACATGAACTGAGTAGATCAAGGCACATGATAAGAATGAACAGCTTTGGGCTGGGGAGATGGCTCAGTGTTTAAAAGTACTGGCTGCTCTTCCAGAGGACCAGGGTTCATTTCCTAGCATCCACATAGCAGCTCCCTCCACCTATAACTCCAATCTCAGGGGATCTGATACCTTCTTCTGGCTTCCATGGGTACTGGACACATGTGATACTTATATGTGTGCATGCCAAATATCCATACATAGAAAAGAAAACTTAAAGTAAAACAGCTAATGTTTTACTTAATGGTCAGACATTATTGAAACTATTAATATTTTCTCCCTAAGATGAAAAAGATCTGCCTGTATTTATGTTCATTATTCTATAGGGTGTGGCCATTGCAATAAAACAAGAATCTATTTTAAAAGCCATTTAGACTAAGTAAGTGGGGTTACACCTTTTTATAGTTTTATTTAGTACAGTTACTTTTAGTGTACAGTATAAATTCAGAAAACTCAATGAATATATTCAACTTTTACAATGTAGTCAAAATATAAATTACTTAGGAGATAATCTAGAGAAAGGTGTTAAAAACCAGTGTGTTGAATCTGAAAACCAGTTTTGCAGGAAATTATATATTTCATGTCCACAAATTTGAAGGTTTAATTATTGTTATTCTTAAATTCAACTACAGAATTATTGTATCTCAATCAAAAACACTTTTAAAAATGGAATCAGACAGATTCTGAAATTAATATTAGAGTTAGATATGTATTTAATCAGGATAAATACTTTTATTTTGACATGTGTTTTGAGACCAGTTCTTACTGTGCAGCTCAATCTGGCCTGGAACTCATAGTGATCCTCCTGCCTCAACTCCCCAAGTCCTGGGATTCATAGGTATGCACCACCACAACCAATTCTCAAGATTTTGTAGTAAGCCAGGTATGATGGCACACACTTTGATCCCAGCACTTGGGAGGCAGAGGCAGGCGGGTTGAGTTTGAGGCCAGCCTGGTCTACATAGTGGGTTCCAGAGCAGCCAAAGCTATGTAGAGAGACCCTGTCTCAAACTCCCAAATTCTTTTATAAAAAGCATTGTTAGTTAATACTGTAATTTTGTAGTCTCTATGGCAGTTGCTGTGCACATAGTGCCCTGCAGGACAGGTAGGTTAGGTGCTCAGTGACAGCAGGGTTCCCCAGAGACCAATGGGTCTCTGAACAGAAAGGAAGGCTAAGCTGAAGCAGATACAGGCTCCCGGGCTACTGGCAGGTAATTGACTCCAGGACCTTCTGCTTTGCCAAAATATGATGGTACTCTAATAAACCTTTTATAAAGTAGGGCATATGTATTTCAAATCATTATGAAGCTTAATATAACCTGCACATTATCCTCTCATAGACTCTTAGTCATTTACAGAGCACTTACACCTAATGAAGTCTGAAGGTTCTGTAAAGGACCATATTCAAGGAATTAGGCCAGCCAAGAAATATCTGTATGTGTTCTGAACAGACATAGTCCTGTGAATACAGAGTGCTGATTGTGTGTCTATGTCTACAGAATCACTTGACACAAGACAAAGATGAGAAGCAGTGTGGTGGTGAGGTGAAGGGGCAGTCCTTGAAAAGAGTGCAATTGGGTATCCAGAAGGAAAAACGTATTTTTTTTTTTTTGCATTATATAATTCTAGACAGTTAGCAGTCTAAACACAGAAGGCTAAACCATAAACCTGACATTAGAAAAATACCGTGAAGGGAACTTACAGTAGGGAACTGATTCAATAGGTAGTTTATGAGTCATTCATCAGAGATACGACCAAAAAAAAAAAAAAAGGCATCTCAAGGGTGAGATTTTCTATGCTTATGGTGTTTCTTGGAGAAGCAGAAATGGTGAGATAGTATTGTATGATTATGGAGACTAAACAGAATTTGGGTTTAGCAAGTATCAGAAATAGAGGTGGAGGATATCTTAATTGTTCTGTAGCATCACGCAGATCTCTCCTGTATGGATGCATGGGTCAGGCCTGTGGCAGTGGGGTGAATCGGTAAGGACCGCATTATTTCAATTTCCACTTTCCATTTTGCAGGATTCTAAAGTCCCTGGTGAGTCAGACAATGGATGAACAACCACAAGGAATGCAAGGGCCACCTGTTCCTCAGTTCCAGCCACAGGTAATTTAACGAAGTGGGATACGTTTATCTCCCTGTTCAATGCGTGTGAGTTTACCCTGCAGTGAAGTTGCTGCAAAATGTTCATCTCCAACTTCCACGTCATAGTCAGAATGACTGGCGTCCAAGTGTTTTATCATACTTCCTCTTCGTGTAGAACGTGACAGGAGACCTGCCCTTGCTTATGATTTCATCTCAGTGACTTCTTGGCTTTGAGGGTTACTGTTAGACTTGGGGAGAGAGGAAAAGGCAGGTTTGGGAGTATCTCTGCAGTTTGTACTCACGTGTGCTTTGGCTGGCTGCTCTTGACTTCCGTCTCTGTCTCTGTCTCTCTGGAAATGTTTCTCTTGTTATGTTACTCCTTAGTTCTTGTAATATAAAATGAAGTAGAAACGATGAGGGCATACTATTGAAATTCAGTTGCGAGTTTTCCCCGCATTTGTTGTTACGGTGCCCTGCAGAGCCCAATATTCAACAGCATGGTTAACATAATGAGCTTTGCTTTTGGAGGCAGCACCTCGTTGTCATTATTATTTTTCACCTGGGCTGTTTCTCAGCCTGGTATTTGAGAGGTCTTCTGCAGCAGACCTTCCATGTGCTCTGCTGGCTTTCCCTCAGTTTTGCTCTGAGGTTAAGCTCAGTGGTGAGGACTCAGTAGGAGTTCTTTCAAGTGAGCTCTGTAGTGGAGCAGGTTCCGGGCTCGTGCTACGGAGGCGCCCGTGGCCTTGTCTCCTCAGACTTCTCTGTGCAGTGTGCCCTGAATCTCAAAGCTAGTAGTGTGGTGCCCATGTTGGTCTCCAAACTTGCTGAATCTGTGCTCTCCGTTTGTTCTAATGCATCAGTTGACTTCTCCCAGGAGCATAGCTCAGAAATATCACCGACAGAAGACTGTCTTTCTGCGTCTGGGAAGTCACTCATTTTCAACCCTCCTTCCTGCTCTCTGGTTTTTAAACCCGGGTCCACACTTCCAGTGCCATCTAAAGCGCCGGCACTGCCATAAGGCTGTCAGATCGTCCGGTCTTCTGGAAACTTGGTGGTTCTCAATCTTTGTTCCGCGCTTCCTACATCTCTGTTATCTTCATTTCCTTTTCTTATTTGAGCGTTTTCCTTTTGTTAGGCTAGCCCAGCCAGCCAGTGGGGCCCAGACGCCCCTCCTGTCTCCACTTCTCCAGCACTGGGATTATAAGCCTAGACCACCACGCCTGGCATTTTGACCTAGGTTCTGGGCATCAAACTCAGCCCTTCCTGATTGAAGGCGAATGCTTTCCTGACTGCACTGTCCCTCCAGTACCCCCTGCACATTCCACCCATTAAAACAGACCTGTTCTCTTTGCCTAGCAAGTTAAGGCATTTGCTTGCAGGATTGGCTTTATCTAGTCTGTAACTTTGTAATGGTCTTAAGTTACATGATCAAGATCGTTTTTAGCAAACTTTAGTAGATACACCTAGCCCGATTCCATCTCAAATCTCTGGTGAGACACCATTGTTTCATATTATACCGTTCCTAGCAAAGATAATAAAAGAACACCTCTAAAAATTAGGCAGTTCATGTTGTGATTTTGAAGTTCACAGTTTTGACTGGTCCTGTGCTTCAAAGAACGGGGAAAAAAAAAATCACTTTTTTTTTTTTTTGCCTCCTACTGACTCACCAACCAAGAAAGGTCGGCGTGGCAGTAGGAGGCAGAAATGAAAGTAATTGTTTTCTTATGAGACACTAGGCTGCCACACAGTTTAAATTTCAAAATCATAGGAACGGTTGGTTCTGCATTTCTTTTCACACTGTTCCTTTCCTTTCTGCCTCCTGCTGCTGCTCCCGTGGGGTTGGAGCGCTTTCCCTGTTGGAGATAGGCAAGTGTCATGCCAGGCTCTGGCTGCCTTGTGGCGTGTGGGGGAAGGGGGAGCTTTCCTTTTTCCTCTTCCCTGCCTGCAGACTGATGGTGTGAGACAGCGAAAGAAAGATCGCCTGACAAGAGCTCATCGGCGTTATTGCTTATTAAGTCTTTGAGAAACGGTCCTGCTCTCTGTGGCATTTGCAAAGACTGGGAAGGGCAGCCCCAGCCCAGGGTTGACAACCTTCTTTGTTTTGTTCCACACCATTGGCCTGAATAATGGGGGTGATATGGCAACATATGGTTAGCCCAGCCACTCCTTGGCTTTTGTCATGCTAATGGGAGTGTGGACGTAAACAGAAACCTAAAGAAGTCAGACACAACTCGGATGGAGTGATGAACAGCAGATCTTCATGGCATGGCTCTCCTTTCCCTTGTTGAGATGAGGCAATAAACCCATACATCGCCTATAATGTGTGGTCTCATTTTCAGTGCCGTATGAATCCCTTTGTGGTTCAGGGTTAGAATGTGGAGTTTACTTATTTATTTTTGCATTACTGCTGCTCCATGATATTAGGGCCAATTTTTCTATTAGCGCCCCTGTTCTTTTCTCTCTCCCTTGATACCACACACTGCCGTCTAGAGAGCAGTGCACGCACATTTGACCTGATTCTTCCGTGTTTCATCCCTCAGACCTCTACTGGTACAACGGTAGATTTTCCTCTCCCTCCTTTAACGCAGACTGTATAAATGGTGGGGGTGGTCAAAGGGAAACCGGACAGGAAGACTAATTTTAAACAATGAAATTTTATATTTACTTTTCATTAGAGGTTTATGACAATATGTGACTGTCCTCATTTTTAGATTTTAAGTGAGGAGGGTTATGTTGCATATCTACTTCAGAATTCTAAAATTAATACTATAACGTTACCATAGTGCAAGTCTAAGAATTTCTAAGAACATTAATTGTGATAGTGATCAGAGGTTTGAGTTGGGGGGGGGTCTCTGCTATTATTTTACAATTTGAAATATTATAATATTTGAGCTGTTTGTGAAAGAGAACATATACCAGAACGGCATGTAGAAAACAGCCCACGCTTTTACAGTTTGCAGAGTATGAGGACGCTATTTTAGAGTCTGCTTCTTTGACCGCAAGGAGAGGTAGCCATCCTTTTAAGCTTCTTGGCAGCACAAGCTAGCATTCACTTAGGATTTTGGATGTGTGAAGTGAGCAAGGTCATTGTACCTCATTGCAAGGTGAGGGTGTAACAAGTATTGACTGTGGCAGGAGGAGGGTAGCCTCCTGGTGGCTCCCAGCGTGGATGAGGGCTTGGTCCTGATCACTGTCTTGCCGCCTTCTCTCTCTAGTTTACCTTCCAGAGTTATTCCCTGAGCCGTGAGGCTCATTTTGCTTGTGTTGATGAATTTGCGCTGTGAAGGTGTTTGTCATATGGCATTGAATAGAGCTTATTCTTTGGGAAGTCTAAATAGCAATTTAGGTGATGTAGTGTCCTCACAAGCGTTCACTTCATGTAGATTTTTTGGGTGTAGTCACAGGGCCGTAGACTGCAACAGCAGCTTTGAGGAAAGACAGTCTTGTTGGAATCAAGCTTCACAGCCTGGTCGTTCAGTTAAGTCCAAGGCTTCTCAGTAGTCACATCCCCAGTCTCCAGGCTTCCCCCTGCCTCTTCAAGCTCTCCTGCCTTCTAGCTTTCCTCCAACCTGAAACGTAGCATCCCCTGACCTCCTCTCAGCTGACACATCCTGCAGGTCACCCCTTTTCCAGCTGAGGTCTGTGCTCAGGTGATCTGCCTCTAGTTATGGGGTGAACCTACCGCCCTGCCCCTACTTGCCAAAATTCTCAGTAGAGCCAGGTACTGTACCATCCCTTTCTAAAGAAAGTGGTGTTTATTATATTCAAGTCTTTGTTTCTTCTTTCTCTTAAATTTACCCTGTGTAAACCCCACCCCTTCTCGCCATCTGAGCTACTCAGACCTTATCTTACCAACTGTATCGGAAAATAACTGAAAACACGCTAGTCCTTGAAATCCTTCCTTCTCCTGGCTTCCTTCCCCCCCACCCCCTCTTGTTTTACAGGCCTCCCTTTGCCCCGTGTCTCCTCACCTGCAGAACTACTTAATAACGAATTCCCCAAAGGCTTAGTACTTACATCCCTTTTTTGCCCATTTGTATTCCTTACCTGGGCTCTCTTCCATTCTTACAATTTCATGCATGTAGCTCTCAGAGTCATATCAGCCTAGAATTCTGCTTCTTCCAGACTCATATGCCCAACAGCCTTCCTGATACCGAATCGTCCATCATAACCATAGTGGACTCAAGCTGATCTCTAAGTATTTGCCTCCTCCCTATCCTACCCCTCACCTTCTGAATCCCGGTTACTGGCCGGTTCATCTTTCTTGCAGCTGACACTGGAACGCCCAATTTGTGGCTGAAGAGTTTCACCCGAGCTCCCGTCAAGCCTCGTCAGTCCCTGAGCCCACTTACAAAATAAACACACCGACTCTTATATTATATTTAAACTGCTTGGCCATTCGTTCAGGCCTACCATTGTCTAGCTCTTACTCTTACACTAAGCCCAGTTTTGTTAATCTGTATGTCACCACGTGTTCTGTGGCTTTACCTGTTGCCTCTACATGATGTTCCCTGGACGGCAGCTGGTGTCTCCCCACTCTGCCTTCCTGTCCTTTCCTTTTTCCTCTCTGTTAGTCCCGCCTATACTTCCTGCCTGGCTACTGGCCAGTGTTTTCTTTATCAAACAATCATCCACAGCAACCATGGCTTCCCCCTTTTCCTCTCATTATGTCTGGTTTATCAGGCACCAACAGCTCTACGTTTAAAACGTTTTAGAACTGGGGATTTCTTACTCCTTCCATTCCCCCCGCCAGGCCAGAGGCTTCTGTTGTATTGTAATAGCTTCCTCATTGATCTTGCTGAGGCCTTCCCCTCTCCCCTTCCATCTCGTCCAGCATAGCATTCAGGAACCATTATAAAATTGTAGTCCAACTCTGCTTCTTTCTGACTTTTGTATGATTTCCAGTTTGCTCATTCATCATTTTCCAGTATATGTTTATATACACTTGAAGTGGTGTGTGTGTGTGTGTGTGTGTGTGTGTGTGTGTGTGTGTGTGTGTGATCTTCTTTAAGCACTAAGTGAAAACTGAACCTTCCTAACTACGTAATACACCTTTGTTGGCATATTTTTCCATGAAATCTATTGGTTTATCTTTAAGTCTGCTCATTGTCTTTCTTGTTTTAGACTGTAAACTGCATCACTAGTCTGATTTATACACAGTAGCCATTCAATAAATATTTTTGAATAAATACAAACTTGGTTTCAAATCAGCCCATCTTTTTTCTTTTCAAATGTCACCTTTTAAATAATGTTAATATGTATATATAATACATATAAGTATCTTCAGAATTTCTTGCATTATATGTACAACTTCTCACATTCTCCATTAGTCTGTCTATCTATCTATCTATGTATCTATCTATCTATCTATCTATCTATCATCTATCTGTTATGAGTAATCTAGATTGCAGTCATAATTTCAGGTTACTTCTTTCCACTGCAGTAAGAATCAGTTTTTAAAACTGCATAGTGTGTTATATTCCTTCTGACTTTAACGGTTTGGGGTGAGTTCTATGTTTGTATATGACTTTAAAGATCTGCACCCTTTAGTCACCTTTTGCTTCTCCAGTGAATCTCCGACATGGCCAGCTGTGGACTCTGATCCAGTCGTCTCTTGAAATCCCACACGTTTTTGTTCCTCTCCAGTGTAAGGTCTTAGGTGGTTGTAAGAATAATGTGGTCACTGATGGGACCCAGGGAGCTTTGCTCTTTATATTGTAGATTACTGTGAAATTATGGTATTATGATTGAGGCTTTAGGGGAAATATTCTAATAGAGGAAGTAGATAATTTAGAAGACAATTAAAAAGATCATCTTGTGAAAAATAATGATTATGGGTGACTCCTTACACTATTATGTTTGTTACATACATATACAGAGACAGATGGACAGACAGACAGACACACATACATGCATACTTTATATATTTCTTCTCTTCTCTTCCTATCTCTTAAGCCCCACGCTTATGTTAGAGATTGAATCAAGGGCCTTGCACATGCTAGGCAAACACCGTGTTACTGTGTTACAGGGCCAGCCCTTTGTGTATGTTTTATTCAGAGACAGGCATCCACTAACCAACCCAGGCTGGCCTTCACCTCACTCTACAGTACAAGCATGCTTTGAATTTGAAGAATCTCCTGCCTTGGCCTGCCACATAGCTGGAATTACAGGCTTGGTAAGGCCTGGTTTGTTCTCATTTTATACATCATATTTTATATTAATGAGTGATAGATGATACGTAATCGGGATGCTTGTTGAGTAATTATCTCCAATGGAAAGTTTCATTTTAACCTCTTCAGCTCAATATGGATCCAAGTATATTATGTTACATTATGTGAATTTTAGTTGCTTAATTTTGTTCAGTTATACAATACTAAGAAGGTTGCCAGATGAGAAATGGTTTCAACATATTTAAAATATGATTGAACTCTCTTTGATTTTAGATTGATTATTTATGTTTACATACTTGGGAGTGAACACTCCTTGTATTTCAAAGGACATGTTTTGAGAAGTGGGGGAGTGGGGGAGTTTAAAGGCTGAGATTTTCTTGCCTGTCCTCTTGCAGTTGGAAGTCCTTCAGAGAGATGTGGGTAAGGATGAAGCCTGTAGTCACCAGACTAGCTTTCCAGCTGAATTCAGAAGCATAATTTTAGGAATCATAACAATGAAATATCTGCACCTTTGAGGATGACTTTCATAATTGAGAATAGCCCAGAATTCGTTAGAGCTATGTATTTACTTAATCAATAAAGTTATTTTTTTTCCCAACAAAATGAGATACAGTTTTAGTTAAGACCTGTAATTTTTATGCGGTTCACTAATTAGCTCACTGCAGTGGTCAAGTTGGACTTCAGATTTCTCTTCAGTACTTGAAACTTTTCTAGAATAAGACTAATTCCCCTGTGGTAGACATTCCAAAGAATAACATTCAATGTGTAGGTTGGCTTGCTAGAAGTCAGTAGCATTGGTCTTGGTGGTACATGTGTATATAGTCACAAGAGGCCAAAGCTGAACTTGACCTCTCCATCCATGGTGAATTTAAGGGCAGCCAGAGCTCTAAAGGATTCTTTTTCAAACCGTCAAGGATAAAAGGTCCTGGGTTGATCTCTCTGCATCTCCCCCAGATATGAGTGGTGTGATTTTGTACTTAGAAACTGGAAGGAAACGAGGACTGTTCACTATGGGTGTGTAGTGTGAGCTCTGATGTAAAATTGTCTGGGATTAGGTCTTGGTTCTTTCACTTTCTATAGAGGGCAAAATACTTACTCTCTACCATCCTCTGTTTTCCTGTCAATAAATTAGAATAGTGTTTGCCCCATAGAATTGACCTGCAGCATTCTGTTTGTGTATTGCTTAGCAATAGTTAACCTTTGTTAAATGTTAGCATTGATGGCTATGACAGTGACAGCATGGTGTTGATTATTGTCTTCTTGGAGCTAGAGAGATGGCTCCAAAACTACTTGCTGTTCTTGCAGACGACCCAGTTGTTCAGAGCACCCATATAGTGGCTCACAGCTGTCTGTAATGCCAGTTCTAGGGGATCCAGTGTCCTCTTTTGGCTTCCATGGGCACCAGACACCCACACAGTGCATGTACAGGCCTGCAGGCAAAATTCTGATGCATATAGCACAAATAAAAATCCATCTTTAAAAAACATTTTCCTCTTGTTTATTGAGGCAGTGTCTTATGTATCCCGGGCTATCCTCAAACTTGCTACACAGCTGAGGCTGGTCACCTTGCTGCCACTCTCCATCTCACTGTCCACATGCTAGGGTAATAGGCATGTGCCAACACACTTGATGCCATTAACTGTCTTGGCCCAGAGGCCTCTATCATTTGTTTGTTTGTTTTGCTATATCAAACATTTTCCTTTATTATGTCTTTATTATCTTCCTTCTGTACAAACTTTCTCATTTAGTCTAGCTTATGTCATTAAATGAGATGACTGTCCATATGTGCTCAAGCTCAAAGTCAGTGATGCTTGCTTTCTCTTTGCTTCTCAGTCCTCGTCTGCACTGGCAGATCTGTTGACCCCTCCTGATTCCACCTCCCCTTCATGTTGCTGTAGCTCCCAGGCATAGCCTATGCCTGGCTGCCCAGACTCCACTCATCCCCCTTCCAGGTCCTTTCTCACACAGCCTCCTGAGGAGTCTGCACAGTGTGTCCCAGAACACAGCATAGTGCTCTCACGATTAAAGCCCACCTCCCTCACTCCAGTCAGACAGAATTCAGGGGATTTCATCGATGCTTATCTCATTAACCTTATTTCTTAACACAGTTCCCCAAACATGCTCATCTTACTCTAGCTCTGGTGTCCTGTTTGGTGTTTCTTGAACACATCATGTTTACTCTTTTAATTTTGTTTTTGTTTTCCAGTGCTGAGGATCAAACCCAGGTCTAAGCACACGCTAAACCAGTACTCTGCCACTGGATTCCACTTCTAGACTCCTTTTTGTCTTTTAATCTCTGTTTAAATGTTTTATGTTCAGCAAGGTCATTCCTCCATCATGTAATCTAAATAACTGTGACTCATTGTCAACTCTATGAATCTAGGTTATTTGTCTGTATAGTGTGTAAATATAGAGTAAATACCAAATACTGCCATGTATGTGTTGTCTTTTTATTGTCAGAGTATTACGTGGTTCTTTATTGACAGCTCTCCACACCAGAGAGAGTATTATAGACTTTTTCTTCTGTATTCTGTTTTATCAGATATGGCTTATAAATGGGGGAGATGGGGGTGCCTTTGTTTTTGTCTTGCTCATGGTATTTTAAGCGAGATGTAGTATTTTTCATTCAGTCCTTTAGATGTAGTAATTGTTATAATGGGTAATACAACTAATGATGATCAAATACTGCAAATACCAGATCTCATAATATTGTTGCATATTTGTGTGTTTGTCACTCATTTTCCTGCTCTATGGTCAGTTTTCTCCTTTAAATTACAAAATCTACTTAAGAGTGATAAATGGCATATTTTTAAAAACAGATGTTGTCTATTGTACTTAGAGGGCTTTGGAGATGGATTGCTTTTGAAATAAAGACATTTTAGGGAGATACTTTTTCAAATGAGAAGAAACACAGATAGGCATTGATGGTATGCATGGCATTTTATTTTTCCCTTCTGGCTTCTAGTGAGAGCTGTAGGAATTATATATTAGAATTATGTTAGATATGTTGGAAGGGGGGTTCTTACTTGTGTGGTTTGGAGGTTAGTAGTATACTTCAAAGTCCAAAAGATCATAAATATCATAGCAAAAGGAAAATTGACAGACTTTCAGTGTTTGTTTAGTTTTCAGCTTAGGAGATGTTTGACAGCATTAATAAAAAATATAAACCGATTCATTGCTTTAAGCAAGTAGTAAAGTGGAAATCAATGAGAAGAGTTAGCAATAATGATAAAAACCTTATTAATGGTGTTAAATATTGCAATTAGTATTGGCTTGTATAGTGGATCATTGCTAATACCTCAAGGAATATCAGGACATAATTTTCTCTCTGGGGACTTAATGCTGACTCTTCTAATTTCTCCATAGAGAATTACCATTATAATGTTTGCCTGAAACATCTATTGCTCAGTACATGTCCTTGCCTTTCAAATTTTAAAGCAAATTAGGGAAATTAATTTAATCCTAGGAAATAATAAATTATTTAAATAGGAGCCAGTGACATACAGAATACAGTTTATTTTAAAACTGAAAAGTATTCATGTGAAGGAAACACAGCTTAAGTAGAGAAGATCATCATAATTACTGTAGTTCCTAACATTATTAAATGAGTTCTTCAGGTCAGTGAGACACGCCTTCACAAGAGCTCTGAACATGAGCATATTAGCAGCTTCATTCACTTGAGTCTAATTTCTTAGTTGCCATTTATATTTTTGAATATGAGTTTTTGAGATCTAAGAATTTTTTCAGATTGCCTCTGAGTACACACACACACACACACACACACACACATGCACACACAGAGTCTAAAATTAATAATTTACAATAAAAACAATATTCTTAAGTGCTTCCAAAATCAGGTTTCCTTTTTCCCCATTAAGTAAGGAGTCATGCGTGGATGTTGAATGGACATAATGTTAGTTATATGTTAAGGTTTCTTCCAAAAATGAGTGATGATTGCAAATACTCCATGGAACCTGAAGTCCGTTTTAAAAGTTTTAGAAGGACCCTATAAGCTGAACTTCTGACATCTTCTCTGTCATTTGTCATGGAGACCATGCAGTGTTACACTCCGTCATCACCAGCATTCTGTTATTGAGCTTGTGATTTCTGTTATAAGCATATTCCAGCCATATAAACTAAGTGTCACCAAAGATTTTATACATTTTCCTGTATTAAAAGTTTCATCATAGCAAGTCTTAAAAGAATTTTGGGTAGAATGATGACAGTTCCATGTGCTGTGCCGCCGCCCAGATAGTCTTGTAACTAAGGGGATTGGCTGTTTTCATTGGTCAGTCAGGAGGATGATCCCCATGGTAAGGAATATCCCAATTGTAAGACCCAGCACAGAACTGGGAGATGCTCAGAACACTGGCATATGCGGAGGACAGCAACAGACAGTCTCCACTTGTGGCCTAGATAAAAAACGGCTAGAACAGAAAGTCAAGGTGGAGACGGAAGAAGCATGGCTGTCCTGGCAACTGCAGTGCCTGAGGACCTGGGAACACACAGCCAGGAGAGGGAGGTGCTGCAGCCTGCTCATGGCTCACTCTCTGGGGGAAGGCAGCCTCTCAAGTGATCCCGAGCCCTTGTGAGATGCTGCCTTCTGCCCTAGGTGCTTCGTGGTCGTCCGCTCACCCACATGCGGTTCTCTGAGGTGGATGCTCCTCCTGCTTTATATGAAACAGGAAATGGATCTGGATGGCTTGCTGTCTTAGCCCCTTTTCTGGTTCAGTGATTAAAGTCCTCTGACAAAAGCAACTTAAGGGACAGAGGATCACTTAGTTCACAGTTCTGGGTTATAGCCTGTCATGGCACTTGAAGGAGATCGTCACATGGCATCCATAGTTAAGAAACAGAGACAGATCCTCTTGATCTCCCTCTCAACTTTTCATCCATTCCAGGGCCCAGCCCAATTAATGGTGCTGCCACATTCAGAGTGGGACTTCCCACCTCAACTAACCAGATTAAGCCCTGATGGGCATGCCCACAGCACGGTATACTCTAGACATTTCTCACCGAGACATCCTTCCCAGATGATTCTAGACCAGGCAAGTTAACCATGGAAATGCACACTTGCCCAGCTCAGAAGGAGACTGGAAACTAGGATTTGAGTTTAGGCCCTGATGAACACCAGGACCTTGCCCACTGAGTTCAGTGGAAACATGGTGGACTTTTATAAGTCTGTGGGTTAGTCAAGCTTTCCAGCAAGGTTTTTTTGAAGTGCTTTTCCAATCACCCCAACAAGGACCACAGTTTATCACTAAAGTTCCCATTAACAGGTGAGAGAAAAGGAAATTTCTTGAACTCACCTGTTGGGAGGTTGTGAGAGTCAGAGGCTTGCCAGTCTGGCATTGTTTCTATTCCATGGTCCTGTGGTCTCCCCGAGGCAGTAACTAGAACCTGTCTTAATTCACTGCCATGCCCTGTGTGCTCCACGCTTTACATTCACTCCAAATCTTCCAATACATTTTCTTCTCCCTGGCCTCTGCTTACAAACTAAGAACTTGGCCTTGGCCTTTGCTTTTGAAAAATCAGTGTGCAGTGGGAGAACCACGTACATGCAAACAAATAATCAAAAGCCAGTATGATCTAGAGCAGTGGTTCTCAACCTTCCTATGCTGCGACCTTTTAATACAGTTCCTCATGCTGTGGTGACCCCCAGCCATGAAAGTGTTTCATTGCTACTTCATCACTGTAATTTTGCTATGGTTATGGATCGATATGGGAGTATCTGATATGCGACCCCTATGGGGGTCGGGACCCATGGGTTGAGAACCGCCGATCTAGACACTAGCATGGGGCCTGCGCTTGTAGAACACTTGACGGAACTGAATGGCTGCTGTCAGGAGGGCTCAGGGAGACACTAAAGCAGGAGGACGCGGGAAATAGGGCTTCTTGAAAGAGCCGAAGATGGTTGTTTTACAGAGGCTAACGATGGAATTAAGGTGCAGAGACAGCTGTGTTTTGCCACATGTGAAGTTACCCAAAAGGCGTGGGGACAGGCCAAAGCTTATGGTGCAGCTGTGGGTGGTGCCCGTGGGTGGGGCCCGTGGGTGGGGCCCGTGGGTGGAGCCCGTGGCCGGGAGACCCAGGTGACTGTCAAAGGCCCCTCCCACGTCAGCTAGCCCACAGTTCATAGTGAGAGGAACAGAGTCAGTGTTTACTCGGATGAAAGTTCAAGACCCTTTACCTGGTGCCTTTTTTGCACCTTAGAAGAGGGTGAGATTGTGTTTTCACTCTAAGCCTAGAGCGGCAAAGTCAGTGTAAGGGATTTCACCTGGCTTCTACTTCATACTGGTTTAAATCTCGCTGTTATTCCTAGTACACCGCAACGTGCTAAACTATTAAGTATGTACATATGCATGTATAATGGACATGTGTGTGTGTGTGTGTGTGTATGTATGTATGTATATATAGCGCGCGCGCGAGAGAGAGAGAGAGAGAGAGAGAGAGAGAGAGAGAGAGAGAGAGAGAGAGAACAACGGTTAAGGAAATCACAATTCTTACAAGTACTTCTTTAGTGGGACTCCTTAGATAGCATTTTTAAAAAAGCAATAACATGATTCGATCTACAGTGGCATCTAATTCATCAAAATGAAGCATGGCACTGAATACAGAGTCAAATTGGTCATACCGGAGTCCAGTGCTAACCTGTCGGATGGGCTCGTCTCACACAAGCTTGTTTTCATACCAACTGCAGGGAGATAGGGAGACCCAAGGGTAGTTGGAGATGTGCAGCTATGTTCCTTCTCATGTCAGCTCTCCACATCTTCACTCCATGACAGGACATGGGAGCAGATGAGACAAGCTGTCACTCACCCACACTGCCCTTTGAAGAAAGGCCATGGGGGGAGGAAGGTGCCGCAAATGGGCTGTGAAGTTTACATACACTGCCCACTGTTAAACAGATTACGTCTAATGAAGTGTCTAATGCTCAGGCCATATCAACCTAATCCTCGGTGGCAGTTCATCCCTCAACTGCCAAAAAACACCGCCCTCTGGCCCTCTTTCGCCACTCTGGCCGCCAAACCCAGGGAGGTGCCCAGTCTTAATAAACCAAGACAGTGTGTGATCTGACATGCAAATGTAGGTCATTGCATATGTAAATGTGTGATTACAAACCTGCATGCCAAAACACATTAGTGAGACTTTGCTCTCAGCATGTGGTTGTCACACTGCCTTAGCAATTCATGCTAATATTTGTCAAGTTATTGTGCAGACAGAAGATAGGGTTCCCAGTCAGATTGAAAGTATATGGATTAGACGACCGTGTTCCTAGTAATGAAGCTGTATTTTACTGTTGAGATTGACAAGATTTCATCAAGAGGATGAACGGTTTCTGTGTGTATGAAAGAAAGAATTGCATTTGTTGGATTCTGCAGACTGTCCGTGTGTGGGAGCATGCGTGCATGTGCCTATGTGTGTGCTCGCATGTGTGCATGCATACTTGTTTGTGCTTACGAATGCACATGCACGCTCTTGCACATGCATGCATTAATAGGTCTTTCATGTGCAGTTCATTACAGGGTGTTCTTGGTGAGACCCTACTACAGTGTCGTGTTTACTTGAAGTTAGCTCATAGAGCAAGTATCCAGGGTGTCAAGAGGGTGGTGAAAGTCTTGAAAGAATATCCTCATTGATTATTTAAAAAAAAGTCTATATCAGGAAAAAAACATGACAATTAAAAATCCCTCTTTCAGTGAGGCTTTTTGAAAGCTTAGACATTTTAAAACATCACTATCTATTGACTGTATCTGAAAGTGATGCCTTTATGTAGTTCCATTGTTAAATATGTGCCACGTTGTCTTAGTTGACATTGTAAATTCAGAGACTACAAAATTTTTTTTTTTATAAAGAGCAGCCTGACAGTTTTCTGGCTTTGTTTTATTTTGTTTTCGTATGTGTATGTGTATGTGTCTGTTTTTCCTTGTAGTAGACTTCTAAAGTTTTATTGTTAACAATTTCAATGAACTTCTCTGGGTCAAGTTGCAGATTGTGGTGTCTCATTGTAGGGAACTTTCTTGGTACCTACAGCATCAGACCACAATCTGTATATGTGGCAATTGGGTCCTGCAGGTTTGATTTGATAAGAACTACAATTGGTTGGCCTGAGAACTGAACTAGATGAGGTATAAACCCCTAATTTGTAGGGACTGTTAAACAGTAAGCACCACAGTGGAGCTTCTGTTACTGTTCAGTAGATATTGCCACTATTATTTTACTATCATAACAATTACTCTATGGTTTTTGATAAAATGAATTGGTATTTTTTATGTTTGGGTTATTTTATATATTTTCAAACAAGAATGTTTTACTTAAAAAAAGAATGTTTTACTTAATTTTACTTATTTTGTATGTATGTGAGCATTCATGTCACAGTGTATATATGGAGGTCAGAGGACCTTTCTTTCCAGAGAAGAACCATCAGTTCTTTCTGGCCACCATATGGGTCCCTGAGACCAAACCTGGTTAGACTCCGTGGCAAGTACCCTTAGTATGCCATCTTATCAGCCCAAAAATGGTATTTAAAAAAAAAATACAGTTGTTGGCTTTTCAGTAAAAGCAATGTACAGTTAGCAAATTATCCCCCAGCCCATCTTGAAAAAGAGTGGGTTAAAGTTACAGAATTCCATAGCAGAATTTTACAGTTTCCTTCAGTATAATAAATGAGATGCAATTAGCAAGATAAAGTGTAGAAGGCTAGGAGTTAATGTACTGCTCATAAATCAAAAGAGACTCTTGGAGAAGTCCAGGACACGACATTATCAGCCTTACCCAAAGTTCATTTGAAGGCCTAAGAGTTCAAGTTGGATATAATTTGTTTACGAATGGGTGCCATCTTTGGAGGCCTTAATAGGTCTCTAATGTTCAGTTCATTAGAGGGTGCACTAGGCAGGCCCACTGGAATGCTGTGTTTACGAGACCTTAGCTCATAGTTACAGCAGGTACTAAGGCTGTGAGACGGGTTTAGAAGCTCTCCCACCCCCAAAAGGGCATATGATTGCTAAACAGACCATTTTATTATGTTATGTAGGTAGAGTAACTAACACGAGGGACATAGGAGCATGCCATGGGTATGGGTAATAACCCCAACAAACGGCGGCATCTGAGAACAATGGGTGTCCCACCAATGCTTAGTTTTGTTGTAACTAACTGCCCAAATGGTTGACCGAGTCCATGGATTAGTTGTATTAGTACCAATGGTAGAGTTAAACAGATCAACAAAAGAATGAAGGTAATGGTTGAAATTGGTAAGTTGAGTTGTTCTCGGGCCTTGCTACTGTGCATCTCCCCAATACTGTGGTTGCTTCACCCATGGCCCAGTGTAGAACCTTTTCTGTGTGTTTTGGCAAGCTGTTTGAAAGCAGAAAACATTTCTGATTCATCTTGTTTTTGGCTGGTTAGCAGTAGTAGAAAAAAATATTAGTTAAGAATGAAATTATTTTACCTCTACCCAAGAAGCTCTTAATGGCTGCTAGGAGAGGGGCCATCTGTTTTCTTCAATGGAATGAATGACACCAGGTATGCCAACCACACTCCAGGGAAGACCCATGCTCAGGAGTAGTTGACCAACACAAAATGGACTCCATGGTTATTTTGTGTGTGCTTTGTTGTCGTTGTTATGGTTTGGTGGTCTTTTTGTCTTTTGGGGTTTTGTTTTGTTTTCTTTGTTGTTGGTTTTATGAGAGTGAGAAAGCAAGAGAACATCAAGTTGGGTGAGTGTAGGGAGGACTGGAGGGAAGAGAGAAGAATATGATCAAAATGTATTATATTTCAAATTTAAAAAGAATGAAAAGATTTCCACAAAGACCATAAAATATTATTTAAAAATATAATAGCATAATGACAAACTTCTTGCCACTGGCAATATTTATTTATTCATTTGTTTATTTACTTATTCAGCTAGCTCATTAGTTTTTCAGAAGCTAAAATACTATCAGGAATTTAAAAAATTGTTGCATGTATTAGTGGACAGATTAGAATAAATGATTATATGTGTATTGCTGGCAAGTAGAGGTCACAGTCTCCCCTCTGGCCTGGAAACTTATCTCAGTAGCTCAGCAATATAGAAACTCCCTCCCTCCCTCCCCAGAAGAGCTTCCTGCTCTCTACCTAGCCTTATCTGGAGGATGTCTCTAGGCCCAGGATGCCAGAGTTATCTCTAGGGTGACTCTTGACACACTTACCTGCAAACATTCTTCCCTTGATGACCCACATGCTAATTAGGCAAGTGCTCTAGCCATTTTGATAGGACCCTACCGCCACATGCAAAGCCTTGTGATAGGAGCATGCCACTTAATGTAAATTAGGGTTTGTCCCCAGGCTCCCCAGTCCTAAATATTCCTTGAGCTGAGCTGGTTCACTGAAATCTGACTCCTGGAGGGTGGTCTCCATTCATACCCACAGCCATCTTGAACCCTGTTTCCTGCTTCTTTTCCCTTCAGTCTCATGGACCAGTGCATTCAACCATCCTAAGTAAGAAGTAGAACCACATGTGTGTATAGGGGTGGGTGTAGGGGGCGGTGTCTATTTCAATTCAAAGAACCTTTGAGAAAGAGAGTAAGCACCACAGATAACAAGAATGCTTGAGATTGGCTTATACTCTGTGAACCAAAGACAAGTTACAGTAATGTTTTACCTAAAATTTCAAAATCCCTCTCATCCTCTGTCACCCATTTCCCTTGATTTATTATGTTTTCAGCCTTCTTGTTCTTTTGTTTGTTTTGTTTATTGAGACAGTTTCTCTGCAGATCTGGCTGTCTTGGAACTCAATCTGTAGACCAGGCTGACCTAGAACTCAGAGTTCCAGCATGCCTCTGCCTTCCAAGTGCCAAGATTAAAGGCATATGCCATTACACCTGGCTAGCTGTCCCATTCTTAAATGCTATATATATTTCATCTTATTATCACCCCTCAGCCCTCCTGTAGTGTTAAGTTCCTCCAGGGTAAAAGTTGTATCTTCAGTTTCCTGGTGTATTCTGAGGAGCTCAAATATTATTGGCATGGGATGTTGGCAAGTTTACTCTAGGTAGTATGTATGTACCATACCATTACCTACTTAAGTCACATTTTTGTGTCTATTGTGTGATTGAACCTTTTTTGTACTATTTTTAATTGCAGAAGGCATTACGACCGGATATGGGCTACAATACCTTAGCCAACTTCCGAATAGAAAAGAAAATCGGTCGTGGACAATTTAGCGAAGTTTATAGAGCATCCTGTCTCTTGGATGGAGTGCCAGTAGCTTTAAAAAAAGTGCAGGTAAGATGGTTCTAACTGTATAAATCCATGTAAGATTATGGTATCTAAGAACTGGATGGGAAGCACTTGGGTCCTGGAAAGAGTTGGGTCAAGGAGCTGTAGTTTGAGCATCCTAAGAAAGAACATTGTATTTTAAAAGTGTATTTTGAAGGTAAATATGAGGTCGAAATTAACTTTTCCATAGCGTCTTTACACAAGGCCGTGCTAAATCTGTTGTGTTATAGTTTTATTATATGTTCCTCTAATAAACAGAAATTAATGTTTAGTTTTAACAGTATTTCCAGGCTTTAAAATGTTGACAACTATTTCCCCCCCATCACCAACCATGACTGGAAGTGATGGTAGATCTCAAGAGGTAGAGGTGAGTTGTTGACATCACTTCTCACTAGACATTGAAGTAGACTGGCTCAGTGGAAGGAAGCTCTGTGTCTGTTTGTTATTGAAAGAAGTGATTGGTTCATAAAACACACTGCATGATGTCAGTGAATGGCAGGCGGATCTTATGGGGGAGGTGACGTAGAGGAAATGAGAGGACTGACCTGTGATTTACAGTCTCCGTGTTCTATTAGTGTCACTGTAGAGTCCGTTTTATTGGCCAGTTTTGTTCTTTTTGAATTTGTTGATCATTTTTTG
Organism: Peromyscus maniculatus bairdii; assembly: GCF_049852395.1. NCBI lineage: Eukaryota > Metazoa > Chordata > Mammalia > Rodentia > Cricetidae > Peromyscus > Peromyscus maniculatus. Next base: position 48,299,432 of record NC_134862.1, on the reverse strand, counting down.
GCTCTTCTCCCAAGCCTGGCCCTAACCCTGATATTCTAGTCTCCCTGAACACGGATAATGAGCAAGCATGCCCACTTTTCAGAGCCCTGCCAAGTTCCATTTGTCCTAACTAACGGGGGTCCTCAGCCTGGAAAGCACTTACCCTTTTGTGTTAAAGTATGAATGGCATCACACAGTTTTACTTACCTGCTCAGTGAATGAATTGTTGTTGCTTCCTGCCATCTAGACCCCATTCCACTGTGTCACTTGCTCTGAGACCCTATCTTTGTAGAGACCTCTGAAAACCTAAATGTCTTCTTTTCATTTTTTTTTATTTTTCACATGATCAATATGCTTGTAGTAGCCCTTACAGAAACAAAGTTTTCATTCATATTTTAAAAATGAAATATTAGGGCTGGGCCTAGATAGCTCAGAGGGAGAATGCTTGCCTACCATGTGTGAGCCAGTGTATTTGATATCCAGCTCTAGGAAAAAAAAAAAAAAAAACATATTTTAAATGAAAGATCCATGTGACATATGGTTAGGTTATAAGCAACAGTGGTGGTATCCCTATACCCAATACTCAGCTTAAGAAGTAAACATTAAAACATTTTTTATTTGTGTCTTTTACTCATTCCTCAAAGGGATCTACATTATAAATTTAGTGGCTGTTGGGGTTGCTTACAAGTGTTTGCTTACATGATATTGTTATATGTTTTTGTTAGTATGCACATGTGAGGAATTCATTTTAATTTGTGCCTAAAAGTAGAAAAGGTGTTCCGTAGAGCAGGTTTGTGTACCATAAGTTAATTCTGGGTTGTTTTTCCAAAGTTGGACTAGTTTATTTTTTCCTGGCAGCACAAGGCTGAGGCAAGAGGGTGGTTTTGAGTTTGAGGCCAGCCTGGGTTCTATAGCGAGACCGATATAGGATACAGGTATCAGTGTTTAGAAAACACATGACTTGAGGTAAGATTACTCCTCTCCTAAAGACTCTTTAATTCATATTAAAACTCTAATAAGTTCCAATTTAATAGTCTGACTATCAGGACAAAGAGTTTGCTTAAAACAATTGCATGTTAAACCCTGTGGCATGGACTCCTGATTTAAGTAAGACTTTACAGAATAGAGATGTCAGTTCAAGAATGGGAGGGGATGGAGCTAGGAATAGGAATTTGAGCAGTAGACAAAGGATTCTGTACAGATCCTTAGGTGGAGACATCTTCAGATTTCAATAGTCTCAAAATGCAGTTACAAATTCCTCGATCAGTCCCTCATGGAGGAGAGGAAACCTCACCTTTTGCCGAAGGTGGTGGAGGAGACCAAGGGATAAAATTCAGGGGCTCTCTTTGTTCCCTTGTTGGTTCCCACTGACTGTACGTGTGGGAAAGGAACAGGGCTCTGGTTCTCTCCTATGATTAGTGTTTAATTGCAAAGCCTTGTTAGTAGAGCCAGGGAGGAAGAAGGGGGTGGAGGTTGGCATCTGCACTCCTTAGGTTCTTGCTAGCACCTGAGCTCCATCTCCTTGCTGTGTTTTGCTCTTTGTAGTTCGGAAGGCTGACCGTGAGTGAGTTAGTGTGCACAGTTGCGTTTCTGTTCAGCTTCCAGTGTCCTCTTTGAGTCTGGCTGCCCCTGTTTTCTGCCATGTGCCCCGGATGCTGTAGGAAGTCATCAGTTTGCTTAGGATTTTTGTCATTCCTCTTCCTCAAGTGTTGATGCTGTGGTGTCTTTCCAGTGTAAACCTAACTTGGTACAGAAAAGACGAATGATGCTGTAAAGCTAGACCTAGCTTATTGGATTAGGGAACAGTGTTTTAACGTTTTATGGGGAGAAATGTATTTGCATCTCAGACATGTTATTGATTTCTGTGATGTATTACACTTGTGTTGAACTAGGAAAACCACTATTCTTCATTTTTAAAAATAGTAATCTGCTCTCCTTACAATGAAAGAGCATTGCTAACCAGGTGATGTTCTGCTGTGAATATTTCCAAACAAATATTCAATTAACCCTACATCATTACTCTCAGAACTCTGTGAAAATCCTTCCAGAATGTTTTGGCTGTGTGCTGTGCAGATGCTGAAGTATTGCTTCTGTAATTATTTCTGTGTTTGCAAATCTATAGTAGAATATTCATAACTTCACCATCTGATCCCTGAGCCTAACATTCAGGGGCCTTAAGGACTCTGTCCTGTATCAGGCAGCCCACTTATGTACAGCCTTTAAGAACCAATGTGCCCACCAGACAGTGGTGGTGTGCATCTTTACTCCCAGCACTCAGGAGGCAGAGGCAGGTAGATCTCTTAGTTCAAGGCCAGCCTGGTCTACAGAGGGAGTTCTAGAATAAGCTACACAGAGAAACCCTGTCTCAAAAAACCAAAACAAAAACAATGTGCTGGGTTCCAGCTACTCGACTGCAGCTTTGCCTGTACCTGTAAGTGGGAGGAGTGTCTGTACTGAGCTTGTTGCTTTTTTGAAATTATAAAGAAATCAGAAAAGCCTAAAGCACACGAGAACAGAAAACAGTCTTTTAAAAACCCATGTCCATTCCATTATGGTTCCATTTCAGCGAGTAAGATGGTATCTTACCTGATGTAACTACTCTGAACCTCTACGTGTTAATTTTTCTTCCCTATCTGTTTTTTTTTTTCATACACGGCTTCCCTCCCTGCTGATTATGCAGTCAAATTCCACCCGCATTCTTTAATTACTTAGTGTCATTGGTCAGGGTATAATACTAGGAGACCAAAATATTTGTGCTGGGATTTAATGAGATTCCAATGATAGCGAGTGATAGAAGAAAGACCTTTCTAAAATCCTGGCATACACTTTGATGGGAGCAGCTTAAAGGAGCACAGGTTGGCGGACGGGGTGGGGGAGGGCTTTCCCAGAACTATACACAGGTCAGGTGACTCTCAAACTTCTGCACTTTCTACTGGAAGATTGCTGAGGAACTTCCTAGATCTGGTACCCGTGGTCTCTGTTCACTATTGTTAGTTCATTGACCAGAGCTATGGTATGACCAGTTTAAAAGCAGGGGAGAAGGAGGAATTGGGCTTACTGTATCTCAAGTAATTTGGCTATTATTACTGTAATTTTTCGATACTACCAAGTAATTTGATCCATAGCTCATTAAAGTTTAATTTCTCTTTGCTTCGTAGGTTGTATGTGTACATGACACTATTTTAAAAATGTGCTTCGTGTACATTTCTAAAAAAATCCATTTTGAACATTTTGTTCAAATTCATCTTTTTGATCTTATGAAACTTCCTGAAAATGTATTCTTAGGTGTTTAATGATTTACTTTGATTTATTCATTTTTAGTTGTTTCAAAGCATCAAGAATATAACTTTAAAAATTGTCGAATAAAATTTGCCCTTTTTTATACGATAGTTTTAAATTCTAGAGTCTGTGTATGTAGTCAGATTCTACATGCATGTGTGTAATTGTGTATGTATGCATGTAATTCTGTGTGTATTGTAATGTTATGGACGGTGATGGCTTCTTCCATAATGCAGCGGGTGATGCCCATGTCTCCACAGCTTCTCTAGCCATAGACGCAGTCTACGCTGCAGTTTGCTCCGCCCACTGAACATGTCGTGTAGCTTTTGTGAGATTTCACTGTTTAATTTCTGTAGACTTCTTGCAAGCCTGGAGTTAATGAAATACTGAAAACTGAGGAATATTTGTAAGGATGATACTTGGTCAGCATTTTCTTGAGTGGAGAACAGTTGAGGCAGTTGAGGTAAGGTTCACTTGAAAAGGCAAATTAGCTCTAAAGTAAATTAGTCTTAATTAGTAAAGTAGTCTTAAAAGTTAAAGCTTCTTGGGCCAATGAGATGGTTCAGTAGGTAAAGGTATTTGCCGTGCAAGCCTGATGACCCAATTTCAACACTCAGATCCCACAGATGGAATGAGAGAGACAGTCAGCTTTTCAACAGTTGTCCTCTGACCTCAACTTGTGCACCATGGTCGGTACACCCACATTCATATGCACAGCGCGCGCGTGCGCGCGCGCGCACGCGCACACGCACACACACACACACACACACACACACACACATACACACCCCGCAATTAATAATACAAGTTTAAAAACTAAGTCTTTTTTATGCCTACAATCTTATTTGAAATCATTCTAGGCATAAAATTAGTAAATTTGTAGCCTTATTGAGTGGTAAACAGTATTGTGAGATTCTAGTGAATGACCACATTTAGCTTAAACAGATGACTAATGCCAAAATGGGCTTTTCTGACTTTAGTCCCAGTGACTAAGTGCAGTGAAAGTCACCTTTTATTTGTACTGTTGAAGGTTTTTTATTATATTTATTAATATTTGTTGAAGCTCTCCTATATGGCAGATAATATTGAGTACTAGGGACTTGGTAATTGAATTGTTTGGTAACTTTCATTGTGAGAGACAAATTAATAAATGTGGCCTCTCCACCAATGCAGCAAATAGAATCAGACTGAATTGGAAAGCCCAGGTTTAATGGGTAAAGCGCTCCCCAACAATTTCCCGGCCCCATAGAGAGGACAGGGGCACACAAGACTGAAGAACCATGTGTCTGTTTTCAGGGATGCCACCTGTGGGTGTGGTCTTGAGCCTCTCTGGGGGAGGAGCTGTGTTTGGTGGGCTTTGAAGGGGCAGGTTTAGGAAAGAGATGGGGAGGAAAGTTGAGGTGGATCTTCCACCAGACTCCTTCCAAACATTTGGGTATAGAGATGCCAGGGTGCCAGGGTTGAGGTGGAGTTGCCACCCAAACATTCCAGACTCTTTGGGTACAGGGATGCTAGAGTGCCAGGGGTTGAGGTGGAGCTCCCACCCAAATGCAAATAATAAATCAAGTAACTACAGACCCAAACCAAAAGACTGTGTGATTCTAGAGTCAAACGTGATGGAGGTGGACAGCTTTTTGGATTGTGTGTGGCAAGGCAGTGTCTTCCCTGAGGATGTGATGAAACCTAAGTTGAGGTGGAGAAGAGGAGTCTGTCATCCAAACAGCAGGAGTAAGGAAGTTCCCAGAACAGAGTGTACAGGCCCAGGCTGTGGCAAACAGGAGAGTTTTAGAATTGACTAAGAGCGGATCACTGTGAGAAGATGAAGTAGTGTTGGGTTCCAGAGCTAGAAGGTAGTCTAGACATTTGAGGGTTTCTTCCAAAGACTTTGGAGAGAAGTTCATTTATATGTTGCCATTAAAGGAGTTTACATGGGTGAGTAATAAAGGCTAGAATATTTTTAAAGAATAAACAGACAACTATGCAAAAAGTGGATTCATCATTTTTGGTATACGATGTTATCTACAAATTGCTACTTGAGAAGTATTCAGGTATTAAGTAAATGTGACTTGCAATATGAATGAGATAAAAGCATGAAATTTTAAATATTTTGCAAATATTAGTTAGAAGACAGCAAATTCATTGAGCTATGGTTTCCATGTTAGAGGCAGATTTGAAGGGCGGTACACCTGTCCTTTGTTCTCACCTTGTTCTTTCAGTGAGTCTGGCCTGGTTTGCATTCCTACCTCCTCACACGCCATTACTATGTGAAGCGTTCCTTTCCTTAGGCGTAGCATAGTCCTTCTCAGTATGGCTTGCTTGTCATGGCCACCTCTCGTCATGCTCTATTGCAGTATTCTCACCCTTCCCAGTGTGGAAGACTGTCCTTCTCCCTTGTCTAGTAGTACTTTCTTTTCTCTTGTTTTGTTTTTAATTATACTTTCAGTCTCTCTCTGTTTTTCCTTCTGCCCATTCCTTGGCATGATCTTGACCTTTCTGAAGCTAGGCTCATGGTGTCTGTGTGGACCTGACTATGGCCTCCCTCTGTGTTACCTGTTCCGTCTCCAAGTCTCACTATCCCCCTCCAACTATTCTCATGTCTTCCCCTCCTCCCTCTTCCAAACCCTACTTTGTCATTGACCTCATCTGACTGTCATGTACCATTCAATATTTTTTAGACTTCCTTGGTATCTGTAGCTTGATTTCACCCTGCTCAGTTATTTTAGTTATTTCTAAGACAGATGATATCACTTTCCAGTCCCTCTTTGTCTTTCTAATCCTTAATCCTCATTTGTCTCCTGTGTTCAAATCTTTGTTAACATGTCTGCATTTTTCCAAGTCTCCCAGCATAGAGGGCTCGGGTTCTTTCTTGAGAATTTGCAGTTTTCTTTCTTTCTTTTTTTTTTTTGACACACGCCTTTATTTTTATTTTTATTTTTATTTTTACATTTTTTTTAAAATTTTATTTTACAATACTATTCAGTTCTACATAACAGCCACAGATTCCCTTGTTCTCCCCCTTCCTGCCCCCCTCCCCTTCCCCCCAGCCCACCCCCCATTCCCACCACCTCCAGATCAAGGCCACCTCCGAGGACTGAGATCGACCTGATAGACTCAGTCCAGGCAGGTCCAGTCCCCTCCTCCCAGATTGAGCCAAGCGTCCCTAGGTTTCAAACAGCTATCTCATGCAGCGAGCCCAGGACCTGGTACCACTGCCTAGATGCCTCCCAAACAGATCAAGCCAATCAACTGTCTCACCTATTCAGAGGGCCTGACCCAGTTGGGGGCCCCTCAGCCTTTGGTTCATAGTTCATGTGTTTCCATTCGTTTGGCTATTTGTCCCTGTGCTTTATCCAACCTTGGTTTCAACAATTCTCACTCATATAAACCCTCCTCTTTCTCGCTAATTAGACTCCCAGCTCTCTACCCGGGGCCTAGCCATGGATGTCTGCATCCAGATTCCTCAGTCCTTGGATGGGGTTTCTGGCACACAACTATTAGGGTGTTTGGCCATCCCATCACCAGAGTAGGTCAGTCCCGGCTGTCTCTCGGCCATTGCCAGCAGTCTTTTGTGGGGGTATCTTTGTGGATTTCTGTGGGCCTCTTTAGCACTTTGTTTCTTCCTTTTCTCATGTGGTCTTCATTAACCATGGTCTCCTATTCCTTGTTCTCCCTCTCTGTTCTTGATCCAGGTGGGATCTCCCGCTCTCTTTCCCTCAACCCTCACCGTTCATTGCTCCCACTCATGTCCAGGCTGTTCATGTAGATCTCATCCATTTCTACATCATTGGGTGATCCCCGTGTCTTTCTTGGGGTCCTGTTTTCCAGGATTCATTCTCTCTCTCTCTCTCTCTCTCTCTCTCTCTCTCTCTCTCTCTCTCTCTCTCTCTCTCTCTCTCTCTCTCTCTCTCAGTTTTGTGAGACAGGGTTTCTTCCCTGTGTAGTTTTGATGCCTGTCCTGGATCTCGCTCTGTACACCAGGCTGGTGTAGAAATCACAGAGATCCGCCTGGCTCTGCCTCCCAAGTACTGGGATTAAAGGCGTGCACCACCACTGCCCAGCCTATTCTTTACATTTCTATTCTGTATATTCTAACCACTGTATTAGAAGCCCCTCATTTCAAAGGCTTATGTTGCCTATTGAGCCACAGTCCTTATGTGTTCATGCTGAACAGCTCATCTCCGCTCTCCAGCGTGCTTTATGCTAATTACTAACTGTCTGACCTTCCCTAACTCTTAATGTTCATTGGATACATTTCTCTTTTTGTCTTCTTTCTCATGGTTTCCCCTCCATTTCTTCCACATGAGTCTCCTTTCCCTGCAGACATTCCCAGTTTGCTTAATTCCTGCTATCTTTGGAGAAACTGTTGCTCCCATTCCTGTTCATACCTCTCTACACAGTTTCATATCTCTCTATGGCTGCTTCCTAAAGAGTAGCCTTTGCCCTTAATAAAGCTTGCTGTGTTCCTAGATTTCACAAAATATCAATAAAACATGAATTTTTAAACATTTTCTTCAGTTTTGTAATTTAAAAGAAACCAGAGCTGGGCAGTGGTGGCACACACTTTTAATCCCAGCACTTGGGAGGCAGAGGCAGGTGGATCTTGGGAGTTTAAGGCCAGCCTGGTCTATGGAGTGCGATCCAGGACAGCCAGGCACAGAGAAACCCTGTCTTGAAAACAACAACAACAACAACAAACCCCAAAAAAGGAAAAAAAGGAAGGAGGGCAGGATGGAAAGAAGGGAGGGAGGGAGGGAGGGAGGGAGGGAGGGAGGGAGGGAGGGAGGGAGGGAGGGAGGGAGGGAGGGAGGGAGGGGCCCAAATAGAGCTCACATCAGGACTGGGAGTTAGAGCACTTTGTGTGACAACCCTGCCAAGTTAGAGGGCATCCCCCTCGAGACAGTTTTCAATAGTTATGCAATAACTGGACACAAATAGGTGTCTAGGTGCAGCTTAACTTGTGGCAGGTCCTTAGAGAATCCACAAGAAGGAAATAGAACCCTGCCCATTATCCTCTGGTCTGGGAATGTTGATGTGGTGAGAGAAGCAGGCTGATAGAGTAGGAACTGGGTGTTTAGAGGGAGTGTGGTTTCCAGCAGTGAAAGAGAGCTTGTACCTGATTCGATTCACTGGGCTCAATACCTTCCACCCACCACAGCTACACTCTGTAGAAAGCTTTCGTGTGTGTGTGTGTGTGTGTGTGTGTGTGTGTGTGTGTGTGTGTGTGTGTGTGTGTCAGTGTCAAATTGAGGCTCTCCTTTTTTCTTCTATCCAGTAAAGGCTGGGGGTTCTGCTGCCATTGGGTAGCTTGAAGAGAGGGATGGAAACCTTCTTCTGATGTTGGGTTCAGTGGGGCAAAATGTGGGGAACAACTGAGCGTTTTTAAATGTGAGAGCTGAAGGAGGGATGAGGATTTGTCACAGGATGATGAGGCTAATTAATGTAGGGACAAGCTGCTCAATTCATTTATTCAGGTCCTTTAATGTAGTAGGGCCCAGGAGATGATTTCCATGTGGGAAGTTTAAGATACTTACACTCGTTGTATATGGGTGCACATGTGTATATATTACACTCATTGTGTGTGTGTGTGTGTGTGTGTGTGTGTTTGCTGCATTTTATGTGTCGTTTCATAATAGTTCAATACGTGCTTTTTTAGAGACATTTCTATTAAGTTACATGAATGACTCTTTTTCAAGATGGACTGATGTTAACTTTTGAGTTTTGTAAGTTATGAGTAATTTGGGTGAAATTTGAAGATGACAAAAAAATTCTCTTCAAAATGATTCAGAGAATACCAAGAATTTATCAGCCATTACTTACTTAACCACAACTAATAACTGGCTTTCACCAAGAATAAAGTAAGTTTTGAACCCCAAAGGAACCTTGGATTGAAAATAATGCCTCCTGAAGCCTTCCTTATACATGTATGTAATGTAAAAGTCTTTTTTCATTTTACAAAACCCCCTGTCTTTTTTCTTTGTCTTCTGTCTTTCCTTGCTCATTAAATCACCAGGCGGCTTTGAATCTGTGGTGGGAATGATTTATTCCAAAGATTCAGCCTTTGCTGTTGTCTTGACATGTTGACTAAAGAAAGATAAGATACGCATTTCCAGTTAAATGCATTTGTAAGTATATTTGTTTCAGAAAGCGTTGTCACATTAAATATGCCAGCAATGAGTATTTTTCCCCAGGGTTTAAAGAGCAATTTTTGATATTGTTAGTCAGTTAAAAATAAAACTCAATTTACCATTATAAATTGACCAAAACATAATATGAGCTAAATGTATATGATTTCCATGTAGCACACACATGTATATGTGTGTGTATGATTTTCTAAAGCCTTTATGCTTCTCACTCTCAGGCTCTTGTTTTTAAAATAGTCTCTCATCTAAGAGGTGCTGATTATTGAGATTATTTCTACGAGTCTCTGTGTTTGTGGCTTTAGATCTTTTCAATCACTGAGGCCACCATTCTCCTTTCTCTTCCTCTTGGGCAGTTTTTCATAGGGAGCCCATGATTATCCAACACACCAGCTTTTCTAAGAAGGTTCAGTTACCTCAAGTCCTAAGGCCAGTGGTTCTGAGAATGGCATCAGAACTCACGACTAACCAAGAATTTGCCATTTCTCTTGGTGCTCATTTGGATAGATATTTGTGTGTGTGTGTGTGTGTGTGTGTGTGTGTAATTTTATATAAAATTTTAGATGGTATTATAATTATTTTATATAATATTTATATATAAATAAATTTTATCTATCTCTATCTATCTATCTATCTATCTATCTATCTATCTATCTATCTATCTATCTATCTATATGTTTTATAGCCAAGGTCTCATGTATCCCAGACCAGACTGGCTTAAAGCTATGGTTAAGATTACCTCGAACTTAACTTGGTGCATAATGTTCCTCTTCTCTTCAGAAATGGTGACCCTAGATATATTTCAATATTACTTGTTTTGTTTTCATTTCTGATTTCGGTGCCCATTTATAGCCAACCCATTTCCTCTCTCTACCCAAACCTCCTATAGAGAGCGCCCTAACAACTGGCAATAACCCTTCCACCTTCCACTTAACTCTTTGTCCTCTGCTTCCTGCTCCTCTGAGCTCCTGTTTTTACCCTAAAACTGTCTGAATCACTATAGCAAATGGAAGGGGCTCAGTTTCAATTCTTTAGTCCAGGAGGTTTATGGATGTTATGTTTGTCTTCAATTTGAAATTGATATCCTCATTTGGTTTTGTACTGTTGTTGAGACATAATTGTAAATCTCTATGGCATACACTGATAATTTACTACATGTGTGCAATATGTGGGGCTCGGACCGGCATCATTCCGGCAAATTTCTCTTTGTTGGGAAGCTACAAACACCCCTCTCTTAGTTCCTCCTTAAAATAAACCATGTAGTGGGCTATTATTTATAGTTTTCTCCTATGGTGTGTACTCTAGAACATTCGGAACCTCCACTTGTTATGTGACTGTGCCTTGTTACCCATTATCCAACCCCACCCCCTTCTTAACCTCTGGCGACCACTGTTCTGTTATATTGGTTTTATTTAAATATGAGAAAATTAGAGCCCTGCCTGTGCATCTTGAAATATTCAGAAGCATATCTATTAAAAGTTGCCTCTTAATATAAGCTGTAATTATGTGCCCTTACCCTAGATTCATGTCTATGAGTCAGATGTCTTTTTTTCTGGCTAGTAGAAGCTTCTAATTTTTTTTCTACTTTTAATGTCATCCCTTCCCTACATGGGGATTCCCTTTGAGGTTTCTGATACGGCACTTTGCACACACGTTTTAGTATTTAGTATCTATGAGCGTTAGAACTCAGAGCAGACCTGGCCAGTATGCGAAATCACTGGCTGTGGAGCTAGCTGAAAGACCCAGGCTTCAAGTCTCAGTGTTACTCCCTGTGCCTCCATCCTTGTGTCCAACCTGCAGCCAGCATTGCCTGTATGAGGTTCTGGTAAAGAGGGCAACATCCATTGAGAGGTGGCAGTATTCTTTCCCTAATCAAAAAGATTTGGTGCTGGGTGATGGTGGTACATGCTATTAATCCCAGCACTTGGGAGGCAGAGACAGAGGGATCTCTGTGAGTTCAGGGTCAGCCAGGTCTACAGAGTGAGTTCCAGGACAGCCAAGGCTATATGGACACAGAAAGAGCCTGTCTTGAAAACAAAAAGCAAAAAAAAAAATTTTTTTGGATTGCCCCCACTAATTCAAGCTACATATCTACCTGACTGTGTGAAATGGCAGGACTCAATTCCAGTTGTTAACTAAAAACATCATTAATTTAAAAAAAGAATGTTAAATGAATAAGGTTTAATCCACCTGTAGTATAATAACTAAGATTTGAAAAACATTGTTTTCTACATATTTAGGACCTTGAAATTTCCTATTTTCAAAGATACAGGAACGTCCTTTTGTTCATTTGTGTTTGTATTTTTCTTTCTCCTTTTCTTCATTGCAACATCCCAAGGAGCCTTTTAAAACTTTCATTTCCTAATCTCTTTTCATGAACATTTTATGCCAAATACATAGTGTATCTGATTGCATATTTATGTGTACCTGTACTTGGTATTTAAAATAATAAAATTTTACCACCCGAATCTTCAAATGATCGGTCATCACCCCTTTGTGCTGTACCATCCCTGTCAAGCGTACAAGTCAGACCTATTGGAAAACCATCTGTACCTCAGAGTAGAGGTTTGGAACTGGGCTGGTAGTGGAGTAACTAACAGTAAATGCCTCTTGCCCACCAGGTGAGCTGCGTGACCCTTTAGCAGTCTCTTGAGCTTTGAAAGCATCCTTTTCTTCATCTACAGCATAGGAATGCTGCTGTTATCTTTGTAACAGTCACATGAGAATGAGATGGAATAGTTCATGAAACACACTCAGTTATGTTAACTGTTCAATGCACATTGATTATTAGTGCATTATCTTATTGATCATCACCTCCATCCTGGTCATTTGAGCATCAGACGTGAGTGCCAATATATAGCCAGCTGTTTGCTTTTGGAGGAAAAGCATTTAAGGTTTTTGTTGTTGTTTTCTGTTAACATAAGATAAAGTTCTTATGGACCTTCACAGTCAATACCTGCAAATAAAAATTTCATCTGTGTGTGTGTGTGTGTGTGTGTATTATGTGTTATCATGAATTTTATATATATTTTATATATAATGTATTATCATGAATTTACATGTTAGGCTAAAGTGTAGGTCACTATTTTATTAAATGATTGTAAACTTCCTTTTTAGATATTTGATTTAATGGATGCCAAAGCACGTGCTGATTGTATCAAAGAAATAGATCTCCTTAAGGTAAGTAATGAACTATGGGCTATTTTTTTTATATTTCTGAATATGTTGATAAGATGATTTATCAAAATGTCACGCTGGTTTCATGTAACACTGCATAATTTAAGAGTTTGTATGTTTTGGAGAATATAATTTTGATTTATGATAGAATAATTAAATCACAATATTAGGCAGAATCCACTTTTTCAAAACAGAACAGATACACAGGCCTAAAACACTGGAGAATTTTTTTTTTTCCCTAGAACATTCTACGTAAGCCTATCCTACTGGTTAAATTGTAAGTGTGTATTGGTGTCATATCACAATGTGTCATACTGAGAGCCTGGACTAACCCAGGTGCTTCACGCTGATAAACACTTCCGAAGTCAGTTCTACGGACTTAGACAAAGTGAATAGAGAAAGTGTGCCAGGAGTTATTATTAGTTCCTTGTCCGCCCGAGAGTGTGATGAGGGTCCAGTAACCTGGACGGTGTTTCCTTATTAGTGATGTTTTTTACAGAATGACTTTTGCTGTATTTATTTGTTTTCAGTGAGGTGTGATGGCTCACACTTTGATCCCAGCACCTGGGAGGCTACGACAGGAAGAACCTGAGCTCTAGGCCAGCCTGGGCTATGAAGCAAGAGCTTCTCTTTAAAGAAAGGAAAAGCACTGTGTTTTATGCATCTGTGTTTTGTTCTTAAAATGTATCAGTTTTTACCAAAGTATTTCAAAACTATGTTTTCCCACTCTTCACATTTGAAATAACTGTTTTAAACACACACACACACACACACACACACACACACACACACACACACACACTCTTTTAAAAGTAGAATTAGCATCCCTATGAACAACATGGGAGAAAAACTAAGTATAAAGAAAATCATCTATAATTTATGAGAGTTTCTATTTGAGAAATTATGTCTTGCATTAACTTGTTTAAAGTTTGAACAGAAAAATTGTAAATGTGAGTAGATTGCTGCATGTATTTCTACAAGGTGAGATTTTTTTTTCCTTAGAGATGATCTTAGTCAACTCACATGGATGGATTCTATGTATTTATATTTCTTGATGTAAAATCAGTATTTAGATACTGTATAGTGGATGTTAATTGTGGTTTTGAGCAGTCTAGCTGCCTAGGAACAGCTCTAATTTTAAAAGAAGGAGTATAAAGAGATACTTTTGCAGTTGGATGTTCTTGTATGACAGTTCTCATTTTGAAGAATATAATTTTGAGCAATTAATGACTCAATTCAACCATTCACTTATTGCATTTATTTATATGCCTACTAGTCATAACAGTACTTAAAATCTTGAGTACATCATTATTGTATCTAATAAAATATTAAAATAAAATGTATTCATATCTCGTTTTACTTTGAATAATTAGGTGTTTTAAAATTGACTATAATAAAAATATGCTGTCAAGATATTTGTAAATGAGATATTTAAAAATGAGTTGCCATAGCTAAATCAAAATTATTAAAAACTATACATAACTCTGGAATTTAAAATAAAAGTTTTTGATTTCTACTTTTTTTCCTTAGCAACTCAATCACCCAAATGTAATTAAATATTATGCATCATTCATTGAGGATAATGAGCTGAACATAGTTTTGGAATTAGCGGATGCTGGTGACCTTTCCAGAATGATAAAGGTAAGTTTGTTCATTTGTTTGTTTTTCTGACAAAGCTGTCTGTGAAATGTCTATCTTGGTGGTTACTTTAAAGACCTCACTGTGATAGTTAGCATATGGCCATATAGCCAGTGGTAATGATGGACATGGTTATGAAGCTGGCTTACTTAGCAAAGTTCACCCTAGTTACCTTACATTTCTAAATGCACCTGAATCACTTTGGAAATGGATTTAGAGACTTGTCTTCTGAAGTTTGAGTGTTTTACCTTGTTACTTTTAAGCAGACTACCCTTGATCCTTTGTCTTCGGACCCCAGGGAAAGGAGGAAAGAAAGAAATCCCAGGCTGGAGGGACGGCTCGATTGTTAAAGTGCTTGCCACATAACGATGAGGAGCTGAGAGGAGGTCTCTAGAACCCATGTAAAAATCCAGTGCAATATTGGGTGCCTGTTAATGAAGCTCTCGGGAGTGGAGACAGAGGGGTCTCTGGAACTCACTGGCCAGCCAGTAGGTGAATAGGTGAATTCTAGGTTCAGTGAGAGACCCTGTCTTAAAATATAAGATAGGGAATGATTGAGGAAGACATAAGCCTCTGGCTTTGACACATACCTGCACACCCATGCTCACGTATCTACACATCTACACAATCCATGTGCATGTGCATACACACACACACACACACACACACATACACACTGACATACACATAAAGGAAAGAAATCTGAGAGCAGCTTAGAAGATGAGCTGAGAGGACTCCTCAGAGAAGAATTTGGATGTCAGTCTGACTGCAAAGCTTTTTAGCGTTCTTTCTTAAAAGGATGTTAATTGGGTTTATGTTCAGTTGCAGGAATAAAAACCATTGAACGAGAGTAAGTTAAAAACTGCTTATCTTTGCACATGTCACTTCTCTGCACCACTTTCTCTAGAATATAATTCATAGAGACATTGTAGTAATTAAATCCATTTATATTTATCCCGATCTTAGAACCATGTTTCGCATTCAGCTTCAGTCCCGTGGCTAGAATATCATCTCACAGACATATTTACCCACAAGACAGGCTGCATTTGTAATCTATATTTAAATGGCAGCACCAGCTAAGCCTCTTTTACTGTGGCTGACAAACTGGCCAGTGTGGGAACCAACCAAAGAAGAAAAAGAAAGGTAGTGAATTTAGAACCTTCTAAAGCCAAGGAATCACCCACTGTTGCCTCCATTTTGGCAGAGACTTAAGGCTCACTGAGGAGTCACAGCGTTGCAGAAGGGAAGGGGTTAGGAGTTAGGAATGCCCTGGGTGGAAATTTCTAGCATAGCAGGCTGGAGGTGGACTTGACCTTTTGGTTTCCTGGCAGGTGGCCACACGTTGTTTTTCAAGTTCTGTTTTGGTGAGGAGTCTGGTATTGTCACCTTGTGCCTTGAGTCTTTGGGCTGGTAGATTCTGATAAATCACTGATAATCTGTTTCTGGTTATTGGAAGGAGAATCCAAACATGTTCCTTTAATTCTCATCAGGATCCTAGGAAGTGAATGTAACACTTTAAGAGCATAAGTACCATAGCTATTAAATAGCAGACCTGGTACTTTTGAAACCAGGTTGGTTTAATACAATAATCCCCATGTTTTCCTTTAATGGCCCTTAAAGATTCTTGTATGGCAGGATTCCTTTGATTATCAGGTGTAAGTACTTGACCATTCTGGGGGGCATTTACCCACCAACCCCACAGCTCCCCAGAGTTTTCTTGAGTGTGAGCAGCAGGAAATATTAGATAAAGGATTTAATTGTGGAGATGAACAGATAGAAAATAAAGAATAGCCTTGAGAGGGCCAGGAACCTATTCCAACTGGCCCTGACTGTCTCTCCTCCAGGGTATTTATAGAGACACCAAGGGGTGGCGCAAAAGACCTTCCCCCAGCACAGCCAAGTGCAGACCATCTCAGACACCTGCACTCAGGCCAATGGTCCTAATCATCCTCTCTATGTGGACCTGCTGGGTAAAGCCACGAGGAACCCGAAAACGGGCTCCCACACCATCCACTCAAAAAAAGAGTGTCACAATTTCTATTTCTTTACTAGATTTTCTGATCAAGGTGCTCAATAGTTAAGAACTCCTGAGTGGGGGCTTCTGTATAGAGATCACTGTAACTTACGTCACTGAAATTCTTAACAGGGCCCTTACCTGTAGGATGGGCACACTTAGCCACTTGGCTAGACTTTTCTAGTTGGAACAGCACTGTATGAAATGAAGTAAAAAGGGCTGAGGAATAGGTGAGTGATAGAGTACTTGCCTAGCCCATTCAATTCCCAGCACAGGGAGGAGGGAAAAAAAAAGTAATGTTATTACCTTATGGGAGCTGGCTAAGCACTGCATTTAAAATGAATCACTTCCAGCCAGTTATCTGATTTTCTGTTTCAGGGACTTCCCACCACTCTCTTAAGCTGCCAACTGCGGAAGTATTTCTTTGCAAGTTAAAGAATAATAAAACTTTATAGTCATAGCTTTTAAAAGAAATTAGGATGTGTTCTATGTCCACCTCTAGTGGACCACCTAGCCGTTCAACTATTTGAACATACAAAAGAAAACTGTCTTTACAGATGACTACAACTTACATAAAACTATTTGAACTTTTTTTTTTAAATTACTTACCTGGTGGTGCTGTGGGAAAGAGTGTAAATCTTTGTCTCTAAGGTAGATTCAGCACAACAGAATTCTATGTGGAATGAGTAGTGCTCCTGTAGACAGACGGGTCCACCCTTGCCATACTCTTGAGGCTTCTGACTAAAGTTTACAGATGTGTATGATGTAGCGGACTGTTTACAGGGGGTATTTTTAGAGGGTATCACTCAATTCCTCATAAGTTGTGAGCATGGCAACTTAATGTACTTTAGTAAAATCCTAGAGTTTCTGTCCCTACTTCCTCATGTGTATGTTAGTGTGTAGGCTTTTGTACAGTACTTGCTTTCTTGTAGGTTCTGGCAGTGTTTGTCCAGTATCAGATCTTCTGAGGGTTCCAGGTCATTGAGGTCCCTAAGTCTAAAACATGAAAGTCTATGTCAAGCCTTCAGATCTTCATCATAGTGGCTGTAACAACTTTGAATCACAAAAGTCATTTTCCAGTGGATCACTTTGGATCCTAGGTATAATTTTGTGGTGCTTTTGTTTGTTTTAGCAGTATGTTATTTCAGACTTGACCAAATCTCTATGTTGTGTTCAGAGGAATAATGTAATAGATATGAATGATCTGACTCGAAAGTCTCCTCTGGTTCCTTTCAAGTAGAATTTTATTATTGATCAACACAATTAAATATACATAGTTACGTTTTTTCCCCTCTATATGATTTAAGCTTTGTGCTTATCCTTTGTCATAAATACAAAAGGCCTGCTTGTCTTGGATTTGTTTTCTCTAGTTTGTATTCATTAACATTTTCCAAAGGTAACTACCAACTTTATGTGCATAAAGTCTCCCTCGCTTTGTTTTCTATCTGGACACAGATTTAATTCAAAGATAGATGTATGACAATATGTGTGTACACTTTCTCAGGCACATCACAATTTAATTATTTCTTTGTTAGAGCAGAGAAAGGTCAAGTATGAAGCCTGGTATAGCCTGTTGCATCTCTATATCTGTCTGTTTTCATTTCTGTTGTATAGATTCATGTGATATTGCTGAGTAACAGAACACACATTTTAAGTCATAGAGACTGCCCACTCCCCAGTAGTTTATGCCATTATAGCTCTTTTTCCAAGGGGAAAAAAAGCTCCATTCTTTTTTCTTGGTCATTAGCACATACAAGATATATGGCTTACACCTTCTTAGAACTCAGTATGTACCATAGAAGACAGTTTTTAAACCAATATTCATATTAAAATATGTGACTTCTGTTGCAATAATGTATATAAAGGAGGTACAGGTTTCATCAGGACAGTTGATGTGAGAATGGAAACCCTTGATGGAGATAAACGGCTTTGAGGTGTAGTGGGTGCTAGATGACCTTCACTTACTTAAGCGACTGAGCCACAGCTGCCATATCTATAAATTGGTTTATAATACTCATCTCATAATGTTATCATGAGGGTGAACTACCACACACACACACACACACACACACACACACACACACACACACACACACGATATGTATGTGTGTGTTATCTATATACTTGTTTTTAGACCTTTACACATAAATGAACACATTATCCTGGCCAATTTGAATTTTTGATGTTCAATGCATACTCAAATTTTCTTTATTCTCTTTAAGTCTCTGAGTGATACTCTACCTAACCCACCCCTTAAATCATCCAAAGTCTACCCTCTCATTTCAAAGTGACTAGAGTGTTTATGCGTGAATGATTAACCTTTCCCATGGGTCTGCCATGGTGACTTATGTCTGACCTTGTGGTTTCCTGTGCTCTCCTGTTGACATACACAGGAAGGGATTGTTGTACATCCCTCTACCCGGGTCTCTATCCTTTCATTGCTTTCTCAGCTCAAGCTTTATCATTCCTGGTTCTTTAGCTGTAACCATTCTGCATCTTCTGGGTTTCATCTATTATCATTTGAACATCTTCGTTTCATTGTTCTCTTGCATGACTTCATAGACATACATACATACAGACACACATGTTCCTTATTAATTCACTCATTCAAGAAATTCATATTGTAGTGGGGAAGACAAAGGGAATGATAAGCAAGTGTGTGGTTCCAGATGCTGTGTAGTGTAGTGTAGGGAAACAAAGGTGGGCAATGGGAGAATGCTGCCACTGATTTGGGAAGATCTGAGAGGGCCATGCTGATCAGGTCTCGCCAGCCCCACCTCGACCTGCTTTTCCATTCAGCCACTGTTGAAGCTCCATGAAAGGCCTCTGGGCTGACCTCTGTCAGAAATCCCAGTGGTCTCCAGTCCTCTTTCTTCTTGATTGCTCAGTTGCATTTGGATCTCCTTTTCAGTCGTTTCTTAAAATACTCCCATTGGCTCACCAAGTATTGCAGTGACTTCCTTTACTGCTAACCTCTTCTTAATGGAGTCATTCTCTTACTCATGACTTTTTGCGATAAGGTCTCATTTAGCCTAGGCTGGCCTCAAACTCACTATGTAGCAGTCTAATCTTGAACTACTGATCTCTCTGATTCCTCCCTAGTGGGACTGTAGGTGTGAGTTTCGTGCCCAGCTGTCTTACTCCTGCAGTTTTAAGATACAAACCCAGCCTTTTGTTTTTGTTTGTTTTTTACCCACTGTGGTCCATAGCATTGATGCCTCTGGATTCGGTTACTATCTTTCCTGTGCCTGTAAACAAATTCATGATCTTCTCATAGACAGCCCCTATGTTTCCAAGTGGAGGCTCAGCTTGAGTGCATGCTGGAAGCCAAGTTCTGATCATTTTTTTTCCATCTACATATTTTTCAGATTTCTCTCCCTATGTAGTTCCATTGCCCTTTTTTCTTTCTAGAGTTCGAAACTAGCCATCTCGCTACAGAGTAAGAGCTTTCTAATTCATCCACCAAGATCCACTCTACAGATCTATATTTCTTCATCAGCCTTTGGGGGTCGGAGAAGAATAAAAAAATCCTCAGCCTTCAATCAGCTCCTTTGAGGATTTCTTAACGAGGGTAAACGCTGAATTGTTTGGCAGCCCCTGTGGTACGGGGCATCTCAGTCCGTGTGTCCATGTCCCTAGAACAGCGCCTGACCCAGGGCGGTCACTTAATAAATGTCTCCTGCAGAATCCAGCGTCTGGTTTTCCCACAGTCTCTGCAGAAGAACCATTTGGTCCCTTGACTCTTGTCTTAGTGTGTCATCCCCTTGTGTCACGTACGCGGTTCCTTCTGCTGGGGACGTCTCTCTTCATTCCTGGTCAACTTTGTATCTCTATCCTTGAGCCCTTCACACAGAGCCCAGTTCCTCAAGACTTTCCCTTGACCTCAAAGGGGCTTTTATGTATAGATATCTTTGGACATATACATTTATTCCCCTGGAGACCATTCTTCCCAGCATTTAGTAATGCTATTCTGTAGTGATTTTGCATGATTATTTTATTGATATTTTCATTTGCCCAAGACTTAATCCCTCTTGAACAGAGACTTGTATCCTCTTTCTTCACTAGGCTGTCCTCTGTTTGTTAGGGAGGTGCCTGGAGCTCCACATCGCATATAACAATTGGCTCTGTTATCTTGGCTACACTTCCCTGTTCCCAGGGCCAGTACACGCCATGGGTGACAGTCTCCTCCTACTTTATACCTTGATCTCTTCCAGACTTGTTCCATGAGTGAGTGACATGCTGGCGTGAGAGAAGGGGTCTTCTACTGCAGCAGTTGCAGAAGAGGACATGGGTGGAGGGTCCTAAAATTCTGGAGTTGTTTTCTAAACGCCCCAATTTTATAAGCATGTGAAAGGAAATAGGGTCTTCTTTTTTGAAAGAACATGATAGTGGCGTAAGGCTTCATCAAGGAAAACAGCGAAGGCTCGCATTGTGTGAGGAATGTTCTCAAATCACCATGCAGTGCCACAGTGTGCTCCACTCTCTCAAGTCTTCAGCCTAATTGGGTTAGAAACGGACGTATAGCTCCTGGTCTTTATTCCAGAGATGAACCTCTGGATAGCATTGCATCAAAGATTCTTGCAAGTAAATAATTAATTGGTGTAGAGCAGACTGACAAATATAATTAAGCAATTTATAGTTGAAATATTCAGTCTTTCTCTAATTAGTGACAAAGGAATACCTGAGGCTGTGGTCAGATGAAAAACTTCCCAGATGAGTTGGAGGATAAAAGGAATGCTGGGATTTTTTTCATCATAGATTTCTTCATTAACAGTAACCGCAACTCTCAAATAAATTGGTCTTAGAAAAGATTTGAGTTCAGTTAAGTCATGTTGTTGGTCTATATTTTCTCTGTTTTGGAGAGTATGGAACTCTTGGGTACTCCATTGCATGGTGAGCCCTTATTTCAGGAAATAATGTCAGGAAATATGTTCATTCAGACTCAGGTATAAAGGGATAAGACTAATCTAGATATCTGAACAAGAATTTTGTTTATTTCTGCTTATCAATGGTATCACAATACTTTTTAAATTTTCATAGGCCCTTTTGCAAAATATACTTCATTCATTGAATTGATATCAATACAAATAATAATTTATAGTGTATATATGAAAGTTAATTTGATAGAAAAATGTAAGTTATATTTATATTTTTAAAACATGTATTTTGTTAAAATTTCAGTACAACAAAATATACCTTATGTAAATGAATATCTTTAGGGGATGCTCAGTAGTCTGCTAACAAATGTCATACCACAACACTATGACTAGGAATGAGATGAATTTGATTTTAACAGAATATTTTCAGTAAAATATGCAATGCACATAATTCAAATGAATACCTTAAAAAAAAAATTGGAGTATGTCATTATTCCAACCAATTAATTAAGGCTCTTTCCTTATTTCTAATGCATTTAGACTCAGATTGTCTTCTTGGATCGTTCACTTTGTATTTGTACTGTTTCCATTTGTGAGTCTTTCCCTTTGCTTGTATGTGTCATGTACGCTCCCTGACCGGGAGATAATTTAGTTCCTTGTAGCCATATGATTAACGTCACTACTGCCACCGCACAGCCAATCCTCAGTTGCATAGGTCCATCCCCCCCCCCCCCCCCCCGCTTTCTCCTGTCACATGACCCTGCACAGGCTAGACTGTAAGAGCCTCTCTGGTTTTGAGTCTGACTTCTTAGAAGGGCTCACCAGATTATGTGAAGCCAGCCCAAAATAATGTCCCTTTGGGTTGCCCCAAAGTCAGCTGGCTGGGAAGCTTAATTAAATCTGCAAAAAGTAATTCTGTCATATGATGATATAATCTGGGAACAATATTTCTTTTTCTTTCATTCATTTAAGATGTTTTTTAAAATAATAGTTTTATTTATTATTTGAAGATTTTATACACATATACAATAATTTTTAGCTCGTCCACCTCCTATTCTATCCTTTCGACTCCCCCAGACCCACCAAACCATCGTCCTAACTTCATGTCTTCTTTTATTATTCATTGTATTCAAAGCCCCAGTTGCAGTTAGTGTTAGCTTTGTGCAGATGAGTGTGGACTGTGCATTACAACGGGAACAACCTGTCAGCAGCCCTAGCATCTTACTAAGTAGCCCAAGCTGCCCTTGAACTCTCTAGCCTGCCTCCCACTTTCTAAATCCTGGGATTATGGGTACCACCAGACCCAGTTCAGGAATAAATGTCAAGGGGAGAGGATTATATACAAGGTGTTGGGAATTTGTAAATAAATCTTAGAATTCACCTTACCACAAACTGATAAGTTAGGTAGACTATCAGCCTTGTTTTGAGGTAACTGTTATCTTCAAAGATTGAAAGTTAGAAAATGTGTTTACTTGCTTGGTTGTTACTGGTTTCCATTCAGACACATGTTTAGTTTACTTATCTAAATGTAAAGGTGGTATTGGAAATGAGATCATTTTGAAGTGTCTTTTGTACTCTTGACCTTTGCATACTTAAAGCCATAAATTCCTCCCAGTAGCATTGTCTCTCTTGGATAGGGCTCATTTATTGTATGTACCAGGACAGCCACACTTCCCATTTCAGCCTCTTGCTGAGGTTGTAGCCTGTTTCTGGAGGGCTTCTCTCCAGGTTCCATCAAGCCCCGCAGTTCCACAATCCACATATAAAATAATCACTCAGACGCTTATATCACTTATAAACTGTATGGCCGTGGCAGGCTTCTTGCTAACTGTTCTTTTATCTTAAATTAACCCATTTCTATAAATCTATACCTTGCCACGTGGCTGGTGGCTTACCGGCGTCTTCACATGCTGCTTGTCCTGGCCGTGGCTGCAGTGTCTCTCTCCCTTCTTCCTGTTTCCCCAATTCTCCTCTCTCTTTGTCCCGCCTATACTTCCTGTCTGGTCACTGGCCATCAGTGTTTTATTTATATAGAGATATCCACAGCAGTAGCCCTTACCAGACAACCAAGCCTTGCCGGTGATCCCAGTCTTACAATAACTGTATACACCTGTGCATATATATCTTATAAATTTGCACATACAGTATGCTGCGCAGGGACTTTATAGAGCAGTGTTACATGTGAAATATCCTGTATATTTTCTTCTATAATTGTGTAGTTTGAGAGCAAAATGGTACAGAACTTAAGAATTCCCTTACATTGGAAATGATAGGCCAAAAAGACCGTTATGTGGTCTGTGAGATAACTAAAAGGTGATGTGTAAAATCTGCACTGTGTGTCCTTGGGAAAGTGAGAAGATGATTTTCCAAGTTCATGGCTCCTAACGTTGGAAGGTATTGATAGCACTGGTCCAGAGCTGCTTTTGCAAACTACCGAGTACATCTCTGTAAGACCGCTGGGGAAGAGCTGGGGGCGACAGACTCAGGCTCTTCTATGGGAAGCTCCTCAGATGGTTTTACTTAGGTTTGTGTGGACTTGACATCTTATGTCTCTCTTGTGTTTTCTTTATTCATATAAAAATTAAAACAGTTCACAAAAAAATTAAAACTCCTGTCTGGTCTAATATAACAGAGACAAATATTTTTATTTATTTTTGTGGTATCTATGTCATCCTGAAGATTAACTTTTTCCTTTTCTTTTTTTAAAATTTGAATTATAATTTATCTAGAGATAGGGTTTCCTGTGGCTTAGGCTGGTACCAAACTGGCCCTGGAACTGGGAGATGACCTTGAATTCCTGAACCTCCTGGCTCTACTTCCCAATGGCCGGCATTGTAGTTGTGTGCCAACATGCCCGAATTCTGCATAGAACACTCTCAGCAGGATAGAGAGCCTTGGAACTCCTTGGAAGCCTTTTTTAACTGATTTAGTAACAGGACCCCTCTAAGAGTTACTTATCTGCAATGCAGCAGTCATTCCTTGTATTATTATGTTTTCAAATTATTTTACTGATTTTTCTTTTTTAAAAATATCCTGAATAAATTTTCCTGGTGTTGATATACTCGTGTTTAGAAGACACCGTATAGGTGAAAGAACATGGGGACTTGGTTGGAAAATATTTTGTCCAAGTGAGTAAAGTGAGATGCCAGTGATGTGTGTTCGGTGGCCTCCTACTGGCTAGGCCCATTATGCTTTACGTCTTGGAAATCAATTTGAAGTATCTGAGCCTTTTCCTGACCACCACAAATGAAAGTCTTTACACACTGCAAATTAATGTACTGCTGAAATTCCAATTGGTAGGTGTTTTACCCATGAAGTTCTCCCATACCTGTGTATAGCAATAGTTGTATATCTGAGTCTGTCAGTTCCTCATATGTTCAGAAGAAATGTTTCCTTAGAAAAATTAATATATCATCAGAATTGCACAGAACAAGCCAGTTACACTTTCAGAAGCAATTTGTCTTTTCTGTAGCCAGTCTCTGCCTTCAATTCTTTGCAATAATAACTATAAAATGTCATTTTAGAAAAAGAAATGCATTATAATTACAAAGGTGTTTGGAGATATAACATCCCTGTTGATGGTAAATATTTGACCTAATTGCAAGGTCCCAGGAGAGGACTCTACCTGCCATCACCTCACATGAGACCATGTATATATTAAGTGAACCTGTTAGGATTTCTGGGCCTGTTTGTTGCTTTATAACTAACAGAAATTTGAAGGGTATGACAGACCTGTAAACTTACTGTTTTTAAGTGTGAAAATGTGCCAAATAGATATTTATATGTTATTTGCTACTGAAATTGTTGACCCACAGATAGTATATAGAGGTGACAGGGACTTTGTAGATCGTGTCCAAATTCTGTTTAATGTATCAAGGAAACAGACCAGCATTGTTGAGTGACTTGTTTAAGGTGGCATGGCTAGTTATGGTCAAACTCATAATTGATTCTGTGTTGAGACAGGTATGCATTGTTAGAGGCACATTTAAACATTTGACAGTAGTTCCAAGTAGGAAGTGCTTCCTATGTTTAACATAGATCACTTCCTGCTGTTGATTTTTCTGTTTAACTACCGTAGTACATTTCTAAAAGTTGATTTACGTAGATTCCAATGAGCAGCTACATAATTGTGGAGCCCTTTGTCAAAACAATTGAGACACTTTGAGGTGACAGTAAGGGGTCCCTCAACCAAGTGGCTGATGTAGGACCAGCACGGCTGCATGCCCATGGTGCTGTCTCTGAGAACCCCAAAAGTTTCCCTGCGAAGTTTTTGCTTTGTGAAGATTAGCGTACATCACTAACTACAGGCTTAATTTTTTTTTATATGCTATGGGTATTAGTGCCTGTTACAAGTCAGGATTGTTTTTTTCTGTTAGTGAATGCATGCTGAGGAATTGCACTGAAGCTTTTTCAGAAATTTCTTGAAGATGCTAGAGATGCACCCCGAGAAATGAGCAGCATACCTGGGGCTCTCGTGTCTAGAGTTCAGGAGCTGAGGTTCCTCTGAGTTCAAAGGATAGTATTAGCTACCCAGGGCCCACTCTCTTTGTGGATTTGGTGTTGAGCATTCAATTTATAGGATACTTTACAATAAAAAACAAAGGTGTCTATTAAGGTATATTTTCTTAGAATCTGAATGGAGACTGCTCGTATCCACTTGTCTTTCATAGCAGTAAAAATCACTTCGGTGGTAATGCAAATGTGTTTTACCAGGTCAATTGACTTCACCTCAGTGAGATGTTAGTAAATATATATACTCAGTGAAACAATAGTGTAATTTCATGTTTATGCTTAAGCTTATAACTTACTTAGCTTTTTGTTATATCTAGTATTTCCATTGAATTAAAATCCAATGTGTATATGAGTCCTGTCAATGGTGGTAGAATATGTATACAATATTTCAGGGTGAGCCTTCTTTATAAAAACGCTACACCCAAAACAAAAATTATGTCCAAGTGATCCATTAAACTTGAGGGGCAACTTTCGTCCATAGGCTTTTATCTAATTTATTTTGGAGTTAAAGACATGAATACAGTAAACATACCACAACACGTAATCTTTCATGTAAATATTTTCATTGATACTAATCTTTAGAAACTTTCCATGTGTTAATTGTTATCTATGCATGTTTACGTCTTACACGTTTGCATTAGATGTTTTATATTACAGAATTAAGTATTATTACAAGGATATCTAGCCTTCAGAAAGTAGGACTTTTGAAAGTGATGTTATCCTGCTAGCACATTACCTTTTGAAAGAGGCATGCGCATTTGAGTAAGTTGAGTACTGCTGATGTTAACCTTCCAGTATGAAAAGTCAGTCAGGTTTCCTTGCTTTCCTCTGGCCCCTCTTTTAGGAGGCAGGCAACAGTGCCACCATGAGAACGGACAGGCTTTCAACATCACAACTATTGGCTTCCTCAACTAGCAAAAGCCCTGCATTTAAAGAATAGTTGACAAGCCCAGGCATTTAAATAGATGTTTCAGAAATTGAGCAATATCAGTAGTCTAATCAGACTTTATCGTCTGATAGTCAAATTTATGCTATTCTTTAGTGACCTTTAGTAAGATACCTAAGCCTTGCCAGGTTATTCTATATGGGTAACATGAGATTAACATCAGCTCATTTTCATCATTTTTAATTTGTTATAAGAAAGAGTGTCAGAGAAGAATATAAAAACGTGGAAACAGGTCTTCTCAGCCTGTGTACATGCTCCCTAATGCGCATTTTGTGGCCAGTGTTTTTCAGTCCCTTTTATATTTTGTCTTTTAATAATGAGACTAAAAATAAACACACATACACACACACAGACACACAGAGACACACACACACACACAACAACAACAACAATTAAAGAAATAGAGGCCATGAATTTGAAAAAAAGCAAGGGATGGGGAGGTCACATGGGAGGGCTTGAGGGAGGAAAGGGAATGGGGAAATGATGTAATTATATTACAATCTCAATTTCTTAAATATTTAAAATAATAAACCGCTCGGTTGATTATGGTTATGATGAGTTTAGACTCTGTGCTAAAACATTCAGGTTTTTTTCCCATGTTCTAATGGCTACAT
This sequence comes from Peromyscus maniculatus bairdii, assembly GCF_049852395.1. NCBI lineage: Eukaryota > Metazoa > Chordata > Mammalia > Rodentia > Cricetidae > Peromyscus > Peromyscus maniculatus. The sequence continues at coordinate 48,272,259 of NC_134862.1, read as the reverse complement.
GTTACAGTATATTTATTTTTGAATGAAAAGAGACCCAGTGCCCATCTTTCTGTTGGCATCAAACAGTCCTCTGATATGTTAATGTGGCATTGGGGGAGCACATTGCACAGGCTTGATTTGGATGCATTCCAAGTCTCCCGGAAAACGATGTGGAAAGAACTGAATTTTCAGCATTGTCCCTGTCCAGTGAAAACTGATATTGACACAGTCTGCCATCAAAGAAAACCCTCATATTGGAGCACAATATGAGCATTTTTCAACATTTAGCAAGACTGTGGTGTATTTTTGTGATTACCTGGTCATTTAGAATAAGGTTACTGATTTAATTGCTAATGACATTGCAAAATAATTGATTTTCAAATGTGTTCTATGGGAAAGATTAACCTAGTATTCTTACAGTTTTTTAAGACTGTTTTGCTGTAGCAAGTGGGCACAATGGAGTTGGGGGGGCCGCCATTTGTTGCCTATGGAGAAGGGTACCAGTGGTTTTCTTATAGCTCTGCCTTTTCAACTGGTCCTTCGCTGGCCACAGGTGTGAATCGTAAGGGCTAGTTTCTTCACTTTCTCAAATATAGTTTCCTTGTGTTAAATACCAAAGAAACTAATTGGTTGAACTTTTCCAAATGTGGGTTTCAAATACAGTAAGGAACAGGTTTAAAATCTGACATGTTGGTAAGTACGTACATATATATGCACTTCACACAGTTAAAATTGTCTGAAAGCTTTGCAGCCAAAGCTATTTAAAGGCACTGTTTCTTCATGTGGGTAATGTATAAATAAGAAACCCGCTGCACTTTTGTTTTGAAAACATGGTGTTTGTATGCAGACTGTCCAGTGGGGCCGAGAGCTTGGTGCTTGGTATGCGACAGTCCTCGTCTCCTAACAGATTTAATAGAGGAAAGTGGACGGAACTCTGTAGCTGTGGCTTGCAATTGTTCTAGCAACTTCCCTGTCAGTCTATGGCCCACTGTCTCCTACACAGCCTGCTGGTGCTCTGAGCATTTCTCTCAGTTTTCCTCTAAGAGTCTGACTCTCCAGAGTGTAGTTTCATTCAAAGGACGGGTTTGCCTTTTAATGTGCAGGTGGATAGACTCATGAAAACTTTTTAGAGAAATACCTTTACTTAATTTTTAATAAATTACGGTGTTTCAAGCTGCCAGTGTAGCTCAATATTTAAAAGGAATTCTAGAGTGAAGATATCTGCCTGAAGCAGACCAGTCCTTTGTTTTTCCATTCTTGTTGTTGATTTTAAAGACAAAGTCTTACATGCCAGGCTGGTTTCAAACTCCCTGTCTGCCTGAGGATGATCTTGCACTTCTGATCCCTGGCACCCACCTCCCAAATGCTGGGTTTACACTTCTCATCTCCTGCTTCTATCTCTCAAGTGCTAAGATTTGCAACACCACACTCGGTTTTTGTGGTGCTGGGGATGAAACCTGGGGCTTCATGCATGCTGGACATATACTCTATTAGCCTAGCCACATACCCAGTAAGAATTGTCTTTTAATGAGTCTAATTACTTTACTATTTCTTCATTTTTAAAAACTGTAGCTTCTCTTGAGATGAAATTTGAGATACTTCATTTTGTATAGATGTATTCTTTTTTTTCAAGTAGTTGGGCATTACAGAGATGTAGTGTTCCATGGCTTCTGTTAACCTTAAGCAGGAAGAAATGTAAGCTATTATGTCAAGCGAAATTCCTGGAGTCATTTCAGTATAGGAAATCATACTCTTTCAAAATTAATAATGGGGAGATAAAAGTTGATATTTTTTCTGACTTACTGATTCTGAATGCTGGAATTCAACTTTAAGAAGTCTGAATTCTCATCGTCATTATTCTTTTAATATTTTAAACAGCATTTTAAGAAGCAAAAGAGGCTAATTCCTGAAAGAACCGTTTGGAAATACTTCGTTCAGCTCTGCAGTGCACTGGAGCACATGCACTCCCGAAGAGTCATGCATAGAGGTAAGGAGAGCACTAGGAAGCGGTGGCATCATTGTAAATAACGTAAGCCATCAAGCAAGTTAAAATAGCTTCCGTTTAACCCACTGCATTACCCTTCTTGGGATAGTTTATGTCCAAATTATAGTTTATTAGGATTATAAGCCTATAAGTAAAGTCCTACTTGATTATAAATAAGAATGAAAATTATGCTTTTGCTTGGCTTCCCTGAACGTCTTGCCAGTTCTGTTGGTAGAGCAAGTTCAGCTGTGGGAAAGCAGTTGAACATGCATAAGGAAGAGGGTTGGCCATCTTCTTCAGATGAGAAGTGTACTTAGTCGGCCTTGGTCCTTATGTGTTGTTGATTACCATTCCGCTTGTTGGGCAGGGACAGTCACTAAGTGGCTGGTCCACTGACTTGGGGATGTAAAAATTTCTGAAGCAATTTATTTAAGGAATTATGATTTCTAAAACCATCTACTAAATACAATGTGCACAGTGTTGCTAAGCTACGACTTTATAACTGATGCAAATACATGAATTAATCTTCAGTAGCATGTTATTTAAAGTTGTTATAAAGGGGGCATACATTTATTTTGTGTCTTAAATTCTTTGGCAATGGAAGACAAAAGTATTTGACATGGATATTAGCAGTCTTGATCAGGGTGTATTGAGGATTCTCATAGGACTGGAAAATTTGAATTATATGAAAAGTATTCAAAATATAGTGAGTGGTTCACAGTTCAGACTTTCATATTTAATATACATTTTTATTTCTTCCAAATATAAAAATATATTCTTCCAGACATAAAATTTCCTTCCAAATGCCCAAAGTTACATCATCTTTCACCTGATCCCTTCATTTATTCACAGATATAAAGCCAGCCAATGTGTTCATTACAGCCACTGGGGTGGTAAAACTTGGAGATCTTGGACTTGGTCGGTTTTTCAGCTCAAAAACCACAGCTGCACATTCTTTAGGTAAGAAACGAAGGATCATTTCAGCCAGTTACTTGTGTGTATGTGGTGGTCATAGTTCAAAACAGGTATGCCAGCTCTACCGCATCGATTGCATTCCTTATAAACTGTTCTAGAAATCAGCCGCTGCTGACAGGTGCCCACAGTTCCCTGTTACCTTTTACATGATGCACGGATATTCCTGTTTATTTGACCTCAAGCAGGCCCTGAGGTTTTTGTTGTTTGTGGTTTTTTTTTTTTTTTTTAAATAATGCTGATAAGCCTGGCTTTTACTGTTGCCATGGAGAGTGCCTTGTATCTTATTTGTAGTGATTGGAGATAACTTAATGAAGAAACTGTATTTTGGAAGAAGACTTCACTGAACATTTTTAAATGCCAGAGGTAACAATAATTCTTACATGTTTATTTATTCAAAGGACATGTGACTGTGATAACTAGGAGAGAAAACCAAAGATGATCCATTGCGAATGAGAAGAAAAAATAAAAATCTCCCCTTATAGATTGGAAGAAATACCTTGCAGTTGACCATATTAGAGTTAACATTATTTTGATGTCCTTTGTACTTAAAATAGAGTTGGTGAAACTGCAACATGGTATCAGCAGTGGGAAGAAAATTGTTTGGATCAGAAACAGTAGAAATTTCTAGAAGAAATGCTTTTTAAATTAAGTTATAAGTAGAGCATCTCAAGACTCTCCAGGTCCCATTTTTCTCCTTATGCATGTAAGACACAGGAAATGGGGAATTCTGAAAGAATAATCAAAGCAAAAGTAAATTGGCCATAATTTAATCATGTCTGTTTTTGCTGTTGCGATTTTCTTGGCAGCCACTAATTCTCTGACAGCAATATTTAGATGAGGGGCTTTTAAATGGGACAGGGAGGAACAATGAGTTAAACTCGATAACCTGTTAAACAAACATCCAGATAACCAACCGGTTAGAGACTTTGAAAGGCTTTTATTCCTGGCTTTGTTCCTGAGAGTCTGTGTGCCTTTGAATCTGTCATCTATCATTTATTAATAGTTTGTGTCTCGAACAGAGTTTGGCTTGATGGAAAGTGTGGTGGAAAAGCTGACACTTCTCCCAAATTTCAGTTGTGTTGGTTATGGGTCGCCTAAGATTCCACACCGAGGCCCTGTAACGTTTTTTCCTTTTCACGTCACACTTATGGTCACACAACTTCACTGCCTTTTCCAGGTACAAAACATTGATGTGAAATTTTGTAATAAATCAGTAAATTTGCATAACACTCTGATAAAGTTCTGTTTGAGAAGTTACCATTCTTGCAGTAAATGTGGTAGACCATTTCTAGGAAGAAGCCTTGGCACTTCTCAGTGGTTAAAAAAAAAAACACAGTCGCTCTCTGCTGCTTAGCTGACTGGCATGTCATAACAGCACCCTGTCATTAACTCACTTGAAACACTACCTTGTCATGGCACGTACATGCACACAGACTTCACGCGCCTGTGCACACGTGTGTACTGTTTAATACTGTTTTGCAGCCACTCTTGAGTAGGCTGTAGTTACCCATTCCATGTTACTGACCTGATACATGACTTGAAATCCAGACTTGAATGATTTGAAGTGGACTCCATCTACTGCTTACTACTTTCTCCAAAGCTCCTACATAAGGATTATAGGCCTATGTATGTCTCCAGACTTGGGTGATATGTCAGTCCAAATTATTTGATATGGAGAATAAAGTGAATTTTAATAGCTCTAAGAATTCAGTAGGGACTTATCACATCTGCTCCTTTAGGGTCGTGTTATGTATGCACACACCAAAGCCATGATTACTGACCCTGAGTCACTTCTAAATTGCAGCCAGTGAGGAGGAAAAACTACGCACTTCGGTGGTGAATCCGTAATGAATGAATTTTTTCAGTAATTTTCTTTTTCTTTCTGAGAAAAAAAAAAAAAACCTCTCTTTTTAAGTTCTTTTATTCTTGATGTGCACAGTGAAGATTCTGATGGTGTGAAATTCATGTTTCCTAAGCAAAGTGCACTGAGTAGCGTGTTAAAGTTTGAACTCTAGCTTGTTAATGATCACTGGACCAAATAAAAAAATCATAAGTATCAAGGAAATGTCTCTGCTAACAAAAAAAAAAAAAAAAAAAAAAAACAAATATGCATAATGTAGCAAGAATAGAGACGCTGACAAACGTTTTGCTGTTGGCCGGTTGGCCCCACTTTTTACTTCTAGAGAATTATTACTTCGTTATTGTTGCACATACTGATTCTTAGAAGCAGATTTAGTTGCCTCTAATATTTGAGGAAAAAAAATAAAAAGTAAATGAAAACATGGCCACCTGTACAAACTTATTTTGCTTATAGAAACATGGTAGAGCAAACTTCTTCATTGTATATTGATGCACTTTCTGGTTTTACTGATAGTAAAGTCGTACATGGTTCATGCTTACAATAGGCCTAAATTTTAGTCAAACAGTAAATAAATAAGATGCTTAATGCAATTCATATTTTAAAAAAAATGGGGGCCTAAGATTTAGCTAGTTGACAGAGTGCTCGTTCAGCATGTGCTCTGACGTGGATTCTATTCCCACCACCACATAAACTGTGGACAGTGCATGCTTGTAATGCCAGGATGTGGGAAGTGAAGGAGAGGATCAGACATTAAGTTCTAACGTCCCTCTCTCATTATTGACTCTACTTTCCTCCCTTATTAAGTGTACCTCCCCCCCCCCACACTTTGTTCTGAGCATAAGAAACAGCATAGTATCCTAAATACTCCTGGAATTGTGTGATCACAGCCCTGGGGCACCTCTATCGCAGCCATTTGTTAACTCTTCTGGAACTCATGTTCTAGATTTACAACTTCAGGCTCCAGAACCAAGGCTGCAGTAGCACTCAGGTTGCCAGGGGTAACCGCATGATTGGTACCAGTTGTGCATCTTGAGCATCCTGAACCAAGGCTGCAGGGATGCTTCACACTGGGGACAAGGGCTGCCAGAAACCTCAGTTTCACTCCTGGTCTGATTTTGAATTGACTTTTGGTTGTGCTTTCAGAAACCTTTTACTATTGCCCAAGCTTTCTTGGCCCCGACATTTAGCCTTGTGACCCCATATGGGGCTGCAACCCATAGTTTAAAGAATTGGACAAATCTTCATCTGCAGGTCACTTATCCAAAGCATAGAAGGCAGTAAGATGACGTGATGTACCTAGAAGAAGGTATGTGTGTGTGTGGGCGGTGGGGGGGGGGGGGGGTATTTAACAAGTGTGAAGTGAGACAGGCCTGTCTGGGGAGGTAAACTGTCAGTCAAAGGATCAGAAACAGGTAAGAGAACCTAGGCAGTGACTTCTCAGGCTCTCAGGCAGGTGCAAGATGAGCTCCAGGTTTGCTGGAGCAGGGGGAGGGAGGAGTAGAGCCAGATTTAGGAAGCATTCACATTGTGTTCCTACCATCCTACCCAGGCAAGTTTTTACAAGACTTTAATGAAAAGAACAGCATGCTGTGAGTTAAGAGAGCAGCCATGAGTGTCCTTCATCGGCTTCAGGTCATCAATGTCTGGGGTTGTCCACTCAGTTGATTTGGTTCTTCCCTGTGCCAAGAATGCTTCTCTTTTCCTTTCTGAGTATCTATGAACTATCTATGAGTATCTGTGAACTATGCTCACTTCTGTGTTCTGCCACGTGGACTGTTCTCTCTGGGTTCTGTCTCCTTTTACCTCCCCTCTGTTTCATATGTGATTTTAGGATTTTCATTTTGTGCTTTGCTGCTGATAGGGCTGTGTATCTAGGGAGACTGATTATAGGATATTATACTCATCCCTATGATATGATATGGATAGGGCTGTGTATCTAGGGAGACTGATTATAGGATATTATACTCATCCCTATGATATGATATGGATAGGGCTGTGTATCTAGGGAGACTGATTATAGGATATTATACTCATCCCTATGATATGATAGGGATAGGGCTGTGTATCTAGGGAGACTGATTATAGGATATTATACTCATCCCTGTGAAGTTTGCCTTGTTTTCTTTCATATTGTTTGTCAACCTCACAGATGTAACAGATGTTGGGAAACCTGTTACCTATCCAGGTCTTTAAAAATTTATGGTAAAGGCACAGCTCTCTCTTGATCCAGTTTTCTGATTGACTAGGTCAGTGTTTTTCAGTGTTCTTAAGGGTAACCCCCAACAAAATTGTGACCCCACGGGACCATAATCAAGTATGCTGAAGCAAAAGTTGCATGGAGCCACGTTTCTATTACACACAGAGCAGAGTATTTTGATCTTGTTCTATTTTATTTCAATTAAAACAGTGCTGACTGCAAACTGATGAGTTGATTGCACAACTCATTAATGAGTTGCCTGGCCTGCAATTCAATAAACATTAGCCCAGATCTCCAGGGTTTTCACACCAGTTCCCTTTTTTCCACTTGGAGACATTCTCCTGACATACTGTCTGATCAGTTCAGTTGGTCAGACATAAATTAGCCCTGTATGGTACCTCCTGTGCTGTTGCCAGTGGGCAGTAACACACACAGGGCTTCTCAACAGTCTGCCAGTCATTCAGCTTATGCGTGTGTCTATACTGGTGTTGAGGAAAGCACCAAGGGATAGGTAGGGCTGTGCTGAAGATGTGTGTACGTCTTTGGCTTCCTAGTTTGGAGTTATTCTCACAGACATTTAGTTTCCCATTCTAACAACACTTAGCGGCATGTTTCTGGCTTTCTGTCCCATCCGGACTTACCCAATCTGCTGTACGTTACCTGCGACCCTGCTATGAGACACTTTGCTTTCTCATGCTCTGAAGTACTTTAACTGCTTCCAGATTTAGGAAAAATTATAACAAATCCGGGATCTGGGGCTGTAGGACATTTGAAATCTGTCTTCCAGACTATTTTCTCCACCATCAAATTGAGCAGTAGATGATACCTGAGAAATGAACACTAAAGGAATGGGCCTTAAAGACAGCTTTTGCATAAAAGAGGGAGTTGAACTAGATGTGTTAGTGTGAGCAAGATTACATTGAAGAATGAAATACACTTTTGCATCAGAGCATTTTGTATCTCTTGTCACTCAGAGGCCCGTGCAGCCTGCGCTTGGTCTTCGGTGGCCTGCCTGCTCTCCTCACGGTAGCAGCATTTTCAGACAGCCTCAGTCCTGTATGGTATTCAGTCCAGCATTTGGTTTGGGGATTTGAAGGGGAGAGAGCATGAAGATCATTCACTGGCTCCTAACTAAAGCCTTCTGCTTGAATATGATGACACTAAATACTTCCACTCACATCTCATCATCCAGGACAAGTGTCTTAACAGACTGGGCAAGCAGTCCTCTGTGTGTCCAGAAAAGGAGAGCCCAGGAATAATGCACAGAGATAAAGGGGAAATGTCTGATTTGGTCTTATATTTGTGCTGTATTATTTGTGTGGCATGGTTGGAGCCACCCACACAACCAATAATGAACTCTTCTCATGGGAATAGTTGTGAATGAAATGGGAGTCCTATGTGGCCATAAGGAATCTGTCTTTCTAAACTGGGATACTCTGAGCACAGGTTTTTCCGTTGTTCCCCGAATATCAACCCTCATGACTGTTTTGTAGATCAGTGCCTCTTTAGTTAGGCCTTACAATAAGCACAGTATTTGGGCAATCTACACAGTTAAAATAAGCATTTTTACTTGCCAAGCTTCAAAAGGTCTGGACTAAATGTCACATGATCTGTTATCCATTTTCTGGTCTCCCCTCAGTTCAATAACTTGTGAGGTAAGTACAATTGCTTAGATTCATGTCGGTGAATGGCCGAGCCAGAGCTCACTGAAGTTGGGGACAAACCATGGTTTTTCTATAACAAGTGTTATTCTTCCTAGAGTGGGTATATTGGCATCTCTTACTTTCCTATCCATTGCCCGCCTGCGCCCCCCCCCCATCCTCCACAAAAAATAACCAAAGCAAGAAAAGCTTCGCCAAATGTGAAGTTCTCAGACACCACACGTTTTTAAAGCCCTATATGATTTGCCGTGCTCCTTGGTGTCTCATGTGGGTCTCATTGTAAAGTGTGTCCGAGGCCCATGGAATTGAATTCTCACGCTCCCACGCAGTGTGGGAATTACCAACAACAAAGCACTGCCCTCACACAGCACCACAGATTTAATAGGGTAAAGCACTGGAACTGTAGTATTTTGCAGTTCCTTGGGTCCCACATCCGGTTTGCATCTTGGTGAGCTAACTGTAGTTCATCTCCAGTGCTCCTGGAGGCTGTAGGACACCATCTGTTTCTTGTCTACTCAGGTTCCTGGCAGAATTCAGCCTTTTGGTGCTGCTAAAGCTGTGGTGCGTGTTTCCTAACCGCCTGTTGGCTCAAGGCCATTCTCACCTTCTAGAAACTGCTTCCATTTCTTGGCCATGGCATGAGCCTCGCTCACACGTGGAGTCTCTTGCTCATTTGTCGTATCTCTTTGTGATCATTCAGGACAATCTGAATTATAACAGGTGTAACCTTTACACCTTCGAAGTCCCTCTTGGCAGGTGCCATAATGCAAACACGTCTAACACCAAGTAGAAGGATCACAGGCCAGCATTCTGTCCCTCACACTGTTATAAAAGCCAGGAGTTTTAATGGTAGAATGGTTTGATGGTTTTTAATTTCATTTTTGAAATGGAGTGGTTTTTTTTTTTTTATTTTGGGGTGGGAGGACAGGTTTGGGATATTTGAAAAGTTATTCCCAAAAGTTTATTCAGGCCGCAGTGGCTTCTCACTTCCCTAGCAGACATGCTTCTCAGTGGCTTCCCTTTCATGGCCGGGGATGTAGGAGAGGAGAAAAAAGCATCAGGAGCAAAGCTTGCTTAGGAAAATGAATCTGAGATACAAATCTCAGCACCTAGCATGCTCCTGTATATGCAGTTAAGGTGGTCTGGACGTATTAATGCAGACCCAGGGAGTTCCTGCCTGCTGAGCCCAGATGACGTTTGGATGGGGTTGTGCACGCTCTCTTAATGTCCCTGAGAAAAGATGGGGAGGAGTTTTCTCTGTGCACGTGTGCGAATTTACCTGTTGCTTATGTCTGTTCTGTGTCCTGAAATGAGATAGATTCTTGAATCTGACTGGACTGCACCATTATTGGTGTCTCTATTGGAGCAATGCTCGAAACCCCCGGGGAGAAATGTGTTGCTGTTGTATCCTAGGACAGCCTGAGCTCTTGTTTATCTTTCAAATGGAGACAGGCATCTCTCTGGTTCTGTGATGTTGTCAACAGAGTAAATGCATGCCTCCCCACCCCCCTGCCGTCCAGGCTAGATACATGCCTCCCCACCCCCCTGCCGTCCGGGCTAGATACGGGAATTTCACACTGGAATCTCTTGAGTGTACGATTCGTGTTCCCCACACTATTTCCGAGTGTGATGCGTCCTCTCGTTTCAACTCAGAAAATTAGCGTTTGTGAGGCAGGCCCTGGAACAGTTTCCTGTCTGGTGCCAGGTGCCACCTGTGGTCGCACACTTGTTTTCCCCACACCTTGCCTGGCTCCTCTCCACGAGTCCATCTTCGCTGCGCACCTCACATTGTTCAGGGTGGCGTGGAGTGGAGAGAGAGCATATGTTCAGACAGTCCTGGAGGCCGCTTCCGCTGGTTTATTTTTAACTTTCAGTCCTTTCCCGACTTAAGTAATTGCTCAGGGAAGACGCTATTATCTGTTTTAAACTGTGCACATTTAACCTCTCAGCCACCATAACGAGTGTTTATGTAAAAACCACCACGGCAGCGTCGCATAGTATCGTTTTCACGAGCAGCCCACTGAATTTCTAGCTCTTCATGCGACTTTCTCTGCTTTCTTGGTTTGGGGAGGCATAAACAGTTTCAGTTCCCCCTGCACAGTCGTCAGCTGGATGAAGTAACTGTCTGCTAAATGGGCTTGAATCCCAGGCTGCCCTGGGCAAGTCTTCTCTATCTTTGGCAACTTGCCTGACCTGGCAGACCCCATTACTGATTAGGAGGACAGCGTCTCAGAGAGCTCCTGAGAACAAGCCCCGTGTGGCTCTGCTGTGGTCCCCACAACATTGAGGACCTGCCCTGTTTTTCCCTGTCTCTCTCCAGGACCTAGAACATCGTACACCACAGGTAGCACCTAAGACGTTCGTTCAATCAGTCCCCCGACACACACAGTGCATTGACTGCGGTGCCCAGAACAGGGGGGCAGCGGAATCCACTGAGCCTGCCTCCCGCGGTGTCACGGTGTTATTAAGTATGCCTCGCAGGTGTCAGACTTTATTTTCTAAATGTCTTTTTGCCGTAGAAATACTGATCTAGCACTCAGACATATCCCATGTTGACCTCAGATTATACTCAGAATAATGAAGTAAATTTGGTCTCTTTCCTTTCAGTCTGCCAGCAGCATTTCTGGCTGACTCATAGGTACAAAGGAGAAACAGAAATGATTGCTTTGTCCCTTGGTTGTATATTTGAATCAAACTGTGGTTGTGATGACGTGTGTCTTTTGAATTTTCCCAGCAAGGAATGTTCAAGGGGTTTTCTTTTGCGGTTTGTCCCGATTCTGAGAAAAAGCTGCAGCACTTCCGGCCTGATTTGTCTTATTTCTCGTTGAGCGTCCTCATTTGGCTGACCTAAAGACCAGCTCTAAAAAGGAGCATATCGGTTTTTTACCATATAATTATTTTCCATATGGATTTTTAAAGTTTTTTTTTTATAAGAGCTGTAGAATTTAAAGTGTAAATATGTCTCAGAGATACCTCCATTTACACACTATCTCATTTTACATACTATCCCTTTCATAGTTAAGGAAAAGGAATAAATGTAGGCCTAGGGGCACCAGGCAAAATGTCTGTGGGTAAGGGTGCTTACAGCCAAGCCTGAGAGTCTCACTTCAATCCCAAGACTCACATGATGGAAGGAGAGAATCAACCCCTGCAAGTTGTCCTCCAACCTCCACGTGTGCATTGTGGACACACACACACACACACACACACACACACACACACAAAGTAAGTCAATGAAAGAAGAGGAGGATGTAGCTAGAGGCAAAGGACGAAACACATTTGCACCTTCTGACCAGCTCTTTGTTACCTCTGTAAGTAATTTCAGATAGAACCCAACATTCCAGTCGTATAACAAAGATTCTTTCCTTGTGCTGTTTTTTTTTTTTCTTTATTCAAGTCTTTGCAGAGATTAAAGTGCTAAATTTTTGGCGAACCCATCGAAAATGCTCTGTGTATAGCTGTTTCCAATGAAGTGTCCTTGTGCCAGCCGGAGCTTCTCGGAGAGCATCCCGAAAGCAAGATTTGTTGACTTTCTTAAGCTTACGGTGGGACTTCTAAAAACCAGTCACAGATTTTAAGGAGTATTTTCTTTTTATGAAGTATGTATCATGTAAAGCACTTCTCATACAGCTAGGTCAGTTAATGTTAGGAAGGTGCTTTATTTTTACAGTTGAAACATCACAGTACAGTATTAGTACAGATTAAAGAAAGTCAGGTAACATTTTCAGTTCTTCTAAAGCCAACTGCCTTTTCGTTACAAAAAACAAAAATCCATTTCTTACCCACTGTTACTCATGTCAGGAGGTTAAAATGGCGTAAGTATCTACTTTTGCAAAATGTATTCTCATCTTACCCATAACCATAAATTCTTGAAAGATAAGCAGAGTTATGCATCATGCCGCCTTGAGTGCCTCCGTGTGTAACAATTTGTTCAATTGTTTTAATATCTGGTCTTGTCGCTCCGCAAGTCTCTTCCCTTGTACAGCCGTTGAAGAAGTCACAAATTCTTCAGGCAACAGTCCTCATAAAAGCACCTGCCGTGAAGTTTAAGGAAAGGATTTTAGGAAATAATTATGTCTTCATCAAGTTGAAATGTTGAAAACATAGCACTGCATTGAAATGCACTGCAGATTTTCCTAAGCACTTAAAACTGTGGGTCTCTCTCTGTTCCAAAGAGAGGAGAAAGGGCGAATCAGTCTGTGCTGTGATCCAGTCGAACAGCTTCTCCCAGGTCGGTCAGCAGAAGAGGTGGGTCCAGAGCAGAGGGGCACATTAGAGAGCATGTCAGAGGAAGGCCATGGAAGTGCCTTTTCAGGCCTCTGGTCAACAGTAATTATGAATTTGCCCGGATGGGAGTAGTCCACAATGCAAACCTGCTTATCCCCCATGATGACTGGAAATGTGCCGTGAAGGAGGTGGGTGGCATGCTTGGTTTTCTGTTGTAATATATTCTCAGGAAGCCTGTGAGATAAAACATGGGGGAACAGTTGGAGGATGCTCACTGTTTAGATGATGGAGAACCAGTGTTTAAGTTTAAAACCACAGTGCTCAGTCATTAACTTCACGCTGACCCCCAGCAACCACAGAGGGCGTTCCTCTATGCTAGACTGAGGCCATTTAAAGCCTGGTTCGGAACTCCTGTCATTCTTCCCTGCTCCCTTCACTTGGGGGTTGCTGTCTGGGAGCTGGCTCTGTGTTTCCCTTAAGGTGTTATGCTGGGCTGAGGCTAATCTCTGTAAAGTGTTAGCATTTGTTCCTCCTTTTCCCCGTCATCAATCTTTCACACTCATATCAAACCCCTAACATATCAGCAGGCTTCCCGGAGCTCCTGGTTAAAATTACCTTTGCTTTTGGTAAACTCTGAACCTTCGAGCTTGGTGTTTTCAGCTACCCACTGTGGATTCCGGGAAGCCTCTCTCTGCACCCCTCCCTGACAGCCTCCCACTCTATGTCCTGGAACCCCAGAAGCCTGTGAGGGGCTTGCTCATTATCCCAACTGCGCCCACCATCCTTCCCTGAGCAGAGGAAGTGTGTGCATCTGGCCAGTAATTGGAGTTCCTTATGCAAAGCATGAGAAAGTGGTCCAAGCTCCGGAAGCTGCAGGCCGGTGTTGATTCCCCACAGTAATGACACTTTGAAGCCAGTTTGTGTTGTTCTTGTTGTTGTTGTGTCTGAACAACCCCTTCCTGTCCCGAAACTACTGAAATATGCAAACTTGCCTTCAAGGTACAGTGCCACAATTAACTGGTTTCTTAAAGTTTTTTCTCTGATATCAGAGTCGTTCGGATTTCCTTTAAAGTTTTGGCCTGGCATCATCTTACTTCCCTCTTGCTCACCTCCATCAGTGCCTCTCTTCCACCCACTCTTCACTGACAGTGGGTTCCCTTCTAGGTGCACCTGTGACGCGTCCATGCTTAGCACAGTTGAGATGCCACACACGGGTATAAGGCTGGAACGCTATTCCATCTAAAAGCTGGCTTTTGCTTCCAAGAACGGTGCTTTGATTATTGTTGGTGTGACTCAGAGTGTTTCTGACTAAAGTCCCCTTTACAGTATCGTGAATTATCTCATTAAGCGTTATAGCAAACACATAGGGGATTTTTTTTTAAAAAGTAATGGGGAAAACTAGAAAATGTCCTTTTCTCCACAAGCAGTGGCATATCATTAGTACAGGTTGCCTCTGGTAAATAAGGTTCATGAATATCAAGTAAAGGCCTTGATTTTCTGTTTGGCAAAAAAAAAGAGCCTTAGGCTAAAAATGGCGAATTAGAAGTTGAGGTATTTGAAATTAAAGATATTCACTTTGAAACTCACTTAAATGTTTTTACTCTTCAAAACATAACATACATGCTTTCGTTTTCTTAAAAGTAATGTTAGCATTTTGAAGAAAAAAATGCCACAAAAAAGAAAGAAAGCATTTATATGTTAAAACAAAACCAGAAAGTACCCAGATGATCTTGCACCTTAAATCTCTAGCTGCAGGAACTCGGGGCCTTTTGCATAGGTGTTAGCGCCCTGCACTTAGGTCATCACAGCACCAGACCCAGGACAGTCCCTGAATTCCTCCATAGGGTAACTGAGCACGGCGTCAGCAGGTTCATCATTTATACTAGGAGCCAGGACTGCATTCCCAGGGACACTTTTGTAAAAGGTCGTTAAGCATGTTGTGTTTATATATGTGCTTTACAGCTTTTATCTAATACTATGTAACTTAAAATATTATCATTCTCAGTTATTTGAAATAAAGAAGCCATATTGAAAACAGCAAAGTCCCATGTGAATCACTTCTATAACTTTTTCTGAGGAAAAAAAATTTTTTTCCCTTAGTTATCCTTCTTAAATTCTCCTTGGATTGATCAAAGGAGACCATTATGTGTCTAAGCCACCACACTCTGTTTTATGATAGTATAGATAATGTACTTTTTTGAATAGTGAAGATGAAATAAAAACTTTGAGTGTTCTCAAAAACAATGTTGTGATCCTAACAAATTTTTTGCTTTTTTTCAATTTAAAATTTTGTGTTTAATTTTTCAATGTTTTCTTTTATATTTAAAATTAATAGACAATTACCAGTTGTTTCACTTTTTTCCCTTCCAGTTCTTCCCTACAACCCCTCTCATGCGCCACACCACCTCCCACCCTGCTTTCTACCCCTCAGAATCAGTGCTTAATTGCTCACAGTGCCTACGTCTTCATTTTTATGGTACTAGTTCTATTTGGTTTCTCTTTTCAGTGGGTACACCTTACTACATGTCTCCAGAGAGAATACATGAAAATGGATACAACTTCAAGTCTGACATCTGGTCTCTTGGCTGTCTGCTATATGAGGTAGGCACTCTTGATAAATTCTGTACATTGACACAGTTTCACTTATGTTATGTATCCACTATTATCTTTTACATTTACTTTTTCTGGATGGTACTTTGTAGTCAGCTTTTGTTGTGATGAGTTAATTCATTGGGCAAGTAAGTCCGCACATATTTATTTTGACTAATATATTTTCATTCATTTTTTAACAAGGACTTTTTGGTTTTTTTTAATATGTATTTTACTCTAATGCTATTTTGCTCATCCTTTGTGTAGAAAGAGAGATACATGTGTGAAAACTTTTTAATGCATTGCAGGAGAATAATGCCATGGATTTAAGATATGAAAATATTTATCTTTATCAGTATTTTGTTTCCTATTTACACAGGTAAAATCCAGCTTTAAGGGCTTGCAAATAGTTAAGCTTGAGAATTCTGTTCTTAGCATAGGAGGGCAGAGTCCCATAGTACGGCTCTCTATTTATATTGTGATGTAGTCTTGTAGCTGTAGAAAAGGGCACCTAAGTAACACAGTTTCCACCATCCTCCAGAGCAACGGCATTGACAGTGTCCCAAGTTAGTGACTCCTAAGATAGAATTTTAATTGTATGTCAGGAAAATACAGAGTCAAAGATGCTAATTAAAAATCAGTCAGCATCTGAGTAAATTTTATTGAATCGAAGAAACACAATACGTGGAGTTATTTTTGTGTTTCAAGAAGGAAGTAAGTCTACCGTGCGTGTCTGTCTGTTTTGCTCTCCTGACTCCAGTGTCATCTGTTAGGATTGTGCCACGGTCGCTTGAAGGTGGCTCATCGAGGTGCTTTCTGAAATGAGTATTGACCTTTGGGAGCTGTGCTGATTATAGATTCCTTAATTTAGGGAGAGTGACCTTTTTGGTTTTGTGCTTTCTCTGATGACTGAGGACACTCAAAGGATTTGAACAGGCTCTTACGTGAACTCCCCAGTTTTGACTGTGAAATACTATGAATTAGTGATGTAGCAGAACATGTGCTGTTGTGTGTCCACAGGACGATGAGGGGCCCATGCTGCTTGTGTGTCCATGGGCTGACAAGAGGTTTGGCTCACTCTGGAGTCTGGTGATGATTTTCGGGGGGCAATGTTGATAAGAATTGGCTTGATAGTATTGCTGCTGTAATATTTAAAAGTTAATCACTTCATGTGTTTAAAAAAATTTTTTTTAAACCAGGTTAGGTAATATTAGAGTCATTCAGGCCATAATCTAATATCAAAATAACACTTTCCATCTTAACAACCTAAAAGTAGGTAGGAAATGATTTTCTAATAATGAGCTTGAAGTTAGCAATAGCAGTAGAAAAGCGGAGTTGAAGGTAGTGTTAGAGGAAGACGTTCACTTAATTCTTGCAACCTTGTATCAAAATTGAAACAATTACCCACATTTTACAATTGCATTTGAGAGGCGGGATCTGTTTTTATGTATGCTTAATGTGGTCACCAAAATAAGAGTTCTCTCTCTGAACATTTCCATGTCCTCAAGGTATACATGTTGTGCTAATTTCAAGTTCAAGTGTTTATCATGTTAGGATCCATCTCGATGCATTTTCTCAAATCCTCCATGCAAGAGTTGAGAACTTTTAAAAAGATTTAATCTATCTTTATTTTTGGTAGATTATGATAGAACAAAAACTCTATTGCGTGCTACAGACAATTTTGAAAAACTAAATAACACTAAAAAATAGCAGAGAAAATACTGAATATAAAGATAGATTTAGTGCAGTTTAGCTTTTCACAGTGTCTGTAGCACCCAATAGAGGTTTTTTCTTTTCCTATCATAATCCACCAAGAAATTACTGTTAACAATGAAGGAGTAGGAAGCCCTTTTTAGAACGTGTTTTAAACTCGGGAAATTAGACTTTCAAATATTCCCGAAACCTTTGAAAAAACTAGGAGTGCAGTTTTAATTGATATGCAACAAAGTAGACTTTACTAATTAAAATCAAGATGCTGAGCTTTGCTACATGGACCTTTACATGGAAAAGTAGGTTTTACACATTTCCTTTATTGTTCAGTGCGGCAATTGCATCCTTACAGGGTTGTAGGTTGGTGGCTTACAGTTCAAAAAAAAAAGAGAGCTGCCACCAGCCCCGAAGACAGACAGTGGGCTTTCGTCCCTCCGACACCCCCAGAATACTAATGAGGAAAGTCAGACCCTGGAGGTCAGGGAGCGAGTCAATCATTCTAGCGATCGTCTCAGTGTGGAGGATCAAATTAGCCTGAAAAATTCAGCTGCTGGGAGGAGAGGGCGAGCAGCTGTCAGGGGCAGTGCCGAGATGCACTAATGAACCAGATGAATAGTGCAAAAGCTTGAAAATAAAAACAGGACAGTTGACATTTTTCATCTGTCAAAGCAGGAGATGCATGAAAATATACTATTCCTGTTTAACTCCTTAGGGGACATTCAGATTTTTTTTTTAACACTCTGCAGTATTGAGACAAAAGTAATATAATGAACTACTAGCATATGATATAAAATGAGTGCACATTTATATAAGGTCTTACAAGGGTGGGGAGATGGTAGTTTATATCTATGGTGTGTTTTTAAGGTGGCTTATTTAACATTTGATTTTTATCATATAGTATCCTTGCATTTTTCAGCATAAACATTGTTTATGATGGTGGGTCCTCCGTTAGAAATTCCCGCTCAGTGTTGTGTGTTTAGGGCATTCAAGTCATTACTTCCTTTATGCCGTCATGTGGAACTATTCCCAGGGTTGTTCCGTGTGGGGGTGTGTAGGTTTTATATAAAATGTGGGCTAGGTAAAGCCGTATGTAGAGCTGTTTCCTGGGTGGGATTTCCAATCCTGTCCCCTCCCGGCTGAGGCTCTGAAGGAGTTAAAACCCTGTCTGGAGCACAGGAGACAGATGAGAGTCATTTTCAGCTTGTCCTGTCCCCACTGACGCTCACTGAGTAGCACAGCATGGACCAGCGTGTTTCACACACACTCTGCCTGTCTAGGGAATGTACACATTGTCCTTCCAAAATCAAACTTATTAGCACATGTAGAAAAGGGTGACTGACTTTGGGGCAGCTTGGCACTCCATGTTGTATTCTTGCGGCTGCGGCTCAGAGATTTAGAAGGTTCTGAACAGGATGCGAACATTTTAAATTGAATTTTTAGTTTGTAACCTTGCTTACCAAGTAGTTGCTTGCGCTTTTGAATGTCAAGTTCGAACCTTGTCTTAAAATACATTTAAATTCAGTAATGTCTCTTTTAAAGTGCCATATCCTTTAAGTCACGTTTTTCTGCATAAAAATCACCGTTGGATACCTTGAATTGCATCTTAGAGTCATGGATATTTTTTAAACACATTCAATATTTCTGAGACATAACCAAAAGAAAGTTATGATTTAAACTATTTAACGATTAGTTACATTATTAACAAACAGTCTTTTCTCTCTTAAAATAACCTTTTTCCTAAATAATATACTATGCATCATGAGAGGGAATGCATTCTATTCCATAAGTCCTTATTAAATTTAATTCAGTTTTAATATCAGTTTTTTTTGTTATATTGGACCATTACATTATTTGAGTCATACCATATGATATCTGTTTTGCCATGAAATATGCTAGTTGTTTTTGTGGCTATGTATATATACACACAAATATCTTCCATTTCTTAATATTGTTTTATGTTGTAGGAGATATATTAATCATTTCTCTTTAGGAATTTTAAATTTTTCAAAAATAAAATTGTTTCAAAAATTTTAGCGTTTAATAATACACAGAAAATGATAATCATAAAAATGAAAATGCTCATAATTTATTCAAAGTATTCATAATTATTTTCTACCCCAGTGGCCTATACCTGATGAAGTCACCTTTAAAGTTGCTCTGTAAGTACATCAGTTTCATTGTGAGTGTTTTGCAGATGGCTGCATTGCAGAGTCCTTTCTACGGTGACAAAATGAATTTATATTCTCTGTGTAAGAAGATAGAGCAGTGTGACTACCCGCCTCTCCCGTCAGATCACTACTCGGAGGAGGTAAATGATCTTCAGCTCATACGTTTGTTCATTTTGTTAACTAAGGAGCCTTCCTTTATTCAGAATACAGATGAATGGTACAGGTGGAAGAAAGAGCACTTCTCATTGTTTTCATTCATAAACTTGCTGTTTGGTTAATGTAACAGCTCTGTGATTCCCAGTGAGGAATGGAACAGAACACAGCATGTGGGAGAACCACAGACAGTTGGCTTGACTTATGTGGAGTGAGCCCATTGAAGGGAAGAAGGAATGTTCTGACTCAGCGTCTCGTGACAGGCAGAGTCCTCAGTCCTGATCTCTCAGACAAGAAAACTTACTTTGGTAGAACTTCCCTCCTCACACTTTCCCAAATCTGAACTATGTGCCTCTCAGCCACCTGTCTCTGAACCTTTGTCTTTCTTTTTCTCCTTGGGCAATACCTATCCTACCACCCCCTCACTGCTTGAGCCAGAGTCCTGTGGGTAAGAGTTTTAAGGTTACCAATGTAGACATGTTTATAGAATACATTGGACAGGACTGACAATTTTCGAAGCCTTTGAGAGCTGAATTCTTGCTTGCTTTGCTAGTGCATTGGAGTGAGTTGTTTTGGCACTTACCCAACATCCAGTTCTTCATTAAACAGTATCTTCCATTTCTATCCTAATATATCATGATTATATGAGAGGGTGTACAATAGCAGTGTCTCGGGTCAACTAAGAGGAGCTCACAAAGGCTCTTTGGGGGCTTCTCATCTGGGACCTGCCCAAGGAAGCAGTAAAGCCTTGGACATCTCATGTCATGAGCAACAGATAATGGAAATTGCCCCAGGAAAATAGAAAGGAGCAAAGGAAAAATATAGGACAATTACAGTGTTCGTTTATTAAGTAATCTTGTCATATTTTCTATTGTGAAAGGAATAACATCTGGTCTTAGTACTGTACAATAAAATCTGAGTCCATATAGCTTGAATAATAAACATCTAAAGATTTTTTTAAAACTATATGTGTGTTCCTAGAATATAATCAGTACACTTTCCTCTACTAGTCTTGATACTGATAATGAATGATGCCTACTTTTTTGCTTCATGGGATTGTATTTAGGTAATTAGACTATACTCTTAGGAAGCAATGGTGATAACGCTCTTACGTTAGCCATGTTTAATTACTATTTTGGGTATAGAATATAAATACGGCATTTCACAGAACCAACTTCAGAACTCTAGGCCTAGCAATACAGTAGAGTGTGAACAATAATGCAAAACGATAGCAGGGGTGTCAGGGCCCTTTCTTTGTTGTGTCATTCATGCTGTCTTCTTTTTACCGTGAAGCACATGAATATTTCACATATCTGCATCCTCATCCGCTATTCTTCTTGACTAATTTTCAGACTGTCTGAATTTGCATTTCACATGGTAGCTGATTAGGAGATGCCGAGTGCAGCAGCGAAGCCTCAGCAGGCGGTTACCATGGTGACCTTCAGCAGGATTTTAATGATGATACCACTAGTGGTTCGTTGAAGTCGGCCTGCCTGCAGGGCTACTTCACTGCAGCTAAGTGTGAAGTTGGATATGCGACTTCTCAGCCAAGGGGCAAATATCAAAGTCTGGCCCAGATAGAAGGTCTTCAAGTTGGGAAAGGAAAATAGATTCCACTTTTTACTTCACTCTGTATAGTTACCAGTTCCAAAAAGAGCTATAAAGCAAAGCATGTTATATGGTGCATCTTCCAAAAGAGACAGTGCGGTTTCTGGTATTGGTGGTCTTTTGTTGTGCCTCCATGAAACAAGAGGCTGTACTGCCTTGGTAAACATGGAAAATAATTCTGAAGCAACAAATCTGAAAAACATGCAATCTGTATAACAAATGTTGCTTTATTCTGATTTAAAAAAAAATGAAGAGTTCTATAAGACTTTGAAATGCTGATGATATTAATAAATATTTTCCCTCCTTAATTAGGAGCTCGATTTGTTTATAAACAAATTATTCCAAATTTGTGGTAGCAACAGAATCATAAACAGATTTAATGCCACCATAATGATATCAGTGATATCTCCAGTGCTTATTATGAAGGCTCCTTAATAGTTTAAAGATCCACATTGGTATTTAAGTTAGCAGAGCATAGGGACCAAGGAGAGGTAAGTGCCAACTTAGGCACCGAGCTTGTACTAAAAACTACATCACTGTGTCTTTTAATAGTTAAAATAGTAGGTTTCTGTAAGTGAAAAATAAAAACAAATAGCCTTCTGAGTATGTTGAGATCTGTCTAGAGGTACTGAGGCACTGATACATTTTTTCATTTTTAAGTGTCCTGCCCACAGAAGATTTAAAAATGGACATTTCATAGTGCGTTTCTTGCCAACCTGCCTCAGCATAAGGAGTTGTAAGGAAAATAACAAGACTTCTAAATACAATCATTCCATATAAATTTAAAAGAATCAAAAGCTTAAAAAAAAAATGGGAATTCCCCCATGCTAATATCCTACAATAGGCTTTTGAAATCTAAGTATGCACATTAAATCTTTCCTTTTGAAGTATGGTATATATATCTGTAGGTTCTAGATTGAAATAGTTCAGCTATACATGGAGGATCTTAGAAAACGTATGTTACAGTCTTTGTTTATGATGACTTTGTTTTGTGCATATTTGGTAGTCCTTATCTTTTTTTCTGTAACAACCTCATCCATGTATGAATAGAGAATCGCCATACTTAAAAACTGAGGTTGAAAACACTTGCCTTCCCTTAGATAGCTCTCTGTTTAAACTGTCTGCTGGGTGATGAAAAAGCAAGCAGTTCTTGGGGGGTTGCTATTTATTAGGAATCATAAGCCAAACGCCTGTTCAGCCTGCCTGCACTTAAAACCTAATGGTCATGGACACATCTTCTTTCCCTTCACTGCTAGTATGCATTCTGCTAGAAGGTCCATGAATTTTCATGTTTTTAAAGATGCCATTTCCTCTTTCCCAGCTGGTCTCCTATATTGTCTTCCCTGGGTCTTCTCTCCCCACACCTTCCCTTGGCAGTCATACCTCATAATAGCTGCTCCTTGGCATATGTACCTCCCCCCTACAATGTCAAGTATGTATAGCAGCTCCGCTCTTGTCTACATTTCTAGGGCCTGTGGATTTTAAAACTTGGGTGATGGACTGATGGAGAAAGTAACGGAGTTGGTGATAAAAAGAAGAAATTAAAAAAAAAAAAAATGAATGGCCTAGTCAGTGATGACTGAATCACAGAAACTTCTCAAAAGAATTGTCTAGTGAGGCACAAGATCACCCAAAGGCATGCTGGGAGATGCTGTAGCTCTCTATCACTGAAACCTTCCCTTTGTGGATTTTCTTCTCATTCTTTTGCACAAGCATCAGCTATGAAACATCTGGGGCATTTACTAGGGCATGTACTTAATTTCTTGAAGAGACACCAGCATGGTCATCAGAATTATACATTCATTCTGTTAATCATCTCTTTAGACTCAGCAGAAGAAAAAAAAATTGATTGAACATCCAGATAGAAGAGTTCTGAAAAGTCAAATTTGGCTTGCAGATGAAATGAATGAGGGTGAGGTAATCTTGCTTCCAGAAAATAGCAAAGCAATAATAGATTGAAGACTCAATAGCATTGCTTTGAGTAGGAAAAAAAAAAATCAAGCATCTATAAAACCTTGTAAAGATGGTTAATATTTTTAATAAAGTGAACTGTGGTTATTCGAACAGTAGATCTGAAATGATTGCTGTGGCAAATGTTGCTTAGTCATTTTGTTTGGAGATAACACTAGGCATTGAACCCAGAGCCCTATGCCTGCTAGGCAAGCATTCTATCGAGATAAAGAATCTCACTAAGTTGTGTAGGCTGAGTATAAAATGACACTGTAACCCTGGGTGCCTTTGACCTGGTGATTCTTCTAACTTAAACCCTCAAGTAGCTGAGATTATAGACTTATGCTACCAGTCCCAGCTCAGCAATTTTAAGTTTATCATATAGAAATAAGGTAGAGAATGTATTTTCTAGTTATATTTTGGAAAACTCACTAGCTTCTGAAGTCTTGTTATTGCTTTCTACAACTGAAGAAACCAAATTACAGTCTCTCATTTTATGTTGAATGTTAGTTTTATAGTGCTCAAACCTTTAGACCATAGACAGAAAAGTTTGTTGTATTAAAAGCAATTTATTGGAGCGAGATGTGGACCTGATGTCGCCACTTAGAACAGGTAGGCAATGAGCTACAAGCGTTTCCCTCAGCTGCAGCCTGCCTCGCTTTCCCCTGAAGCCTCACTTTCACCCCATTCTTTATTTTCATCGTCTTAGTAGGACAGTGTGCCCTCCTTTTCACTTTTGCTTTTTGGCAAGTTGGAGAAGCGATGGCCGGAGAGCAGGATGGTGTGTGTTCGCTCTCTCTTTCCTCTCTGGCCTGCCTGGGTTGGCACAGCACCACAGCCGGGTGCTTCACTCACAAGTTAAGAGCTGGCAGTAGGTACCGCTTTTTATTCTTCTTGGGACACCCACATGTGAAAATAAATAGAGCTGGCAAAAGATAATCGCTCTCATTCTTGCGACTCATGTGTGTGCATGCACACACAAACACACACACAAATAAATAATCATTTTTTCAGGGTACTTAAAATACAAGGATTAGAAAGAGTACTCATTTTTCCTGTGATACATCATCAACAGTTGTAATTCAATGAAACTGATTTCATAGGTTATTGTAGAACATGGTGTGTTTATAGGGCTTTGATAAAACTAGTACTGCATTTTCAGCTTTCAGAACCGCCCTTTTATCAACACTTTGTTAAAGAAACGAAGGCACGGGCTTTGTTCCAGCCTCTGTAAGGTCAGGTAGGCTAGGTGTGTTGAGAGCAGTGGTGGCCCGAGGACTGGAGTGGGGTGGGGAAGACTCCCTGCCTCCCTGCTTGTGCTGCGGGGAGCTCGCACCCCAGAAACTGCTCAGGTGTTCACCACAGGCCGTTCTGTACTTCTGGGGACTTCTCAGTCCTAAGCCCTTTCACTTCCCACCCACTGTGAAATTCCTTGACTTCCCCATTTCAGAGAGCTTTCATGTCCATCTGGCTCGGGACCATGCACGGACCATGCAACCCAGGAGCGAAGGAATTAGGCTACGTTGTGGAGAGTAACAATTATTCGACTCTGAGAATGTGCATACATCCCAGTGACCAGCTGTGTCATTTCCTCTGTGCTACTTCCTCTGCTTTCCAGATGTTCACAAAGGCAAAGAAATCTAATACACATCTTAGAGATAAGAGATTTTTAAGTTAACATTTACACAGAATTCTTAGTTTTAAAGACTTGCTTTATGTAAATAAGAAAAAAAGATGAAAGTGTCAGGTAGGCTGTTTCTAGACTTTCTGAAGTTAACGGAAGTATATAAATAATATAAAACATTCTTATTTCATAAGTCAAACATTTGTTCATCTTTAGTTTCTAATTCTCAAATTCTAATAGAATTTTATTTAGGAATTCCTGAGGGTTGTTACTGAAAATTAGCCAGAGTTATTTAAATTGGTGCTGGAAAGTTTTTTTTCCTAATACATCCTTACAGTAATGCCAAAATGAATGGCTTGGTAATATTGGTACACACACTGTTTTAAGGGGCATTTATTCAAGTGTTTTTACAGTCTTTAAAATCATGTAGTCATATTCCAGGTGAGATAAAAATATTTACTATAGAGTGTATAGATATTGAATGTGAATATCCCATTTATGCACTTATTTAAATTGTCATCCAATGTTATCCCAGAGACTGGGAACATTTGATTTTCCTTCTTAAAAATTGTTTTAGTAAATTTCATATTCTCATCACTGTACTATTTAGCCACTCCACTAAAGGTTGCTGTGTAAGATTTGATGTTTAAGCTTTCAGTACTCCATTTTTGATTAAATATATAGATGTATTTAAGCAGACCCTTTGTTCACCTGTGCTATAGAAGTGGCACTGGAGAATTGTTCTTGCAGTCACGGATCCAAAACGGTGCCCTATATTTCACATATCCTGTGGGATCCTCTAAAACCATGTAACTTTCTGTAAGACTTTGTTTTTAAAGACACTGAATGATCTCTGATTTCAAAATACAGACACTACTTCTGTGTAAGATGGCATTCCTTTTTCTCTACCCCTAAGTCAATCACTAGTGACACTTTGGTGTCCATGCTAGATATACCTAATCATTTTATATAAATATCTAAAGCTCCAAATATAGTGGCTTTAATGTATTAGACCAACATTGGGGTGCTAAAATGTGTCCTTGGAATGATGGAAATTGGGCATATCTGGGAGGCTGATATAGCATAATTGGTCTCAGAGGGATTAAGATAAGGCTGATAAAGAAACAGTACCAATAGAATTAGTCTTTATTATCCTATTGAGAATAGCCGTGGTGACCTAAAGCTATGATGCACAAAGAGCCTGACTGTTATTACCCCTCCGTGGCTGGACTTGAACTGTAATTGGGTTAGCACCCTGAGAACAATGACTCCTGACACTCTCTTTAATATTTCTGGCTTTAAGCTGCATGCTTTGATATTTCTTTGGAAATGCACAGATCAAAATATATTAATGGTTTATCTACTGAATTTGAAAACTAAATTAATTTTATAGCTCTTTACAAATATTTTATCGAGTCACTTTATTAGGTTTTAGTATCTTCTGAAGCACATGAATAAAGCAGTTTTCTCTAGCTTTGTAAAGGCTCTTAAGTAGACACCTTTTTTGGCATATTATAAAGTGCAATTTTTAAAAAGACAGCATGAGAAGTAATCTTCCTGTAATAAAGGAGTATCTTCGGCTCACATTAGCTGCCCTTGCTGTTGCCAGTGTTGTGCTTTAGATGCTGTAAGTGATAACTGGATAGCTCTTGAGTCAACAAACACATTTTTAAGCACATGAATACCTAGTAGTCTTAGAAATTAAAACTTACCAGAGAGCAATCTTGGCTCCATTATCTTGACATTTTCCTTTAACATGCTTAAAAAATATAGTAGTTACTGTCACTGCAGAGTATTGAATGGTGGTTAAAAAGAATTCAAAATAACTTGCTTTCGTCCAGAGGGCTAGAGAAACATTTTATTAGAAGATAATACTAAAGGAGCATGCCTTTAATCCCAACACTCAGGTGGTAGCGGTTGGAAAATTGCTGCAAAGTAATGGACAGCCAAAACTATGTAGAAAATCTTTTCTTAAAAACCGTACACACACACCCAAAACTAACATTGAGCGAGGTCTTGAATATAATCATCTTATTTTTGATTTTTAATGTCTGACTTTATTTAGTGCCACATCCCATTTTTATGAGGGTTTCCAGCCAGTCTCCCCAGTACTGAGAATCAAAGTTCTTAGGTCGCCTGTTAGGGACTTGTTCTCCAGCCCACTGTGTTTAAATTTATAATCTAATTATGAGATTGGTCTAAATTGAGATCCAAGTACCTGTTGTTTGGAGGGCATTGCTGCCAGTTTCATGGATAGGTTGTTTATAAAATAACAGTGAAATTGCAGTTAAAACTGTCATGCTAGGTCATAACAGACATCTGAACACCTTTGTGTCAACACTTAGGAGTGTCTTCGGGATAAAGGGGCTCTGATTTTCTCATGCCGTCTATAAAATCCTAGACAAAATGGATTGGTTTGTGTTTTGATCCAAATTGTCCTATGAACTGTAAATGCAGAGCCATTAATGTTAGAGTCTCATTGTACTGCCTAGTTTTACATCAACTTGATACAAGCTAGAGTTATCTGAAAGGAGGGAACCTCAACTGAGAAAATGCCTCCACAAGATCTGGTTGTAGGGCACTTTCTGAATTAGTAATTGACAAGGTAGGGCCCAGCCTGTTGTGGGTGGGGCCATCCCTGGGCTCTATAAGAATGGCTGAGCAAGCCATGAGGAGCACACCAGTGAGCAGCACCCTTCAGTGGGCTCTGCATCAGCTCCTGTCTCTAAGTTCCTGCCGGGCTTAAGTTCCTGTCCTGACTTCCTTCAGTGATGGCCTTACCATGTGGAAGTGTATGCAAATAAACCCTTTCGTCCCCAGCTTGCCTTTGGTCATAGGGTTTCCACGGCTGTGCTGGAACACCAACTTGTAATGGCTGTTATTGTTCACAGTCTTCTGGGAAGCAAATAGCCTACAGTCTGCCCTTCGTGTATGAAAGGCCATCCCACCCTTGCCCAGAGGTGGTCACGGAGAAATCTGTAGACCAAGTTAGAATTGTTTTCTAAGACAGTAACATAGTTCTTTAAAGCCTATGCCTAAAATGAGATCATTTCAGTTCCAGTCTGCGCCCTGCCTTCTACAGCCTTTATGACTGTGGACCATTGCTGCTTTATGAAATGGCCTGCATTGGCTGCAGCCTTGTAGCCTTGTCAGGAAGATTGAATATGTTAAATCATACAGAAATGCGTAGCAAAACGTAGTTTATAACGTTTCATTCCTAAGTATGTTGAGGCCTGAGTGTTCCATATTTTATGTATCTGACAGTGATAATTCTGTCAGTAATTCCACTGGCAAAGGAAACTTTATGACGATTTTCTTAATTGGTGGAGAATGAACATACAGAAGGGGAGGGCAAAGCAGGCCCTGCTTATTCTGCATTGTCTTCCTCTACGGTGGCCTCTGGAGCCCTCTAGGCTGTCCCTGTACAGCTGTCATGTGGACAGTGTGCTGCGCAGCCGCCACCTCATGCTCCCCTCCCCAACCAACCCCGTTTCTCCTTGTTGCTAGTCCTTGCTCTTTTGAGGTGCCCCAGTAAGCTCTGTCGTCTTCAGCCAGGCTTGTGTTCTAGTCTCCCTCTACTTTTGGTTGATTTCTTTTCATGGTGGAAGCGCTGGCCATTTGCTGTTAATTGGCTACAGAGTGCACCCTGTTCTGATGTTCTCTGCAAGACAGGGGTTGTTTCTGAACTAGCTTGTACAGTGTATCAGTGTTTAAAAGTAAATTGTTATTCTGCCCACTGATTCTTTGGTTGAATATGATGAGCTTTTGTAACCTAGTTACCATTTCCTGTCACCTTTTCTGTTTCCTTTCTCGTTCTTATTTCTTGACAGCTTGGTGACCTTGTGGGACTCCCTGTCTTTTTTAACATAAGAATCATCATCTAAGGGCTTTTCCTATGCTTTCTGCACTGTACATAACTGGATGCATTTGTCTTTAACTGGTAAAGTGCCAGCCTTGTTTTTTTTTTTTTTTAAATTAAACCAACATAATAAAATGTCTTATACTTTGCCAAATTATTTAAGCACTTTCAATACCATTCCATGTTCTTTTGAAAGGAATATAAATTGACGTCGTCCTGCCTTCTCAGCAGATGCAACAAATTCTGCATCCAACATTCTGATTTCCAAATGTGGCTGAAGCTAAATCATTATATTTTATTCTGATAGCATTGTTAAAGACTTGGAAATGGGACAGCATTTCTGATCATCAGCTCTAGTGTCACTATTTAATAGGTGGAAAAATAAACTTACAGAGACAAGGGTACTGGGCTGCAAGGTTCCTTCAGCAAGGCTGCTGGCCGCCTCCTTCCACTGTGCCTGACCCCACATCTGCCATATCCTGCCCACCCAGCCTCCTCACGTAACATTTCTGTGGCTTTAGCCTTCTCTTAAGAGTACCACCAAGTTCAACCCATAGAGCTTATCGGAATCTCTGCAATGAAAGACATGAAGAAATGCAAGGATTTAATAACTCACTCAGTGCTGTGCTAATGTGCATGCGAGAAAGTTTTCAAAATGTCTAAGTTACTCCTAACAGCAACAGGTGCGGGGCAAAACGGTCAGAGTATGAAGATGCTATATGCTGTTATAAGTAGACACATGACTTAATAACAGAGGTTATTAGAATTGAATAGAACCTAATATTCCATTATTGAATCTGGAAAGAAAAGGATCTCAATCTATGGGGATTTTTTTTCCTGGTATATAGACGGATCTGAACTCTCTGCTTTATAAAGTGGGAACATTTACATACTACTTCACCGAGTTAAGGATTGGAGTAATACTTATACTTTACCTTGCTGACAGTTTATATAAAAGAAAATAAACTAAGACTATTAAAGTATATATTTTCTTTATATAAAATAATTCATGATAAATGTATCTGGCAAACATGTACTCTCATCTCTTATGAAAACATAAGCATGCTAAAACTAATGTATTAAATTCTAGATCAAAATTCTAGACCAGGTACTTACACACATATCTACAGTTAACTAGAAGTCTTCTAGCTAACTATTCAGAATTGCTTTGTTCAAAATTAAGAAGGTTGATTTTAAGTTTTGTTTTGTCTCCTCAGCTTCGACAATTAGTAAATATATGCATCAACCCAGATCCAGAGAAGCGACCAGACATCACCTACGTTTATGACGTAGCAAAGAGGATGCATGCATGTACCGCAAGCAGTTAAGCTGCAGAATCATGAAGAAGGCAACCAAAATAACTTAAAAGTATTTTTGTGCAAATCATACCTCCCTGTTCTTGTCTGGGTGTTAAGATTAATATGTCAAAGTTAATGTGCTTTGAATCCTTAACCAGTTTTCATATAAGCTTCATTTTTTACCAGGCTCGATCTCCTCGCAAATCCACAAGACTTTGGGATACTCAGATTTCATTAGGAGTACAAGTACAAGAGTTTTTAATGGCTAGAGGTTTGAGGGTCATTTGGAATTTTCTGCTGATAAATTATGGTCATAGATGGTCAGTGCCAAACGGTGAAGAAACAGGTTGGCACACATCAGGAGAGATGCAGAACCTGAGGAACTGACCTGAGTATTTGACTTGTTTGCTTTTAAGTCACCCACGGACACTGCAGTGGACACAATTGTGAACTTATGTGATTTTTTTTTTCTTAAGTTTGAAGTATGTGCTTTAGTTCTTAGCATTGTAGTTTTCAAATATGATTCTTATGATAAATACAGACAAACTATTTGAGAAACATTTAAAATTCTTAGTTTATACATTCAAAATGCAACTCTTAAATGTGAAAAGGTAGAGGATAAAATGTGAGTCCGACACTGAAAGTTTTGTGATTTAATACCTTTGGAAGTCTCTTTGCATTTAAAGGGTATAAATGAGTCCATTTTAAAAGTGGTTAAGGATTTGTTTGGCTGGTGTTGATAGTCATTTTTAAAGTTGCACATCGCCCAAGGCTTTGTGTGTTTTTATTGTACATTTGAAGAATATTCTTGAAATAATCGTGCAGTAACTATAATTCAATTTCTTTATAAATTTAAATGCATTTAATTCATAACTGTACACTGTAATGTAAACATATGTTCTTATTCATAGATTGTATTGAAGTTTTGATCAATCCCCTTCAGAATTTTTTTTATTCTTCAAGTTATTTATATTGTGTGTGCATTTTATCCATTAATGTTTCAGATTTCCTGAGAACATAATTAATTCCCTTTTTAAAAGATATTTGGTATGCCAACACTTTTTCTTAGATTGAAACTTTTTTTTTTAAACTTTTGGGCCACTCTGTGTGCATGTGTTTTTATCTTGTTAGGAAGAAAGATGTGTGTTACAATGTGCCTCTGAATGTCGATAGTTCTGAGTCATTTGACAAGGATATAACTTTAGACTATGTTCAAGGACATGAAGACTGGCCCTGACTGCAGACAGCACTGTTAGGAGAGTAACATTTCAGTAGAGACGTTTTGGAGCAAAGGACTGTATTTGTGCATGAAGATGACGGACACGGTGAATGAACCTCCTTTTAGTTAAGGAAATGGAGAGTTGTTTAGGAAACCCTGTTGGAGAGGTTGGGAAATCCTGTTGGAGAGGTTGGGAAATCCTGTTGGAAAGGTTGGGAAGCCCTGCTGTGGAGGCTGGTTTCCCTGAATGTCTTCATCTTAGTACCAGCCAGTTTCCTCACAGAATTGGAGTGGTAGTCGCTGTGGCAGAATGCTGTGTGTGCCATGCTAGAACCTCGGGAAGGCTTAATCTGCCAGAATGGCGGCCCGTGTTCAGGGAGCACATCCGTCGGCAGAACTCCTGGTCTTGTTTTCTCACATAGTGTTTTCTCCTATAGTTATTTTCAAGTGAATAACGTCTGTTTCCTCATTTTAATTGGCTATGTATGCTATCTTAAGGGTAGTTTCATTTTGAGTTTGACAGAGGAAGCCTGGATGGTGTTTGTCATGAAGCCCGAACTGAGCTCATCCCAAATCTTAGTGGCTCGTGGCATTTACACTGGGCTTCAGTGGAAGTACCCCCAGAAGTGTAAGGAGCCACTTCTACTGACCATTTGTGTTTGTCCTTTGGAATGTCACAGGATTGAATAAAATGAAATGGCCCCTGCTTACCACAGTGGCTTTCTTACAGTCTTTCAAAATACAAGGTTCTAATCTCATTGGCTTAACCCCTTGTAGTGACTGCTTATATTTGTGTCCTAAAAAGAGCTGGAGAATCTAATGGTCAGGGATACCCATTATAATTTTCTACAAGAGGAAACTTTCTTTCAAATACTTTTTTTTTAATCCAAATGTTCATATTTCCTCACAAAGATACCATTGTGTAAAACCAAAATCACTGGGATATTTGCAAACAGTTACGGAGTTGATTAGAAATTCTAATCTTAACAATCACCTATAAAATATTCTCTGTTTATGAGTAAATTTTATATTAAGTTAAATATTGGAATTGATTTGAGTAACAGGTCAAATAAAAGGTACAGCTGATTCTAAACCTTATTTAAACATTGGTACCGGCTACCTGGGGCGAATGTGTGGTAACTTTGGTTGTTATTCTGAGGTGTGGGGTGAATGAAGGGCACCCCATCTACAGTGCTCAACAATGTGCAATGATTGTAAATTTAGCGAGATGCTACCAAGGCACGAGTGCTCTACTGTTCTTTAGAGTGTCCATTACAAAACACCTTTCTTGTATCCATATACTTCAGATGTTGCTCTTAACTTTTCCTGTATTTATTATAACCAAGATGCTGTTATTCACATGAAATGTTTATTCTTTAAATTGAATGTATTGTTCATAACCCACAAATGCTCATATTCTTTGCCTCCTACTTCCATAGTACTGTAATATGAACTTCTTTTGTGAAATACTTTTTATTTTGTTATGCTTTAAATATACATGCAAAAGGGTTCTATTAGCTTCAAAAACTGTACAATATCTGAATATAAATACATAAAAATAAAAGATGAGTACTGTAAATCTGAGTATCTGCAATTCCCTCCCCCTCTTACCTCCCCAAATCTACTAGTTTGGCTTGGTGCTGAATCTGCAGAAACAGCTCTCATGTACTTCCAGAACTTTGCCACTTTGAAGAAGCCTAAAACAAGAGACAGTCAAGAGTAACCACTGCTCTGGAGGCTTTAGCGTGTTATGGTTTGGTTTTGAACGTGCATGATATTACAAAACACAGCTCACTAGTCTCTTCAGTGTCTCCCTTTCTGTCACTGAATAAAAGACATCTAAACTTTAGGGAAGGGATACTCATTTTCCTGGGTCAAAACTTTAGAATTTAAGGCAGTAGGTTCCATTCCCTGTTGCTGCAGTGGGCTGCTAGTAAAATCACCAGTAATTGATACATTTAATGTTCTTCTAAGTGAGGGTAACTGACAACTGGAGGTAAGAAGATCTTAAAAGAGGAAATTTTATTTTATCAGATACTTGTTAATTGGTTAATTTTATGACCCATGACTTGTATTCAAGAAACTTTAATTATGTGAGTGTGGGTATGTGTTCATAATTGTAAAATAATAGTTTTAACCATATTTTTAATCACATAATATTTAGTGCTAGTTGTAAATTTTATTTAAAATGTGTATGAATTCATTGGAAAAGTCAGTACCAGGCATAAAAGTTTAAGTCTAACAAGTTCAGCTGAGGTATCACACATTCGTGGGGTTAATTTTTTAAATCAAAGTGGGAAATAATTTCAGATGTCCCTCAAATTATCATGTTGGGTCTGGGGTCTCACAATAATAGGGGACAGACCACCAAAGTCTATTGAACCAGAAGCAAACTTTATTCCAGAAATATATATATATATATCACTGAGAATCACAAAACTTTATCAGCTAGCTGAGACCACAGCTAGAGTTGGATTTTTAAGGCTCTGGCAGTTGGAGGGAGGTTATGAGCCCCTTTTTATAGTAAGGGGGAAGGCATTAGGCACAGAGTGCATGCTAGGAGTCACATAGAAACATCAGGCATGAGATGCATGCTAGAAGTCGCATAGAAACAACTATTAAAAGTTAACTTTGGTCCAGGCAGGCAGTTGTTGGCTATAAGGAACAAGAGGGTTAAAAGTTAACCCCTGGCTGTTGACAGAGGAGTTGGCTGTAACACAGTCAGCCATTGTTAACAGTTAACCTTTAGAGCTGGTGACTGTCAGTGTTTATCTCTTAAGCTTATAATTTTATATTTCTATATTCCTGGACTCTTCAGTTAAATAATCTTTGGGATGTTCTTCAAACTGATTTACTTGACTTTCTTCTGAGAATGTGGAAGCCTGCACCACATCATTTATTTTTGAGAGGTTTACTCGGAGAAATTTCTTTCCCGTCACCTTCCTTAAACACTAACTTTGCTGTTCACATCAGTACTTACTTCGTTGTTCATTTCATTACCCAAATCAAGTTGTACATCTTAAGAGGCACAGTCCTTTAATCCCAGAACTTGGGAAGCAGAGCCAGGTGGATCTCTGTGAGTTCGAGGCCAACCTGGTCTACAGAGCGAGATCCAGGACAGGCACCAAAGCTACACAGAGAAACCCTGTCTCGAAAAACAAAAACAAAAACAAACAAAAAAAAAAGGCAAGGTCAAAGGAGAATTTTACAGTTAGGATTTGTAACTCAGGACTTTCAATAAATTATTTTCCATGTCAGGCTTATAACACATAGAAAAACATTCTTGTTACAAGCATACTGTAGATAAATCCCTCGTTTTTCTAGTCTTTACTTCCTGTGTAAAGCTGAGATAGGAATTCCTTGCTGGGCGCACTCACTGTGACGGGACCGTGTAATATTGCACATCACTGAGTGCTTGATAAATGTGGCCGCTACTACATGGAAGGGATGCATGTGCATCTTCTTGGGCTTCAGCCCCTTCCTCTGTCCCCATTCCTCCTTCCCACTGCCTCATTTGTTAAATGCCCTGATCTTTTCTTACCAGTTGAACTTCTATGAGTCTGTTTTTGCTACAAAAAATTCCAAGTAATCTCCCTCAGCTGACTTAAGTGTTCTTTTGCAGGAGTACCCAGAGGGCGGGCAGTGTTTTCACAGTCTACCCAGTTGTGGCCACATGATTCCATGGGTGACTTACTCTCCCTGCTTGATACTAGATGATGGTAAAACAAGGCCTTCCTGTTGTTGTCTTTGTGGCATCTGACCTGTAGAGGCCTGTTAGTCACGGAGCATTGTGATGCCTCAAGCACAGTTGGGCTCCCCCTCTCCCCCTCAGACTGCAGGTAGAAGCAGAAGAGGCAAGGATTTAGGAAGGAGGAGGGATGAGAAGAACAGACAAAAAGCTGAACCAGGAGAAACCAGAACCTTTCACAGTGAGTTTCTATTGCTGTGAAGAGACCACGCTGGCCTTGAACTCAGAAATCCAAATGCCTCTGCCTACCCCAAGTGCTGGTATTAAAGGCATGGGTCATCATGCCTGGTCTTAAGCTTTTCTTTAATTCCCTTTCACAAGTTGAAACCTTAGCTGGGTGAGGTCCTGCCCTGAGGACACGACACCCTTTATTTCTTTTTAGCATCAGGGTTTTCTTTAATCAGTAATCTGTTTGTCTCCTTGAACACAGGATTTAGCTCCATTATACTCCCCATGTCCCCTTTCTCCTCAAACAGTACATTTATTTTTTATATTGTTATTTTTTCCCTTGCTCCTTTTCATTACAGCTCTGCATAAGCCTGGCCCTAATAACCAAGCAGTCAATACTAAGCTGTTTTGAAATCTCTTCTGCCAACACTGTTAATCCAAAACTTTTCAATTTAGCCTCAGCAGGTTTGGGGGGGTGGAGGACAGAAACCAGCCACATTCTTCACCAAAATATCACAAGAACGATCTCTAGCCTTCTTACTAATATTCTCTGAAATCTCTTGAGCCACACCATCATAATCGACATTGGTCTCAACACCATTGTCTTCCCTGCTCCGGCTAGTATGGCCCATTAAGTCCCACTTAAAGCAGTCAATCGCTTTTCTAGTCCAAAATCCCAGGATGTTCCATATTCCTCAAACAAAAGCTTGGTCAGGCCTATCACAGCAATACACTAGCTCCTGGTACCAACCTTTATCTTAGGATTACCGTTGCTGTAAAGAGATACCATGGCCATGGCAACTCTCATAAAAGAAAACATTTAATTGAGCTTGCCTTACAGTTTCAGAAGTTTAGTCCATTACCATCATGGTAGGAAGCCAGGCAACATGTAGGCAGACATGATGCTGGAGGAGGAGCTGAAAGTTCTACATCTAAATAAGCAGGCAGCAGGAAGAGAGAGTGACACTAGGCCTGGCCTGAGCATTTGAAACCTCAAAGCCCACTCCCAAGATGAACTTCCTCCAAGGCCATGCCTACTAATAGTGTCACTTCCTGGTGACCAAATATTCAAATCTATGAGACTAGGGAGGCTACTACTAGTCAAAGCTGAGCGGAAAGATTCGTAACAGCTATTTTTTTTTTAATGTTTAGAAATATTAATCTTGTAAAAGGTATGAAGAAAATAAAATATTGAATGATACAATATGAATCTTGGTTCTTGGATGGGAAACTACTATACAATATTGCTAATGTGCTATCAAATCCATATCTTTAAAAGCAAACTTATATACATTTTGATCATATTCTTTCCCTTTAACTCCTGCCAAATCCTACCACCTTCCTACTCACGCGACTTTATATTCTTTCTTTTACTCAAAAAAAAAATAGAAAATATAAAAATGTATGATACTACCTAAATGTAATACACACACACACACACACACACACACACACACACACACACACACATCATCATCATCATCATCATCATCATCGAGTCCATTTTTATTTTTTGTTGGCCAACTACTCCTGGGCAGCACGGGGCTGCTTCAAAGTATGGTATTGTGTCAACTTGACACAAGCCAGAGTCAGAGAAGAAGGAGCCTCAGTTGAGGAAATGCCTCCATGAGATCCAACTGTAAGGCCTTTTCTCAATTAGTGATCAATGAGGGAGGGCCCAGCCCATGGTGGGTGGTGCCATCCCTGGTCTGGTAGTCCTGGGTTCCATAAGAAAGCAGGCTGAGGAAGCCAGGGGAAGCAAGCCAGTAAGCAATACCCCTCCATGGCCTCTGCACCAGCTCCTGCCTACAGGTTCCTCCCTGTTTGAGTTCTTGTCCTGACTTCCTTTGATGGTGAATAGCTATATGGAAAAATAATTAAACTCTTTCCTCCCCAACATTTTTTTGGTTAAGATGTTTCATTGCAGCAATGGAAACCTTAACTACAACAGAGTGATACTCCATTGGAGAATACTGATTTTCCCTTTCTTATTAGGCATCATTGCAAATACCTTATTGGTTAAATGGGGGATTTTTTTGGTCCACTTCCCCTTCTCAGTGCTGGGATGCTGTCTCTTTTGACCTTGTGCAGGTCGTGTATGTCTGTCATAGACTCCTTTGTGAGTTCATACGTGTCTTAGCATGGTTGTATCTTGGAAGTTGTTGTTTCCTTCGATTCACCCATCACCTTTGGCTCTTACAACTTCCCACCTCCTTTTCGATATAGATTCTTGATCCTTAAAGATCAGGGTTTAATAAAGACATCCCATTTAAGACTGGATATTGTTTAAGTCTTAATACTCAAATATTATTAAGGCTGGAATTTGTTACGTTTTCGGGACATCATTCAGTTGTAGGTCTCTACTAAATCCCATCTACTGCAAGAAGAAATTGCTCTGATGAGGGTTGGGTACAGGAGTCTGGCATTAGGAGTCATTGCTATATCCATCTAGTGTAATAGATATAGGTCTACGGGGAAAATCTATCTAGAATCAAGTTCTTGACTACTTTATCAGGGTCAGATATGGGTTACATATCATAGAATGAGCCTTAAATGTTGTCAAACGTTCATTAGTTAGTCCTATAACATTTGTGCCACTATTTCACCAGTATATCTTGCAAGTAGGTCACTGTTGTAAGTTGCAAGGTTTGTAGCTGGGAGATATTAAAGACTTCCTTTCTCCTCCTTTGGCATGCAGAGTATGTTCCAACATCATGCATGCTAATCCATAAAGATGAAGCTTTTAGTTGTACAGCAACTTGATTTGTCCATGTTCTGTAACAAAAGTTAGTGGTATCTTCATCAGTAAGGCTTTATGGTCAGGATATGGAAATTAATAACCTTGACAATAGCCTATGATGTTTTGGGAGTGGGCATCTGTCAGACCCCTTTGGCCAAAGACTCAACATGATGTAACCCATTCCTGGCTAGAGGTTTTACTTAATGGCATAAGATTTCTAGTTGGGGCATTGTCTCTTCCATTGTATAGTGACTCTGTTTAAATTCTTAGAAACACACACACACACACACACACACACACACACACACACACACACACACACGGAGGGAGGGAGGGAGGGAGGGAGGGAGGGAGGGAGGGAGGGAGGGAGGGAGAGAGTGAAAGGGAGAGATTCTGTAGTAATTGCTTACCATATGGCATTTCAAATGGCCTTTGCTGTTAGTTGTCCCATCTCATTCCACATTTCCTCCTTTACCCTGCCTTCCAATCTCCTCTCCCTATTCAATCCTCCTATTCTCTTTATACAATATTTTCTATTTCCCTTTCCTTGGATGATTCCTTCTTCCCTCCTGGTCCCTTACTAGCTACCTAACTCCTGCCTATTTGTATCTTTTTATCCAGATAAAATGGTGTCTACATTCTTCTGGACAAATACAAAAGACTAACCTAGAAAATTAAAATGGCAAAAGACTGGCCTTGACCTTTCAAGCATGAAAAATTTCCATAGTTACCTTACCAGTTCCTTAACTTAGGAGGACATAGACAAGGAATGTGTAGGGGAACGTTTCTCTGTGTCCCGCCCTGTTGCATAATCCTAAAGGCTTTCTTGGGGGAGGGAATGAGAAGGCATGGTGTCAACAGCACAGACACTAGGAGTCAGTTGAAGGGAAACAGCAAACTCATTTGTTTAATAATGGGGAAGGCCTTATATACCCTCCTCCCAGCACCTAAGCTGTGTCCCAATCTGGTGGCATTGTGTGGGCATCCCTCATTGGCTGAGCACAATCAGGAACTCTGACAGCACCTGTTGCTAGGCCCTCAGGCAGACTCCAGGTTGGCTCATAAGGAAGTTCATGATGTGCATTCGTTGGCAACTGTTTTGAGCCAATTTCCTTGACCCTATGGGCCTATCTTATTGCATATCCACCCTCTTATTTTATTACATGGGTGCTCAGTGGGAATTGGAGTTCTTTACTCCAGTCTTGTCGACCCCACCTCAAGGGGGTTGAGCAACTGAACTGTGCCTGTGTTAGGTTGGCTTGCCAAACAAGCTCTTACCCATCATTGACTATCAGCTCTCAATGTGTGTTCATCCCTGGGGAGCCACCCTGGGTGGGGAGGGTCAGGCAGTAGCCTTTTGAATTTCAGAAAACCAGGCATGCATAACTTCCCGTGGAGGGCTATGAGTTGGATGTCTAAGAGGCATTAACACCTGTAGAGTTGCCTTAGTGGCCACCAGTTGTTGCCGAATGTGCTGTAAGAGGCACTTAAAAAGGAGAAAGATTAAAAGCACCACCCCACCAATCAAAATGTAAGTGAAAATCCAGGAAGGATCAAAAAGACTTTTTATATCACTGCCTGGTCCTGCAGCCACTCAGTCCCAAGTAAACACACAGAGGCTTATATTAATTACACACTGTATGGCCTATGGCTCATGCTTCTTGCTAGCTAGCTCTTACAACTGAACTCAACCCATTCCTATTAAGCTTATATTAATTACACACTGTATGGCCTATGGCTCATGCTTCTTGCTAGCTAGCTCTTACAACTGAACTCAACCCATTCCTATTAAGCTATGTTTTGGCACATGGCTTCCTGGCATTACCTATTCGAGTCTCACATCTTGCTTCTCCTGGCAAGATGGCTTGCAGCATCTGCTCTAACTCTGCCTTTATTCTCTCTCTATCTCTCTTGGATTTCCCACCTGACTCCATCCTGTCCTGCCATAGGCTAATGGTGGCAGGACATATTCACAGCATACAGAAAGACATTCCACAGTACAATAGTGTTGGCACAAAATTAAAAAGTCATACATGTGTCTAATATTATGGGAAGTTCATATATGAAAGACATGGCTTCTTTTTGTGGGAAAATCTTTTCTTTGTGGTTTGCTAAATAAAAGGCCCTGGTATAACTGACTACCCACAATATGAAAATAAATGGGTTCTTGACTCACCCTAAAGGTAAATAACAGTTGGGTTGATGATATACATTTTTTTTTTTTTGGTTTTTCGAGACAGGGTTTCTCTGTGTAGCTTTGCGCCTTTCCTGGAGCTCACTTGGTAGCCCAGGCTAGCCTCGAACTCACAGAGATCCGCCTGGCTCTGCCTCCCAAGTGCTGGGATTAAAGGCGTGCGCCACCACCGCCCGGCATGATATACATTTTTAAAGTAAGAACAATGAAGAAAATATTAGATAATATCAGAATAGCTTTGCAAATGAGTAACAGATTAGTGACTTTATGGGACTTCAGGATGGCTAAATACAGGTGTCCATCACTCACATCCTCCACAAAGAACCACAGTAACAGCTGGGCAGCCACATTTTCAGGTGGGTAGCCATGGATGACACTGAAAATGAGCAAGAGACAGACAGGGAGCCCTGTAAGATTCAGAGACTTAAGACCACATCATAGTAAGAAGAAAGTGTTCTGTCATCTGTCTTGCCTCTAGAGCAGAGAAAGAGGAAGTCTCCCCTATGTAGGGAAAAGGATGAAAGGAGTCCTACCATACCAACCCTCACAGACTGGGAGCCCTTGTAGATTAGTAACCAAAAACCTGCACAATAGACTGGCTTTGAAAGGGGGTCTCATATGATCTCCCAGGAAACCAGGAGTTATCATAACAATGTAGTTACTCTGGCAGAATAACGGCTTCCATCCTCCCAACTTCCCCATATACATTCTGCTCCAGTGGCTCTGTGGGCAGCTACTAGGTAAACACCACAGGAACAAGTGTAGTAACTGACTCAAACAGACTACTTGCTCAGCAGTAGGGGGGATAAATGTTGTGACACAGAGACAGTGAACATCACAGAAAGGAAATTGGGAGCTTGCTTTCTAGGAGCAAGTATAAGCCTAGCAGCATGTGTTTTTGAGCTGGAGTCAAAACTCCAGGGTTTGTGGTAGTTTAAATAAGAATAGCCCCCATAGACTCAGATTTGAATGCCTGGTCACCAGGGAGTGGCACTATTAGGTGATGTGACCTTGTTGGAGGAAGTGTGTCTGTCACTGGAGGTGGGTTTTTAGGTTTCAAATGCTCATGCCAGGCTCAGTGTCTTTCCCTCTCGTCCTGCTGCCTCCTGCTCCAGATTTAGAACTCTCAGCTCCTCTGGTACCATGTCTATCTTCACACCACCACGCTTCCCTCCATGACGATAATGGTCTAAACCTCTGAACCTGCAAGCAAGCCTCAATTAAATGTTTTCCTTTATAAGAATCGTCATGGGGCTGGAGAGATAGCTCAGAGGTTAAGAACACTGACTGCTCCTCCAGAGGTCCTGAGTTCAATTCCCAGCAGCCACATGGTGGCTCACAACCATCTGTAATGAGATCTGGTGCCCTCTTCTGGCCTGCAGGGATACATGCTGTATACATAATAAATAAATACATCTTTGAAAAAAAAAAAAAAAGAATCATCATGGTCATGATATCCATTCACAACAATAGAAACCCTAATGGAGACAGGAGTTGGTACTAGGGACTGGGGTTTTGCTGTGATAGGCCAGACTGTGCTTTTATTTGGAGGAAAGTGGACTTTGGGATTTTGGATTAGAAAAGTAGTGGAATCTTTAAGACAGTGGTACTGAGAGTTATCTGAACTGTGGTGGCCCAGCTCAGGAGGCTTCAGGGGAGAAGAATATTAGTATGTGGCCTAGAGACCATTCTTGTGATATTTTGGGGGAAATGTGGAATATGGATACTTTCTGCCCTTGTACCAAAAGTCTGCCTGAGGCTAAATTGAAGAGATCAATAGCTTTAGCAGAGGAGAATTCTAGACAATATAGTTAGTATTGACTGTGTTGTTTGGTTATGAGTGGCCAGTCTTATGCAGATTTATAAAGTAAAGGAAAAAGCTG
Source organism: Peromyscus maniculatus bairdii (assembly GCF_049852395.1). Lineage (NCBI taxonomy): Eukaryota > Metazoa > Chordata > Mammalia > Rodentia > Cricetidae > Peromyscus > Peromyscus maniculatus. The sequence continues at coordinate 48,230,464 of NC_134862.1, read as the reverse complement.
AGCAAGGAAAATACAAAATGTACTCTTTGAGGAGAGAAGGAGCACCAGGAAGTGTAATGGAGTCAAGTCCAGTATTCAAAGAGATAAGACGTTTAAAGAAAAACCTGATGCTAAATAGATGAAAGGAGGTGGTGACTTCAGGGTAACACCCCACCCAGCTAAGCTTGGGTGAAATTTGTGAAAACGAATTAACAGAAAAGTTTAGGGCCAGGTGTGGTGGTACATGCCTTTAATAGTAGCACTTATGGAAGGCAGAGACATGTAATCTCTGAGTTTGAAGCCAGTCTTGTCTACAGGTTGAGTTCCAGGACAGCCAAGCTTAGGCAGTAGAGGAAACCATCAAAAACAGAAAGGTTGTGAAAATGTGTTTGAACAAGGGAACCATGTTCCAGCCCCAGAAAGCAGCAGAACTTAGCAGCTTCAGCCATGTGATTCTGGCTTTAGAGCCAAGGATACAAGAAAGGGATTATAGAGGTCAGGCATGTGTCAGAGATGTCCCTACCTGGAGGGACCATTGTGTGAAGTTCTGAAGGTGAAGCCTGGATTGTCTTAGAGAACCCAACATGTTAGAGATGCCAGAGTCATAGAATATGGGCTGAGGAAAGCTGCTAATGGGGAGTGGAAGCTGTCCCCCTCCCCGCAAATAAATGTGTTGCAGTCAACAAAGCTGAAGGAGTCAGACATGAAGATGCAGAGTTTGGAGTTTGCCCATCTGGGTTTTGGACTTGCTTTGGTCCAGTATTTCCTCACTGTGCTCCCTTCCCTATGTTTTGGAATGGTAGTATATATCTTGGGCCATTGTATGCTGTGGATATTGCTCTGTATAAATAAAATGCTGATTGGCCAGTAGCCAGGCAGGAAACATAGGTGGGACAAGCAGAGAAGAGAATGCTGGGAACAGGAAGGCTGAGAGAGAAACACTGCCAGCTGCCACCATGAGTACCAACATGTAAAGATACCGGTAAGCTGCAAGCCATGTGGCAACTTATAGATTAATAGAAATGAGTTAATTTAAGATATAAGAACTAGATAGCAAGAATCCTACCACGGCCATACAGTTTATAAGCAATATAAGTCTCTGTGTGTTTACTTAGTTGGGTCTGAGCAGCTGTGGGACTGGCAGGTGAGAGAGATGTGTCCTGACTGTGGGCCAGGCAGGACTGGAGAAAACTCCAGCTACAATATAATTTAGGGATTCTTACAAAAGCTATATGCTAAAGAATTAGAAAAATCCACATTAAATTACAAAATTACAGACTACATCTAATTACTAATTTTAAGCAAGCAGACACAAAATAACTGAAAAGACCAGTAATGAGGAATGAAATTAGTCAATATAAAATATACTTCACAAAATTATTTACACAAATGAATTCACTGTTGAATTTTTGCAAACTTTTACCCAGTGGTGTCAATGCCCAGGTGATATTTCAAAACAAAAGAAAAGTTAGAAAATAATGCTGTGAAATTACAAGTAGCCTCATACCCAAACATGACAAGGACATAATAGAAGAAAACTCTACCAGGTGTGTCCAACTCATGGCCAAGAACATCCATGCATGTAGCCCAATACAAAATTTATAATGTTCCTTGAAACATGAGTCATTTTTTATAACTCAATTGCATGGTTCTTGAACATGAATTTTGTATATCACAGCATCATTTTGCAATACTGAAATACTAGATGTGCATATGAATCTAGCCTAGTATCCCCCATGAACACATGTGCAAACATCCTCAAGAAAGTATCAGCATGTTGATTACCAAAATAATCATATATCAGGATCAAGCTGATTTAATAACAAAGATTAAAAATGACTCAAAGAAGACTAATACATCATAGCACATCAACAGTATGAAAGATAAATATCTCAAAATTGCCTGACTTTTCATATGTCTTCAGTAAAAAGCCATGAATGGTTTAGGTCCAGAAGATTACACCTCAGAATCTTAAAGCTGCATAAGACAAATAATAGCCAACACATACTAAGTGAGGCATAACAGAAAAAAAAAAAAGACTTTCCTGTGATACCATAAACAAAACAAGGAGCAACCACTGTCACGACTTTTATCAACAGCATACTCAAAGTTTTAGTCAGAGCAATTTAGCAGGAACACAAATCAGAGACAAGAAGAGGTATATAAACAGTAGGATATAATTCTATACACAGAAATACTTTAAAACCACACCAACAGAGAGTCAAAGTGTAAACAAATTTCATAAAGTAGAAGGATATAACATGTAAAAATAGCAACACTTGTATACACCACCACCAAATTTCTTAAGAAACTAATCAATTTTTCCTGATTGAGAAATCACCAAAGGGTAAAGGACTTCCACAAGGAAAAGTACACAAGATTTATTAAATAAAATGAAGACGTCACAGAAAATGGAAGGATTTGTTGTCTTAGTTTCATTTATCTTGCTGTGAAAAAAAAATACCCTCACAAACACAACAAAACAACAACAAAAACCTTAGGGGAAAGGTTGATTTCAGCTCACAGTTCCAGGTTTGTTCATCATTGCAAGAAGTTAGGACCTCAAGTACTTGAAGCAGCTGGTCATATCACACTGTAACTCCAGAGCAGAGATATAGATGCATGCATGCCTGGTCCTCAGCTAGCTTTCCCTATTCTTAATACGGTCCAGGGCCCAAGCTGAGTCTTCCCACACCAATTTAGGAAACCAAGAAAAGTCCACCAGAACTCAGACATGCCCACAGGCCAATTTGATAAATACAGTCCCTCACTGAGACTCTTCTTAGGTGCATCTAGGTTGTATCAAACTGCCAATTAAAACTATGGCACCTACAAATTCATAAATATAAAGAATACATCTTAAAATGTCCCTACTACATACAGTGATCCCTATTAAAATACAAATGACATTCTTTAGTAGAAGTATAGGTGAAAAAAATCTTGAGATTCATGTAGAAGCATATACCCACACACACATAGACAAAGTGATCTTGTACAAAAAGAACTGGATGGAGGCTAGAGAGAGATCTTAGTGATTAAGAGCTTTTGCTGCTCTCCCAGGGGACCATGGTTAGATTCTTAAGCATCTACACTACAGCTTACAACTGCTTGTATCTTCAGTTCCAGGGCATTCAAAACCCTATTCTGGCCTTGGTGAGCACTAGGGAAACATGTGGTACACTATAGGATATAATTATGTACACAGAAATACTTAAAGGCTACACCAAAACACCCATACACACATTAAAAAACAGGATGAACTGCTGTGGAACAATCTTTGTACACTACAAATATGTATTATTCTCATTGGTTAATAAAAAGCTGACTGGCCTATAGCTGGGCAGAAAGAAATTGCATGGGAGAGTCAGACTAGGAGGACTCTGGGAAGAAAAAGGGTGGAGTCTGAGGAGTTGTGAGCCAGATGCAGAGGAAGCAGGAGATGAGCATGCTGTACTGAGCATGCCATGTGGCAGATGGTAGAACATAGATAAAATAAGGTTCAATTTAAAATGTACAAGCTAACTAGTAACAAGCCTGAGCTATTGGCTGAGCCACGGAGAAACACTGCCTACACTGGACACATTGAAGACCTAACTTCAAGACATACTACATAAACATAGAAAGTAAAATATCAGCAGGAAAACACACATAGACAAATAGGCTAAAATAGACAACTAAGAAATCTACATATCTAGGACAAATGACTCTTGATAAAGGTGGTAAAAATACACATTTAGTGGGAGAGAAAATATCAATAAGCAATGCTGCAAAACACTAGAATCTAAATTCAGAACATAGAAACTTGACTACCATTTCTTACCTTATAGAAGAATTAACTTAAAATCAGCCAATGACTTAAATGTAAGACTTAAACTGACTAGAAGATGATGGTAGGAACAATTGAAGACAGTTGTAGAGGAACTTCCAAACTATAAGACACAAAATAAAACTAGAAAAATGGTAAAATAGTAAGCTAAAACAAAACTCCTATATAGCAAGGCAAGGTGTCAAAAGAATGAAAAGACAAAATTCAGAATGCAAGATGCGTGGCATTTTGTCCTCAGAAAGGCTAATATTAAATATATGAAAAACTAAAAAAAAAAAAAAAAACAAAATACAAGTAATCCTGATTTTAAATTATACATGATCTGAGTCAATGCATTTTCAAAAGAAATAGGTATTGACAACAAATAAATGACAATATGCTCAATGTTATTAATCATTTAGTTAAATGTGAATTAGAACTACAAGTTATTACTATCACTATAGTTGGGTGCTAAGGAGAAAGGGAAAGGAGCAACTGATTATGATCCATACACACTATATACATTTGTGGACATACACAGTAACCTCAATAATGTATATAATTAATATGCTCTAATAAAAGATACAAGTTGCCGGGCGGTGGTGGCGCACGCCTTTAATCCCAGCACTCGGGAGGCAGAGCCAGGTGGATCTCTGTGAGTTTGAGGCCAGCCTGGACTACCAAGTGAGTCCCAGGAAAGACGCAAAGCTACACAGAGAAACCCTGTCTCGAAAAAACCAAAAAAAATAAAAAATAAAAAAATAAAAGATACAAATTAAAAATAAAATTAATGGTGAAAAGGAGACATTACAAGCAATGACACAGACATTTTGGACATAGTTTGAAAAACTGTGATGACAAATGGGAAGACCTACATGAAATGGAGAATTTTCTGGACCCACAAGCTGTGGACATTGAATCAAGAGGACAAAGAGCTTTAATTGACCAGTAAGGGTATGTGGGATTGAATCAAGCAGTTAGTGTTTACTGATAAAGAAGCGCTGGAGCGGCTCATAAGCTCTTTCTCATATACTCACCTGGAACTAGAATATTCATTATTGGGGACTGTGAGTATGAGTGTATACCTGTGCTGGGGAAGATGGAGAAGTGAAGGATGGGTATGAACAACAAATGTTGTATGTGTGACTCCTTTCCATCTATATCCTACACACACACACACACACACACACACACACACACACACACACACACACACATACACACACACACACAGCACTCTAACTACGGCAGTATGACAATTCATTGTGGTGCTGATTCGTATTTCCTTAAGTGATTAATGACATGAGAATATTTTCTTTTTTTTTGAAAAAGTTAGTACCTATTTATATACAATTAATGTGTAAATGACAATAATTTTACAATTTCAAAATAACTGTGCTAGCTAGCTAGAACTCAATGAAATATTTGATCACACAAGTGCTCATATATACCCTGTATCAATGTCTAACCACCAATTCAATTAAAATACAAACTGTAAACTAGGAGCCATTTATAGGTGAATAACCTCACAATGATGAGCAAAAATATTAGCAAATAGCAAAAAACAAAGGACTAAATAAACAAACAGTTTCCCACAGTAGAAATTCAGTTGCTTATCAGCAATGGAGAGGTGATTTAACTTGAAAAAATGATGATGTCCCCATGGACAATGTAGAAAGGCACTTTTCTATTTACTGCTGGTAATTAAATGACTTGTTTTTAAAGTAACAACAGATGCCTGCAATGTATTGTACTTTCCCCAAAGCTAGAAGACATGATTTTTTAAAATTCTTCTCTCATATACTACATTCCAACTGCAGTGTTCCCTCTCTCCCCTCCCACCAGTTTGCCCACTACCACCTCCCCTCTCCCCTAGATCCACCCTCCCCTCAGAAAAGAGCAAGCCTCCCAAGGACATCAATCAAACTAGGTATAGCAAGTTACAATAAGACCAAGCACATCCCATCCCATCAAGGCTGGAGGAGGCAACTAAGTAGGAGGAAAAGGGTCCCAAGGGCAGGCAAAAAGAGTCAGAGACAGCCCCCACTTTCTATTAGGAATCCACAAGAACACCACCTATACAACCATATGATATATTTGAGGACCTGGGTCAGACCCCTACAGCTCCCTGATCTCTGTGAGCCCCCATGAGTCCTGGTCAGCTGATTCTGTTGGCCCTGTTCCCTCTGGTTCCTCTGATCCTTCCTCCCCCTCCTCTGCAGGACTCCCTGAGCTCCACCTAATGTTTGGCTGTAGGACTAAAGCTTTTTCCATAAAGAAAAGATGAATCTTGGAGAGGATAGATAGGTTTAACCTAATGTAAACTGTACAATGTGTGTATGTGTGAGAGATACCATGCTAAACCACTAAGATGTGTACTTCTTATGATTGTACATGTTAATCTGGAACTCCAGGGTCTGGTCTATAGAGACAAGCCTAACTGCACATAAAGAACCCTCTATAATGGTTCCATGAAGATATTTACTGAAACACAGTACACAGTGGGCAGAGCATTGGTGGGGGAGAACTCTATAGGTGATTCAAATTTTATAGTCATTGTGATATTAATAAAAATGGTATTGATTTTCAATCTTTCTCCTGAGTTCACAATACTTCTTTCCCCCTATCCCAAGCTCACAGTGAGGTGGTTCTTCATTAGAAAGTGAACCTGTGGGGAAAATGTATGTTTTAATACATTTGTATGAACTTGGAGGAAGGTGAGGACAAGCATTAAGTATGTTGTTAAACACCTTAGGCCGGGTGACACAAGAGGGAGTTCTGTACATTATTTCTATATTGATTTACTTGATATTAGTATGCTACATTTGGTGTAATGTTGACATTGTTTTACTTGGTATTAGTATGCCATATTTGCTATAGTGTTGTCTCTTCTAAGTATTCCTAGAACAACTTAGAGTGAGCAGTACTCATGATGTTTAGTAACCCCATTTAACATTTCTTTGGTAAAAGACAGAGGACCCCTCTTGCCTACCCACAAAACCATAATTAGTAAATCAACCTCAACTCAGTAAAAACTTTACAAATAATATTCTAATTCCATATTTTTTAGTTCAGGATTAAACAAAGAATCAAATATATTTAATTGTCATATCTCTTTACTCATTTCTGTCTGGACAGATCCCTTGGCATATTCTTTATCTTTCATGACCTTGACAGTTTTGAAAAGTACAAACCAGTTATTTTGTGCAATGCCCTTCAACTTGGGATAGTCTGGCATTTCCTCGTGATTACTTTCTGGCGGTTACATCACAGAAGTGATGCTGGGTTTATCTCAGGGCAAGGTGTCATGGAGTGAGACTGTCAATTTGTCCGTTGCTAGTGATGTCAATTTGGATCATCCAGTGCAGTAGCTGACCTTAACTATCAAGTTTTTTTTTAAGTAATTAATGGTATGTAGTGGATACATTGAAAGTACATAAATACTGTGTTTTCTAGAAAACTAGTTTTAGCATTCATTCATATTTTTTTCCTGTTTTTAATATTTCTGTGGTTGTAAACAGTGACTTTATAATTCCATCATTTCTTTTTTTTTTACGTTTAAAAGTTAGAATTCTGCTTTAAGGAATTACATTCCACTTTCATCAATTTTTTTGTTCAACAGATTTCAATTTTTTTAATTTAATTATGTATATGTGTCTGTGTGTGGTATTTGAATGCAGGTGCCTACAGAGGCCAAAGGCATTGGAATCCCTGGATCTGGAGTTACAGGCACTTGTGAATTGCTGATGTGGATGCTGGGAACATAAATTGGGTCCTCTGCAAGTACAGCATAAGCTCTTAACCCCCAAGCCATCTCTCCAACCTTAGTGGATTTTAATTTGCTACTATCAGTTTTAATTGTATGCATACATTTCCCTTTAGTTATCGGGGAGGCACAGGCTGGCTTCTGCTAGCTTTCAGCAAATCCCTCCCAGTTTTTGAGCATTTCATTACTTTCTGGTAGAAAGAAGCTACAAGTCCATAGTATAACTTCCCTTCCCCCATTCCTAAATGGTCACAGTAACCCAACTCCTAGCCATTTCATTTGTTCATTTATCTACTTATTTTGTGTATGAGTATGCTCACAGACATATGTGCCACTGCACAAATACAGAAGTCAGAGGACAGCGTGTAGGGTTGAGTTCTCTGCTTCTTTGTGGTTCCTGGAGACGGAATTCAAGTCATTAGGCCTGCTATAAAGACCGTTACTTGCTGAACCGTCCCAGCTCCCCTCTTTTTCTATTCTTTTTTTCAGTCTTTTTTTTTCCTTTTAAATCCCTAGTTTACTCTTTTTTTTTTTTTCTTTTTTTTTTGTGATATATATTTTTTATTTTACAATACCATTCAGTTCTACATATCAGCCATGGGTTCTCCTATTCTCCCCCCTCCCACGCCCTCCCCTTACCCCAGCCCACCCTCCATTCCCATCTCCTCCAGGACAAGTCCTCCCCCGAGGACTGTGATCGACTTGGTAGACTCAGTCCAGGGAAGTCCAGTCCCTTCCTCCCAGACTGAGCCAAGTGTCTCTGCATAAGTTCCTGGTTTCAAACAGCCAACTCATGGAATGAGCACAGGACTTGGTCCCACTGCCTAAATGCCTCCCAAACTGATCAAGCCAATCAACTGTCTCACCTATTCAGAGGGCCTGATCCAGCTGGGAGCCCCTCAGTCTTTGGTTCATAGTTCATGTGTTTCCATTCATTTGGCTATTTTTTTTCAATAATTGAGTAAAACTGAAATTTATTATATGCCACAGTCGTCCTACGGACCTCCATGCTATATATATATATAGCCTCTATGGTTCTATGGGTTGTGGTCTGATTGTTCATTTTATATCTAGAATCCACCAATGAGTGAGTACATACCATAACTGTCTTTCTGGGTTTGGGTTACCTCACTCAGGATGATATTTTCTAGTTCCATCCATTTGCCTGCAAATTTCATGCTTTCATTGTTTTTCTCTGCTGAGTAGTACTCCATTGTGTATATGTACCACATTTTTTTCATCCATTCTTCCGTTGATGGGCATCTAGGTTGTTTCCAGGTTCTGGCTATTACAAATAGTGCTGCTATGAACATAGCTGAGCATGTATCTTTATGGTATGTATCAGCATTCTTTGGGTATATGCCCAAGAGTGGGATGGCTGGGTCTTGAGGTAGTTTGATTCCTAATTTTCTGAGAAACCGCCATACTGATTTCCATAGTGGTTGTACAAGTTTACATTCCCACCAACAGTGGAGGAGTGTTCCCTTTGCTCCACATCCTCTCCAACATTGGTTGTCATTGGTGTTTTTGATCTTAGCCATTCTAACAGGTGTAAGGTGGTATCTCAGAGTCGTTTTGATTTGCATTTCTCTGATGATTAAGGATGTTGAGCATTTCTTTAAATGTCTTTCAGCCATTTGTAGTTCTTGTTTTGTGAATTCTCTGTTTAGCTCTTTAGCCCATTTTTTAATTGGACTGTTCAGTGCTTTGATGTCTAGTTTCTTGAGTTCTTTATATATTGTGGAGATCAATCCTCTGTCAGATGTGGGGTTGGTGAAGATCTTTTCCCAATCTGTTGGCTGTCTTTTTGTCTTATTGACTGTGTCTTTTGCCCTGCAAAAGCTTCTCAGTTTTGAGAGGTCCCATTTATTAATGGTTGTGCTCAGGGTCTGTGCTGTCGGTGTTTTATTTAGGAAATGGTCTCCAGTGCCAATGCGTTCAAGAGTGCTTCCTATCTTCTTTTCTATTAAGTTTAGTGTAACTGGATTTATGTTTAGGTCTTTGATCCACTTGGACTTGAGTTTTGTGCATGGTGACAGATATGGATCTATTTGTAATCTTTTACATATTGACATCCAGTTATGCCAGCACCATTTGTTGAAGATACTTTCTTTGTTCCATTGTATAGTTTTGGCTCCTTTGTCAAAAACCAGGTGTTCATATGTGCATGGATTAATGTCAGGGTCTTCAATTCGATTCCATTGGTCCACATGTCGGTTTTTATACCAGTACCAAGCTGTTTTTATTACTATAGCTCTATAGTAGAGTTTGAGGTCCGGGATGGTGATGCCTCCAAGGGTTGCTTTATCGTATAGGATTCTTTTAGCTATCCTGGGTCTTTTGTTTTTCCATATAAAGTTGAGTATTTTTCTTTCCAAGTCTGTGAAGAATTGTGTTGGGATTTTGATGGGGATTGCATTGAATCTGTAGATTGCTTTTGGTAAGATTGCCATTTTTACTATGTTAATCCTACCTATCCATGAGCATGGGAGATCCTTCCATTTTCTGATATCTTCTTCAATTTCTTTCTTTAGAGATTTAAAGTTCTTATCAAAAAGGTCTTTCACTTGTTTAGTTAGTGTTATCCCAAGGTATTTTATATTATTTGTGGCTATTGTAAAGGGTGATGTTTCTCTGACTTCTTTCTCAGCCCTTTTATCATTTGTGTATAGGAGGGCTACTGATTTTTTTGAGTTGATCTTGTATCCTGCCACTTTACTGAAGGAGTTTATCAGCTGTAGAAGTTCCCTGGTAGAGTTTTTGGGGTCACTTATGTATACTATCATATCATCTGCAAATAGTGAAAGTTTGACTTCTTCCTTGCCAATTTGTATCCCTTTGATCTCCTTTTGTTGTCTTATTGCTCTAGCTAGAACTTCGAGTACTATATTGAATAAATATGGGGAGAGTGGACAGCCTTGTCTTGTTCCTGAATTTAGTGGTATCGCTTTGAGTTTCTCTCCATTTAATTTGATGTTTGCTGTTGGCTTGCTATAAATTGCTTTTATTATGTTTAGAAATGTTCCTTGTATTCCTATTCTTTCTAAGACCTTTATCATGAAGGGGTGTTGGATTTTGTCAAAGGCTTTTTCAGCATCTAGGGAGATGATCATGTGGTTTTTTTCTTTCAGTTTGTTTATATGGTGTATTACATTGACTGATTTCCGTATGTTGAACCATCCTTGCATCCCTGGGATGAATCCTACTTGGTCGTGATGGATGATTGTTTTGATGTATTCTTGGATTCGGTTTGCCAATATTTTGTTGAGTATTTTTGCATCAATGTTCATGAGGGAGATTGGTCTGTAGTTCTCTTTCTTTGTTGCATCTTTGTGTGGTTTGGGTATCAGAGTAATTGTAGCCTCATAAAAAGAGTTTGGTAGTGTTCCTTCTGTTTCTATTGTGTGGAACACTTTGAAGAGGATTGGTATTAGTTCTTCTTTGAAAGTCAGGTAGAATTCTGCACTGAAACCATCTGGTCCTGGGCTTTTTTTAGTTGGGAGACTTTTGATGACTGTTTCTATTTCTTTAGGGGTTATTGGTCTATTTAAATGGTTTATCTGGTCTTGATTTAATTTTGGTATTTGGTATTTATCCAGAAAATTGTCCATTTCTTCCTGGTTTTCCATTTTTGTGGAGTACAGGTTTTTGAAGTATGATCTGATGATTCTCTGGATTTCCTCATTGTCTGTTGTTATGTCTCCCTTTTCATTTCTGATTTTGTGAATTTGGGTGTTCTCTCTTTGCCTTTTGGTTAATTTGGCTAGTGGTTTGTCTATCTTGTTGATTTTTTCAAAGAACCAACTCTTTGTTTCATTGATTTTTTGTATTGTTCTCTTGTTTTCTATTTCGTTGATTTCAGCCCTCAATTTGATTATTTCCTGGCGTCTATTTCTCCTGGGTGAGTTTGTTTCTTTTTGTTCTAGAGCTTTCAGTTGTGCTGTTAATTCATTGGTATGGGATTGCTCCATCTTCTTTATGTGTGCATTTAGAGCTATGAATTTTCCTCTTAGCACTGCTTTCATAGTGTCCCATAAGTTTGGGTATGTTGTACTTTCATTTTCATTGAATTCTAGGAACTCTTTAATTTCTGTCTTTATTTCTTCCTTGACCCATTGATGTTTCAGGTGAGTATTATTCAGTTTCCATGAGTTTGTGGGTTTTCTATAATTTTTGTTGTTATTGAGTTCTAACTTTAAGGCTTGGTGGTCTGATAAAATACAGGAGGTTATTCCAATTTTTTTGTATCTGTTGAGATTTGTTTTGTGTCCAAGCATGTGGTCAATTTTTGAGAAGGTTCCATGGGGTGCTGAGAAGAAGGTATATTCTTTTGTGTTAGGATGGAATATTCTGTATATATCTATTAGGTCCATTTGAGTCATAACATCTGTTAGGTCCTTTATTTCTTTGTTAAGTTTCAGTCTGGTAGATCTATCTTTTGGTGAGAGTGGTGTGTTAAAATCTCCCACTACTAATGTGTGGGGTTTGATGTGCGTTTTAAACTTTAGTAGTGTTTCTTTTATGAATGTGGGTGCTTTTGTATTTGGAGCATAAATGTTTAGAATCGAGACTTCATCTTGGTGGATTTTTCCTGTGATGAATATGTAATGTCCTTCCTGGTCTCTTTTGATTGATTTTAGTTTGAAGTCTATTTTATTAGATATTAGGATAGCTACACCAGCTTGTTTCTTAGGTCCATTTGCTTGGAAAACCTTTTCCCAGCCCTTTACTCGGAGGTAGTGTCTGTCTTTGGAGTTAAGGTGTGTTTCTTGTATGCAGCATATGGATGGGTCCTGTTTTCTAATCCATTCTGTTAGTCTGTGTCTTTTTATAGGTGAGTTGAGACCATTGATATTGATGGATATTAATGACCAGTGATTGTTAATTCCTGTTATTTTTTTGGTTGTGTTGTGTTGTCCTTCTGTGGTGTATGTTGGTGTAGGATTATCTATTGCTTGATTTTTCATGGATGTGTTTAGCTTCTTTGGGTTGAATTTTCCCTTCTAGTGCTTTCTGTAGGGCTGGGTTTGTGGACAGGTATTGATTAAATCTGGTTTTATCCTGGAATATTTTGTTTACTCCGCCTATGGTGATTAAGAGTTTTGCTGGGTATAATAGTCTGGGTTGGCATCCATGGTCTCTTAGTGTCTGCATGAGGTTTGTCCATGATCTTCTATCTTTCATAGTCTCTATTGAGTAGTCTGGTGTTATTCTGATGGGTTTGCCTTTATATGTTACTTGGTCCTTTTCCTTTGCAGCTCTTAATATTTTTTCTTTATTCTGTGTGTTTAGTGTTTTGATTATTATGTGGCGAGGGGACTTTTTTTTTGGATCCAGCCTATTCGGTGTTCTGTAAGCTTCTTGTATCTTCATAGGTATTTCTTTCTTTAGGTTAGGAAAGTTTTCTTCTATGATTTTGTTGAATATATTTTCTGTGCCTTTGAGTTGGTATTCTTCTCCTTCTTCTATCCCTATTATTCTTAGGTTTGGTCTTTTCATGGTGTCCCAAATTTCCTGGACGTTTTGTGTTAGGACTTTTTTGTCTTTATTGTTTTCTTTGACTGACGAATCTATTTTCTCTATCGTGTCTTCAGTGTCAGAGATTCTCTGTTCCATCTCTTGCAATCGGTTGGTTATGCTTGTTTCTGTAGTTCCTGTTCGTTTTGTCAGGATTTCTATTTCCAGCATTCCCTCAGCATGTGTTTTCTTTATTGTCTCAAATTCATTTTTCAGATCTTGGAATGTTTCTTTCATCTGTTTAATTGCTTTTTCTTGGCTTTCTTTGATTTCTTCCCATTTTTTGTTTGTTTTTTCTTCCATTTCTTTAAGGGAGTTTTTTATTTCCTCTTTAATGGAGTTTTTCATTTCCTCTTTAAGGGAAGTTTTTATTTCCTCTTTAAGGGAGTTTTTTATTTCCTCTTTAAGGAAAGTTTTTATTTCCTCTTTAAGGTAGTTTTTCAATTCCTCTTTAAGGAAAGTTTTTATTTCCTCATTGAGGGAATGTTTTATTTCTTCTTTAAGGGCCTCTATCATCTTCTTAATGTCATTTTTAGGGTTGATTTCTTCTGTTTCTTCTGTCATGGTATGTTTAGGTCTTGCAGGTGTAGAATCACTAGGTTCTGACGTTGCCATATAGGTCTTTATGTTGTTGCCTGTATTTTTGCACTGGCGCCTACTCATCTCTTCCTCTGTGAGGTGCAGGTGGTGTCTGTGTCTGAGAGTGCCTCTCTTGTTCTAATTTTTAGTCTTGGTTTAGTAGGAGTTCTTGGTTAAATTGGTGCTTTTGGGCTATTTCTTCAGGGGCAGCTGATTTCGATCGGTGAATTATATACTTATGATTCTGGTGATCTGGTTTGGTGTCTGGGTAGCGCCTTCTTCTGTGTTCTCAGGTCACTTTTTGTTCATTTGTCAACTCCTCAGCTGATCTTGTTTCTTCAGACTTTAAACTGTAGGCATCTGAATCCTCTCCCAGATGGGTTTCAGCTGAGCAGGGCAGTCTCACCAACACCTCCAAGTTGTTGGGTTTCACAGGATCAGCAGCTGGGCCCTGGGTTGTCCTCAGACGGAGTGTTCAGATTCGTTCTGGTTCTGACCCACGGAGATAGCTTCTTCCCCAGATGTTGGGGTTAGGGGCGTCCCTGTTCCAAGCTGTGTCTGCTTGTCTCCGTCCCTGGGCCTGTTTACCTCTGCGGTCCGTCGCCGGGCCTGTATGTCCCTGTCAGCTGCCGCTGGGTCTGTCTGCCTCTGGGGGCCGCCACCGGGCCTGAATGTCCCTGTCGGCCGCTGCACGTCTACCTCAGCGGGCTGCCGCTGGGCCCGTCTTCCTTCACAGGCCGCCGCCACAGGCCTACCTGCGTCTGCTTGTCTTCGCCGCCGGGCCTGTCTACCTCTGTGGACCGCCGCTGGGCCTGAATGTCTCTGCCGGCTGCCGCCGGGCCTGAATATCTCTGTTGGCTGCCGCCGCTGGGTTCGTCTACCTCAGCGGGCTGCTGCTGGGCCCGTCTACCTCCGCGGGCCGCCGCCGCAGGCCTACCTGCGTCTGCTTGTCTCTGCCGCCGGGCCTGTCTACCTCTGTGGGCCGCCACTGGGACTGAATGTTTTTGCCGGCTGCCGCCAGGCCTGAATATCTCTGTCGGCTGACGCCGCTGGGCCCGTCTACCTCAGCGGGCTGCTGCTGGGCCCGTCTACCTCCGCGGGCCGCCGCCGCAGGCCTACCTGCGTCTGCTTGTCTCTGCCGCCGGGCCTGTCTACCTCTGTGGGCCGCCGCTGGGACTGAATATCTCTGCCGGCTGCCTCCGGGCCTGAATATCCCTGTAGGCTGTCGCCGCTGGGCCCGTCTACCTCAGCGGGCTCCCTAGTTTACTCTTTTGGAGAGTAGCATTTAGAAATGCAGGCCTGGGTGTGTGTTGGGGTGGGGAATGGCAAGACGTGGAGCGAATGTACAGCACCCTCCTTCCTCCTCTTGATCCTCACCCTCACCAGCACCCCTACAAACCAGGGACAAGCACCTAAACCCACTGTGAGGTGAGTGACTGTCGAACACCAGCAAACAAAAAGAAAGAAGGAACATGGTAAGTTCCAGAGATCCCAGAGATATTGGTGGGAGGAGAGTTCAGAGACTGTCAGTATGAGGGCTAGGAATTCTAATTAGTGTAAAATTCACAATATTTACAGCATTGCTGCATTCTGAGATGATGAGATCACCATAATAACTTTTGTGTCAGAATATGCATATGGCCATTGCAGGGACTCCACAGACCCTCTACGGCACTAGTTTGTGGGATTACCCGCCTTGCAAACGTAACTTAGCCAACCAGTGTAACCCTCTGTGAGTCTTGCTCTATAACAGATGGTTATTGTGATATTGATGCAATAGAGGGAACCATCCTCAATACCCAGGAGATTGGGGTGCCTATATTCTGAGATAAATGGCATGATCCTATTTCCTGTTGAATCATGACATTACCAGGACAGAGGGGCTCCACAAATCTCCTACAACCCTTTCTTGCCATGGCATACCCAGGTGCCTGCTATTGACAAGATGGGCTGGACTCACATTCCTTACCCATGAGGACCCGTGGAGATGGCCTTGAGCATCACTTTGGTTCTGGCTATTAGCCTTCCCCAAGCATGCATAGCTGGGGTAAATTAAAAGCTATTTTGCTTGGATGAGGCCGTGTCCCACACTCACTTACCCTTGGACCAGCCCTATAGCTGAGGGTGGTTTTGGAAGGGGACACACAGCTTTCGCATTCAGGAAGAGATGATTAATGTCAGGAAGAGGGGCCTATGTGTGCAGCTCTAGCTGAGGTCTCACTCCCTCTAAGTCACTACCAGGACACCAAGAAAAGGGAATCAAAGTTCTTCATGCTCTCTCACATTTGCACTTACCACCACTGCTTACACCCTTTGCCCTCATTTAACCATGCTATGTAGCCAAGACTGCAGGCGAGCACCACAGAGAGGGTGCTGTGGTTACTGTAAGGGCCTCTATTTGGGCCAACACTACTGACTACTCAGAAGGCAATAACCTCAGATTGCTTACTGTTACCACTTCTGCCAGTGTGACAGGCCTTTGCTAATGACACAATTAGCATCAACAGTGGCTGAAGATCCTGTGTAACCCTACAAACTAATAGGGTTGAAATACCCATTACAGAAGTAGCCACAGTGAACACTCCATGCCCTCTGCATATATACCACACATTCCTGAACTGCTAAGGTGTCCTCAGTCTTAGTAGCATACAAAGAGTCAACTTGATCCTGATGGAGTTTTCACTGTACCCAACTACTCTCATGAATTGAAAGCAAAGAAGCAAAAGAGAGATTGCATTATGGTGCCTACACAGACTGAGAACCAATCCCCTGGCACCCCAAGACACAGTTTCAGAAGTGAACTGTTACTAACAAAGCTATGTAATGAAAGTGGTAGAGAAATAGCATCACAGTATGTGCAGATGTCAATGTAGGAATGCAACGAATAAAAATAGACAGAGGAATCCATTCCCTGGAGACTCTACCTCTTGGTGTGGACCCAGAGTCCCCCCAAGCCATTTCATCGCCATCTCTCTAGACTTCTTTGTCTTGCTGCAGCCTGCTTGAAGGAGATCCTTCTCCCACCTTATTGCTATTACTTGGAGACTTCACTTCTTGGTGCAGACCCTGCTTAGCTCTGTCCCACTGATCCTCTCAGTCTTCTCTTCTAAAGCTTCTCCATTCCTTTATGTCAGCCCGTGACCTACAGAATCACTTTCTAAATAAATCAACATACTCTGTGATAAGAAACTGGACAGATAAAGTCAAAAGGAATACTCCTCAATATTATATAGCATGAGTAAGGACAAGTACAGAAAACCATCATGCTCTGAGCCAGAACTGAAAGTGCTTCCTCTGTGTCCAGGAACAACATGAGGGCACTCACTGTTACTAGACTGTCAACTCAACCAAGCACTAGAAGTTTTAGTCAAGGCAATTAAACAAACTATATGAAAAATAAGAAAAAGTTCAAGTCACTTCTGTTGGAAAATTATTTCATAAACAGGAACATTTAAAAATGTTCCTCTTAACAGTGATTAATTCAGTAAAGTAACAGGATACAAAGTCAGCACACAGTCACCAGGACCTTTTCTATATATCAGCACCATGTTGTAGGACAGTGGTCCTCATCCTTCCTCATACTGTGATCCTTTACTACAATTCCTCATATTGTGGTGACACCCAGCCTTGAAATTATTTTTGTTGCTACTTCATAACTATAATTTTGCTACTGTTATGAATCATAATGTAAATATCTGATATGCAGGATATGTGATATGTGATGCCTGTAAAAGGGTCATTTGATCCTAAGGTTGAGAACCACTGTTATAGGAGAAATGAATCAAATGCACAAATCCCATTCACAATAGCATAAAACATAAACTTAAGATAAATTCTGGGGCATAAATTTAACTAAGGAAGTGAAAGACCCCTACAATGAGAATTACAAAACATTGATGAAAGAAACTAAAATATCAAACTTAGAAATACCTACATTTTCCTGGGTTGTAATAATAAATGCTGTTAAAAATGCCTGTACCATCAAAATCCCATGTTCTTCACAGAACTGGACAAAATGCTCTGAAATTCTCATATGGAAGTAAAAATGACTCCAAATGGTCAAAGTGTAACAGATGAATGACTGACAGAAACATAGTAAGTAAAACATTGTGACATTGAGAGAAAACAGGCACCCAAAGGAATGAAGAGCCCATACTCGGGCCTATGTAGATATTCTGAGCTGCGTCTTGACATTCTGCCCCATTTACACTGGAAATGATGGTCTCATCAATAAATAGTGCAGGGGCGGGGACTGGATATCTGTGGGAATCTACGGAGGCTTTCTAGTGAGAACTTACTCAGGGTCAGAGAATCTGAGCTTGCTTTTCTTGTATAATATTAGAGGGACTAGCCTTAATATTATACATCCCAGGGGCTCAGGAGAGAGAACTACTAACGGCGAGGACTATTTTCAGGAAATAGAATCTCAGCACACAGAGCTCTATCGTCCACTTGCTTTAATTCCTCTGGCGTAACATCCTTTATACACAGCTTCAGTTCTGTTCTCATATCTAGCTCCTTTCTTGCCTGATTTCTCTCTATATTTATCTACTGTCCCCTCTAGGTTCTATCTTAATTCCTTCATATAGTTCTGCCCCTTCTAGGTTCTCATCCATCTAGTTCTTTCCCCTATCAGCTCCTCTCACATCTCCTCTCTCATCTGGCTCTTCCTCATCTTGTTCTTCCCCATCTGGCTCTTCCTCATCTTCCATCTCATTCCTCTAGTCCTCTCTTTTAGCCCTCCATTCTAGTTCTTCCCCTATCTCATTTTGTTCCTCTCAAGTTCTTACCCATCTAGTTCTTCCATTCTCTTTTCTCTTCTCTTTTCTATGCCCTGGAAGTCTCGGTATATAAAGGGAGGGTCTGAGCTAAATTGTGTAAAGCTATTAACGTCCACCTCTCCTAGGCAGTGTCTCCTTGTGGAATTTACCATAAGTCAGAAGACTTGCAAGTGGGCTGTTACCATTGTTAGTCCACCTGGGACTAACAATGGGCGCCCACCTGGGTGGTGTTTCCTGTAGTCCTTGAAAGTGGCCAAGGGAGATAATCTAATTCCAGAGAAAGCCTTTCCCGAGGCTGTTCTCCAAATACCTGGAATGTGTATGTCCAGAGAGTGATCAGTCTACACTGTTAACCCTTCTTAGGGAAAAGTCAATTGGGAAAACTATGAAGGCACACATGATTTTCATAACAGAAGACAGCTGATATATAACAAGCCAAGTAACACCAAAAACTCCTTGGGATTTGGCTTCCTCTGGAGGAATTCCCTGATTCCTCCAGGTAGTGACTTTGCCATAACCAGCTGAGTTCTTATGATATATTCCTGCGGCCCGCAGCATGCTTTACCCAGCAGGGCTGCATAAGTAGATGATTTCGTCACAGGTGTGTTTATCAAGTATGTGGAAGGGTCTATGGCTGTTTGGTGTGCTTTAATTTTTGAGAGGGGGAGGTCTTCTGCCTCTCCCCTTGGCATGTTATAAAAAAGCCCTTTTCAATAAAGGACGAGGCTGCTGGGTATTGATCCAGGCCCTCCCAAAACTATCCTGTGTTTCTGTCTTTCTTCTCATCAGCTAGGTCTCTCTTTCTATCATTTCTTAATTCCTTTTTCCTCCACCAAACAACCCTTCAAAAGGTTGCATCCCACAAATATCCACATGCAGAGGA
Source organism: Peromyscus maniculatus bairdii (assembly GCF_049852395.1). Taxonomy (NCBI): domain Eukaryota; kingdom Metazoa; phylum Chordata; class Mammalia; order Rodentia; family Cricetidae; genus Peromyscus; species Peromyscus maniculatus. The sequence goes on along the minus strand of NC_134862.1, from coordinate 48,211,154 downwards.
CTGTGTGAGACCAAAATGAGCCATCTTAGAAATAAGACCAAAATGCTTTCACCCTAAAACTAAGGCCTAAGATTTCTCCTTTTAGGAATAGGCCATTAGTTACTGAAACCAGTCAGTTCAGATTCCAGAAACAAGGAAGTGTAAAAGTACAGAGTCACAAGATAGTCACAAGGTAATGGCTGCCAGACTATGGAATGTCCTCTCCCTGGTTTCCAGGGTAACTGACCACAGAAATGCCCCCACCTGAGGGCAGCCAATGAGAAATGGTGGCAGGCAACCACTCCCTTAGAAGTAATTTCTAGAAGTCCCTAGAAGCGAGCCAATCAGAATTGTATCCATACTAGCATCCCTAAATGATGTAACCTTGTGACTTTTCCCTTTAAAAACTGAGCTTGCAGACAGGTGGGCACTTCCTCCAGCCTCCACTGCGTTGGATGTATTGGACGAAGTCCCTGCCTAGGCTTGTATTGCTTTTGGATATCCAGAATTAAACCTTGCTTTTGCATTCCGGCATGCTCGTCTTTGGTGGTCTCTCTGGGGGTCACGATCTGGGCACAACAGACTGAATATTTTTTTCCATTTTTCTTTATTAAGAAATTTTCTACTCACTCCACATACTATCCACAGATTCACCCTCCTCCCTCCCACCCCCAGTCCTCTTTCCCAAGCCACCCCACATCCCCATATCCCCCAAATCGCGGTCTCCCATAGGGAATCAGCAGAGCCCAGCACACTGAGCCTAGGCAGGTCCAAGTCCCTTCCCACTGCACCAAGGGTGTGCAAAGCGTCACACCTCAGGCACCGGATTCCCAAAAGCTTGCTCATAGACCAGAGACAGATACTGATCCTCCTGTCTGGGTGCCCCCCAAACAGTTTGAGCCAAACAAGCGTCTTCCATATCCAGAGGGCCTAGTACAGTCCTATGGGGGCTCCACAGCCACCAGTCTACAGTTCATGGGCTTCCACTAGTGTGGCTGGTCATCTCTGCACGTCCTCCCATCATGATCTTGACGTCCCTCACCTGCAGAATCTCTCCTCTCTCTTATCAATTGGATTCCTGGAGCTCAGCCTGATGCCTGGCTGTGAATCTCTGTATCTGCCTCCATCAGTCACTGGACAAAGGCTCTATGATGACAGCTAGGATATTTGCTAGACCAGTCACCAGAGTAGACCAGTCCAGGCACCCTCTGGACCACTGCTAGCAGACCAAGTTGGGGTCAACCTTGTGGATTCCTGAGAGCCTCCCCAGCACCCTGCCTCTTCCTATTCCCATGATGTCCTCATCTATCATGGTATCTTCCTCCCTGCCCTCCCACTCTGTCCCTGTCCTAGATTGACCCTCCCATTCCCTATGTTCTCATCCCCTACTCCTTGCCCTCTGCCACCTCCACATGCACCCAGTCTGCTCATGTAAATCTCATCCATTTCTCCTTCGCAGGGTCACCCATGTGTCCCTCCTAGGGTCTTTCCCTGTTAGCTAGCCTCTCTGGAGTTGTGGGTTGCAGTCTGGCCATCCTTTCCCTCACATCTAGCATTCACTTATGAGTGAGTGAGTACATACTATGTTTGTCCTTCTGAGTCAGGGTTACCTCACTCAAGATGATATTTTCTAGTTCCATCCATTTGCCTGCAAATTTCATATCATTGTTTTTTACTGCTGAGTAGTACTCTATTGTGTATATGTGCCACATTTTCTTTATCCATTCTTTAGTTGAGGGGCATCTAGGTTGTTTCCAGGTTCCTGCTATGATGAATAATGCTGATATGAACATAGTTGAGCATGTGGCCTTGTGGTAAGATTGAGCATTCCTTGGGTATATGCCCAAGAGTGGTATAGCTGGGTCTTAAGAAAGACTTATTCCCAATTTTCTGAGAAACCACCATACTGATTTCCAGAGTGGTTGTACAAGCTTGCATTCCCACCAGCAGTGGAGGAGAGTTCCACTTGCTCCACACCCTCTCCAACATAAGATGTCTTCAGTGTTTTTGATCTTAGCCATTCTGACAGGTGTAAGATGGTATCTCAGAGTTGTTTTGATTTGAATTTCCCTGATGACTAAGGATGTTGAGCAATTCCTTAAATGCCTTTCAGCCATTTGAGATTCTTCTGTTGAGAATTCTCTGTTAAGCTCTATAGCCCATTTTTTTTTTAAACTGGATTGTTCAGTATTTTGATGTCTAGCTTTTTGAGTTCTTTATATATTTGGAGATCAGCCCTCTGTCAATATGGGGTTGGTAGAGATCTTTTCCCATTCTGTTGGCTGTCATTTGGTCTTTTTGACCATGGAGAGGACTGAATCTTGACTGCTATCTTTCATACTATGCAAAATCAACTCCAAGTCACCAAATAATTCAATGCAAGACCTGTAAAGCTGTGTGTGAACCTATAAAACTAGTAAGAAGCATGGAGGCAAGAAATCAAGGTGTTAGCACAGGTGGCCATTTTCTAAACATGACACCTAAACAGGAAACAGAATCAAGAATTGAAAAATGGGATGGCATCAAAGTGAAGACCGCACAGCACAGGAAGTTATCAACAGTGTGAAGGGACTACACCCAGAATAGGGGAAGTGTTTGCCAACTCTTCACCTGAAATAGTTAATATCCAGAATGTATAAAGAGCTCAAAGGAGGCCATGACAATAATACCCCACACACCTAATGCCATTCAAAAATGATCTAATAGACACCTCCAAAGAAGAAACACCACAAATGGCCAAACAGATATATGAAAATACCAATGAATATTGTGAAGCCAAATATGAAGGCCTAGACTTGACTTCACAGGCGCCATCTTAGGGAAGGACCACCATCTTAGACCACCTGGTAACCAGGGACTTTATTCAGTTCTAGGAAGACTCTCAGGAATGTACCATGACAACTCAAACAGATACACTAGAAGAAACCAATTAAAAAATAGAGCAGTAAAGTTTAACAAGATCCAGATATTCCTGCAGACATCCTGTTGGTGGTTTATGGCCCTTGCAGATATCCAGATATCCTGTCAGCCGGTTGTGGTTCTGCACCAAAAATAGTTTCAAATGTGGTTTTGTGCCAAAAGTCTAGACCAATTGTGGTGGTATTGTGTTCCTCAAAATATTGTGCACCCTAATAAACTTATCTGGGGTCAGAGAACAGGACAACCACTAGATACAGAGGCTAGAAAATGGTGGCACTTACACCTTTAATCCTAGCACTCCAGAGGTAGAAATCCCTCTGGATCTCTGAGTTCAAGGCCACATTGGAAACAGCCAGGCTTGGTGACTCACGCCTTTAATCCCAAGAAGTGAGCCTTTAATCCCAGGGAGTGATGGCAGATAGCAGAAAGATATATAAGGAGTGAAGACCAGGCTTGTTAAGCTTTCAGGCTTTGGAGCTGCACGGTTCATCTGAGACCCATTCAGATGAGGACACAGAGGCTTCCAGTCTGAGGAAACAGGACCAGCTGAGGAACTGGCAAGGTGAGGTAGCTGTGGCTTGTTCTCCTTCTTTGATCTTCCAGCATTCACCCCAAACCTGTCCTCAGGTTTGATTTTATTAATAAGACCTGTTAAGATTCATGCTACAACCAATAGTTTCAAAAAAGTCACCTTGCCCCATATTCCTTTTACCCAATCCCTCCACAAAAATGCCAAGGCATGTAATTCCTGGCTTGTGTTTTTTTTTTCCTTTAAAAACTCTCCTACCCCAGAGCCCACTGCTGCTGCCACATTTCCCTCCATCCACTTTGTTGGAGCATAGGGGGACAGTCTGGGTTCGAACCTGAAAATAAAAAGACCCTTGTGTGCTTGCATTGGAAACTGGCTTCCTGGTGGTCTCTGGGGGTTTCGAGACATGGGTACAGCAAATATCACTATATCAGGGAAATATAAATCAAAATTACAAGTAGGTACCGAGTCACCACAGTTAGAAAGAAATAGCAAAACTACACTCTGAAGATGATTCCTTTTGGGGGTAAATTAGGATGGCAATTAAACTAAATCAGGTATAAAACTAAAACACAGCAAGCACATGATCCAGCATCTCACTCCTTCCCTGTCAATACTCCTACACAATAAAGAGGTCACTACTATACATTCTCCTGTTCATTGTGGTACCATTCACAGTAGCTATGATAAGGATCAGAGTGGATGCTCAACACGTGAATGAATGGATAGAGGAAACAAGGTCTGAGCACAGTAGCCAATAATACAACTTTAAACATAACAGAGGCTGCCATTTCCATAGAATGGATGGAACTCAGATAAGTAAGGGAAGTGATCCAGAAAGGCATGTGGTGTGTGTTTTCTCCTGTAGATCAAAGCTAAAAATGCTTGGCCTGAAAGTAGAATAACAGCTGTTGCTGCTTGTGAGCAACGTTCAGTGGGTGTATGGAAAGGAGGGCTTGGATTTAATCTGAACTTGTATACAGGCATGTGCAGTCTTCACACTTACAGATAGCACCCTAAAACCCATTCAGATGAGCAATATCTTTGAATAACAAAAGGAGGAGAAAGAAACGTTTAAAAGATGTAGCTGTCCTCATTCCACTGGGATGGCAAATCTAGAAGCTAGACCTCTTTCTTCCTTCCTCCCTTGCTTCCTCCCTCCCTCCCTCCTTCTCTCCCTCCCTCTCTACTTCCCTCACTCCCTTTCTCTGTGTGTGCCCATGTGTGCACATGTACGCATATCTATTTCTGTATATGTGTATCTATATTTCTAAAAGGTTACCAGGTTATATCAAATCCTCTATCTCTAATCAACTACCAGAGGTTTCCATCTTCCTGTTTCTCAGATTTGAACTTACATGTCAGTAGCTGTATTGACACTTGTTTATTCCCTTCGTACATGAGCAGTCTTTCCCCAGCCCCACCATTGATGTTATAAACAGACTGTCTCCTCAGCAGCAGGCTTGCCGTTTTCCCCATCTCCTCTGCCCCAGCTCTAGAAGCTAGACCCCGCACTACCCTCCCCTCATTTCTCTTGGGGTCCAGGTCCTGCAGATCACATCAGCCTTATTTGTCTCAGAGGAAGAGAAATGTTTAAGACAAGGAATGGGAAAGAGAGAAAATGTTTGAAAACAAAATTTAAATTAAAATATGCGTGCTACCCAACCATGCAAAGATATGCATAAATATGAAGCCAGGTTGGTAAATTTCCCAGGCGGGATCCTGCAAATGGCTTCTCTCTCATGAGCTTTCAAATATGCAGCTAGATGCCTTGCCAGCAAATATTGTCCTTTAACTTGGTTAAGTATGTATCCACTTAACAATCTGTTAACGTACAGCACATATCTACCATTCCAGTGTGCTGCATTAGAATTTCTCAGCGAATGTTATTATTTCATTCTTTTCTATAAAAGGAGAGAATTTTACCTCTATGCTAATATTTGTCAATGAAAATACATTGTACATTTGAATAGAGTTCGGTGTGACAAGTAATGCTGCACCTTAGCTAAATCATAACCTCCTGCTGCTGTTTTATGCTTCTAGCCCCATGGATGTGGGTGTGGCTCTCTGCAGAACCCCTCCCCTTTACTTTTTCTACAGCAGCACTCTAACAAGACCCCCAGTTCTGAAGTGATCCGGACATAAGCGAACATTCCATGCTCAATGTATCTTAAATATAAAAGCCAAGTCCTTTAAAAGTAGCATGATAAGTGTGTGCTTCAGACACCAGCTGGTACCATCTTCATGGTCACACACAGATGCCCCTCATCCAGTCATCAGGGGGCCAGCCCTGATTTCAGAATCGAAGTCTGCCAGGGAGTAGATACTGTAGTTTTCTTGTCTCCCCACTTTGCAGCTCTCCAAGCCTAAATGACTGTCGTCCATCAATTCAATCTCTCAGTGTCACACACACCACCATCCTTAACTTTCTACAGTGTTCCATGCCGCAGGCATGGTGATATGTTTATAATAAACATCACATGATTCCACCTCTTCTCCTTAAAGTCCTGAAGTATTCTTAACCAGCTACCGTGTCCTGAAAAGGCTGAAAGAGCAAGCTAGCATTTGCTTATTTCTCCTTTCTCTGTGATCCGCTGTACTAATGCTCCGTTTCCAGGACTCACGTCCCTAAGCTGCCATGGGGACCTTGCACTTTCTCATTGGCCCAAAGTGGTAAGCTTTCGCTCACAGACTCCACCAAAGCTAGCTCTTATCTCTCACTGATACAGCTAGTTTAAGGGTTCCCTCTTCAATAATAGGTCTTCCTCATCCACCCAATCTAAGCGATGTCACCACACACTCTTGGGCTGGCATCCCTCACAATGTTGACCGCCACTACGCCTTTAAAGTATGCATCATGCTTTAGAATTATCCCACAATCTTTCATACTTGATGTTCAAACACATGCATGGATCATGAAGGTACATTGGCCTGGGTACCCCTGGTCTCAAACCATTTTCATGCAGGTGATCTGTTTGGGGGAAGTGCTGGTATCCAAAGGGCGGGCTGGCACAAACCGCAACAGGGAAGGCAGAGGAGGTTGTACAAGAGCATTTATTCAGTTAGTGAATAAATAATTTGTGTGACAAATAATGCTGCACCTTAGCTAAATCATAACCTCCTGCCACAGAAGAGAATCTGGAACTCTCTCACTGGGACTCTTTCAGCCGGGTAATGCAGGCCTGCCACTGAGTGTCAGCAACACATACTAAATATAACTGTTCTGCCCTACACCGTTCTAGTCTCAGGGACCCACATGCCGTGCACGCATGAATATTAGGCTGATTTCAAAAGCATCCACTATTCTTGCTGCAGAGAAATCTCTGGGCAGAGAGTCCAGAGCTGAGGTCAGAAGCTGTGGATTTCACTCAGGGTGAAAATGGCTGTCCCCGCAGCGTCTACGTGACAGGTAGCATGAGAGCGGCCCACCAGAAAGCTCACATGGGACTTTCTCCCTCCTATCATCCACCATCTAAAAACAAGTCCACAGTGAAAGCATGCATTGTTTCAATGTGAAAAGACACGACTAAATGAAAGTTCTCAGTGAAAGACAGTTGGAAGGCCCGGGTCCCAAACTGAGGCATCACAAGGACCAGGGCAGAGAAGTAGCTGGTAGAAATGTGGAACCCATGCCGTTTTGCAGTTTTGTCAAGATGAGCCGGAGATTACTTGTGTCTGGAATGGAGACTGTAGGAAGAACGTTTCTCTCTAGCCTGCCTATTCCCAAATACCCAGCAGCCTCTTCTTAAACAATTGACTCAGAGGCTTAATATTACTTATGAATGCTCAGCTGGTAGCTCAGGCTTATTACTGACTACCTCTTACACTTAAATTAACCTATAATTCTTATCTATGTTTAGCCACGTGGCTTGGTTTCTTTTCTCAAAATGACTACCTCTTACACTTAAATTAACCCATAATTCTTATCTATGTTTAGCCATGTGGCTTGGTTTCTTTTCTCAAAATTCTCATCTTGCTTCCTTTGTGTCTGGCTGGTGTCTCCTTGACTCCACCATCTTTCTTCCCAGCATTTTTAGTTTGGTTTTCCCGCCTAACTTCCTGCTCAGCGACCAGCCAATCAGTGTTTTATTAAACCAATTAGAGTGGCAAATCTTTACAGTGTACAAGAGGATTATTCCACAGCAGAGACAGTTACATATCTCAGGGGATAAATCGATAGGTGAATGAGACACTGAAAGCTAGTAATCACTTTTCTTAATAACCAACATATTTAACTTCAGAAGACTGAAACAAGGATTTGAATACTTAACCATCATCAGAAGGAAATGCAACCTTTCATCACACCCAAGAACACCTGTGGATGCATTTGGGACACTGGGGTATTTTCATAATAATGCCTTTTAGCATGAAAATGGAGTGAAGCAAACGAACAGGAGATATGTCTCTATTTTAAGTTTTATGAGTTCTAGAGCTAGAAAAACAAAGTTCATTTCTGCATACCTTGAACTTATCAAGTATCTAAAACAAGACTGACCACATTCTCTTAGTGAACTTGCCCTTTTCTGACATTCATAACCACTGCAAAGGACTCTTTCTGTGTGCAGTGTGCGCCCCTTAAGGCATGGCACTCCTGTAACCTAACAGTCTGCCATTATTCGATGTCTGCTTTCTTGGAAGCTCACCAGCTGTTAACAGAGACAGCTCTACTGTCCCAACTCTATCTTTGGTGTTTGTAGATGACCTGCATTGTCTTACTGAGTGCTTGTTTACTCTCTACCTCACTTATCTGTACTTTTCAGGTTTTTTTTTTTTTTGTTGTTGTTGTTATCAGAATATTGGCATTGTCCCCTCACCATTTAGCAGTTGAGTTCCCAGGGGTCTAGGAGAAAAGGGTCTCCCCAAATGACTGATAATGTCAGGTGCTATTCGAGTTCTTCTGGTCCACATCTCACATCACTTTGTATCTGTAGTCTACAAGGGATCTGAGAATAGTCAGAATTACCTTTAAGAAGTAAAATGTAGGGGTGGACAAGATGGCTGATGGGTACCTAAAGTTCCCTGCCACCAAGCCAGAACTTGAGTTCCATCCCTGGGAGCCACATGGTGGAAGGAGAGAACAGACTCCTTCAAGTTATCCTCTGACCTCCACATGTATGCTGTGGCCTATACCACACACACCCCCAATTAAATATTTGATTTGCTATTTCCTCCCTCTCATTGATAGGGTTCTGATAGAAGTATCTACCAAAAATAAAGGCAGGAAAGCCAGCTAGTGGTTAGAGGATGAGAAGATCTTGAGACAGAGAAATGGTGGCTAAGTCATAGGGTAATAAGAGAAACTAAAAAGGAAGTTCAGCAGACATGTCTTTAGCATCATGCAGACCTCGTCCAGTGTGCCCAAGGAGATAGAAAAATGGAGCATATTTCAAATTATTGAACTTGTATCCACCACCTGCCAGGCGTGATGCTTAGGCACAGCCCCTATATTCATCTTTTTAAAACTGTCAACATTATTTCAAGTAGCTGTGCATATTCTCCAAATTCCTAACAGGATTAGATAGAGGGAGCTCAAATTATTGACAAGCTCAATGACACACAGCCTGACGATAGTGGGCGAAGACAACATCCTGTCCAGGAAATGATCAAAATTAGCACTTCAGAGGCAAATCAGTGGATGGAAAAAAAAAAAACAAGTAGGAAAAAGGAGATTCTGAAAACATATGGAGATGCTGAGAAAAGAATGCTTCCTTTAAAAGAATTTGGACGGCTGAGTTGAGGCTCAGTGGTAGAACACTTGTCTAGCAGGTGCAAGACCCTGAGTTCGGTCCCCATCACTATCAACAATCAAATCAAAAATGAGAGGATAGTGGCTAGAAACTGCTGACTGGCCTCGAGGCTCCTGAAATGCAACTTGGGCAAGCATCTCTAGGAGCTGACACTCTTTCCACCCAGGCTGCAGGACAAGTGAGTTCCTCTGCTGCTGTATTCTCACACCCGACCCTCTTGAAAACTAATCAAATCTGCATTAATAAGTCTCCAGGTGTCTGGTGAGACACTGACTTATTCTAATGTCCAGAAGCTAACACAGTGCATTTTACCTGGTCCAGGCTTGAGGCAGTCAATGCTGGAGAACTCTGAAGATATTCACAAAGCCTCCAGGTGGCACAGAGAGTTCCTTATTTTTAGACTGCACTGTCTCGATGTCTCAGAGAAATTGCACATTAATTTTAACCCTCAAAACATGTCTTGAAAAGGAATCAACTGCCTCGTGACTTTGCTTGCCAGAACAAAGGCAAGTAAGGAAATCCAAGGACATTTAAACAAGGTATGGATATTGAGTTAGACCCGTCACTTCCATCTCCCTTATGACTCTCAAATAGATACCAGATCCAACCACCTGGGAGGGGGGCCCTGCTGAGGCGCCCCCACAATAATGAGGCAATAAGGAGACAAAGTAGGTGTAAATCACATCTGTGGGGTTTGCTCCCTGCTTCTGTTGATTTGTCAAAACACTTTATCATGGAAAAAGCACCAATGAAAACAACTTTTTTTTTTTTTTCCCTCTGTGTAACCGAGAGACAGCATGCTTCGGGGACCGTGCTGGCCTACACAGCCGGTGATCCTCCCACCGAAAAGCCCCGTTAGCATTTCTCCCGGAGCTTTGGGAGTCTGGTTCTTGCCCCCTTTTTATCATGTTTTACCCTGTTCCTGTGTGAGGCTCTCTTCCAGTTAAGGATTTAAAGCTTGCTCTCATGTACACAGGAAATCAGATTTATATCTTTGTACCGCAAAACGAAGCAATTATTTTGTCTGCCGATAGATTCCACTCTTCCTGTGCACTGGGCCCCCGCACTGCCCACTGTTGTCGGCGAGGCAGAGACACTATGGTAAGCTTCATTAAGGAGAGCCCTGCTGATACTGACCATTGATCCAGCAGCCAGCTCAGGTGCATTTGGACGCAGCATTTTCTCCCTCTTCTCTACTTCTCTCCAGGGATAGCCAATCAGTAGAAACGACCCTTACGCCTAACATTTTGAGAGAGAGGGAGCAGTTTGATTTCAATTGTCAACCTGTCCACTAGCTGGGTAAATCAAATTCCAACCTCCTACGGGGAAAACTAGCAGGCAACCTTCCTGGGTACCCTGTGCATGTTTGGATATGTGGAAGTGTCTGAGATCTGGTCTTTCCATACATTTGATGGCACAGATCATTATGGGGACTTAAAAAAATATGCAATTCAAATGCATTCACTCTCTAGAAGAAGGAAAATTGTGAACTTTAAACATACCATTGTTTCCAGGAACGTATTATACAGCCATCAGATACGTAAAATGAGCAGGCTTAAATGTGGTCCACATTAAGAGAAACCATGCCCTCTTTCTATTTGTTGGCAAATATGGAAAAGTATATTTTAGAAAGGTTGAGCTCCCCTAGTCATAAACCTATGATATTGATTTCTTTAAAATATGAAAGTTTCCCATAAAAGAGCATTTTCTTCAGCTAATGCTAACAGCAAAGCAGTACAAATGGTCACAGACCTGAACGCTAACCCTATTGCCAACCCCCGTGGTCATGCAGGTGTGAAATGGGCATGCTTTGCCAGCTTTCTCATACCCGCCATTCTCTAAGTGTGTCCACCTGCTCAAAGAGCCGTTCCAGGGACACAACACAGTTTAACTCCAGAGATCCAACATCTCTGCCTTCTCTGTTTGTTCACTTATGCTACATGGCTTTGGAGATTTAAACCAGTTTTGAATTTCATATGTTGGTATTTTCATTTTTTTAAAAAATTTTATATGATGGAATTTTCTTTTTTTTTAATGTATTTTTTTTTAAATTTACAATACTATTCAGTTCCACATAACAGCCACAGATTTCCCGGTTCTCCCCTCTCCCGCCCCCCTCCCCTTCCCCCTAGCACACCCCCCCCTCCCACCACCTCCAGATCAAGGCCAACCCCGAGGACTGAGATCGACCTGATAGACTCAGTCCAGGCAGGTCCAGTCCCTTCCTCCCAGATTGAGCCAAGCATCCCTGTATAAGTCCCAGGTTTCAAATAGCTATCTCATGCAGCGAGCCCAGGACCTGGTACCACTGCCTAGATGCCTCCCAAACAGATCAAGCCAATCCACTGTCTCACCTATTCAGAGGGCCTGATCCAGTTGGGGGCCCCTCAGCCTTTGGTTCATAGTTCATGTGTTTCCATTCGTTTGGCTATTTGTCCCTGTGCCTTATCCAACCTTGGTTTCAATAATTCTCGCTCATATAAACCCTCCTCTTTCTTGCCAATTAGACTCCCAGTGCTCCACCCAGCGGGGCCTAGCCATGGATGTCTGCATCCAGATTCCTCAGTACTTGGATGGGGTTTCTGGCACAAATATTAGGGTGTTTGGCCATCCCATCACCAGAGTAGGTCAGTTCCAGCTGTCTCTCGGCCATTGCCAGCAGTCTTTTGTGGGGGTATCTTTGTGGATTTCTGTGGGCCTCTTTAGCACTTTGTTTCTTCCTTTTCTCATGTGGTCTTCATTTACCATGGTCTCGCATTCCTTGTTCTCCCTCTCTTTTCTTGATCCAGCTAGGATCTCCCGCTCTCTTTCCCTCGACCCTCGCCGTTCATTGCTCCCACTCATGTCCAGGCTGTTCATGTAGATCTCATCCATTTCTCTGTCACTGGGCGATCCCCGTGTCTTTCCTGGGGTCCTGCCTTCCAGGTAGCCTCACTGGTGATGTGAGTAGCAGTCCAGCCATCCCTGTTCCACATCTAGTATCCTCCTATGAGTGAGTACATTTTCAGGTATGTTACTCGATGTAAAATAACCCCAGAGATTTAAAAGATTTCTTTTAAAACATCTAACAGAAGTCATTGTTCAAAACCACTACCATTATGTGTTACATGTAAAAGCTACTTTGGTTCCAGAAATAAAAGTGATCTGTAACTCAGCAGGCTGTCTTTAATTACCCCTATCCCCGCTTCCTCTCCTCGAATAGTTCCCTCTATTGGAATTAAGCGTTTTCCAAGAAAACTTATTAATGTCGAGTGTTATTTATTTTCAAAATCTTACCCCCCAGGAATTTATCCATCATCAGTTCTTCGTGTTCAGGAGTTAAGTTTGTTGTCTTTCTAAGTTGCTCTGCACCTACTGTAATGTGAATTTTTCAACTCTCACTCCTGATGATGTACTAAAATAATTTCAGAGTTTCTATTAGATTTGCCTGCTTTTACTCACACATGGCTGTTCTTTGATTTAATTAGATCACAGTCTATGGGATTATTTGGGGGGAGTGATTGATAAAATTATATATATATATATATATATTATAGAAGTGACAAGCACTTTTTAAGTTTTTGACTTTAATTCTAGCTATGAAATTGGAAGCGTTGGTTATTGCAGTGAGAGTTTCGTGTTTATCACATTGCAGTCAGTACTGGGAGCAGATTCCCTGTGCTCTGAAAAAGTTCATGTGTACAGAGCTAGATATATTTTTATGATTTTAATTTACATGAATCACGAGTCACTTAAGCAGCAATTTTCCATCAGTAAAGGTCCACAACCCTCCTTCCACCATTGGCAATATTTGGAAGCGTGTCTATTTGGCAAAATTAGAGGCAGGGATGGGTATTAGGAGGCAAAAGGGGCCTCCAAGAAAGAATAGCCGCCCCCCCAAAAAAAAGATGTAGAAATTAAGAAGTCTTGGACAATAGAGAGGCATAATATTGAGAACTAAGTTGACTTCAAACATGAAAATGGTGTCTATGGAGATGATCAGAGAAGGCTATACATTCCATACCAAAGGATGTTTCTATAGCTGTCCTTGAGAGTAAAGTCCCCTTTCCTAGAGTCAGGTAGAAGGGTGATACTTTAAGTCAGCTATCTATAATGACATGTGCTCACTTCCTAACTTATTTTTAACATTAGGATACATTTCTACAAAGAGACAGATTATGGTTGGGGAACGCTTCACCCAAAAGTCAGCTCAATTATTAAAAACAATCATTTCAGCTATATCACCATGGTCCCACTAGTGACAACTTACAGACATGGAATTTTATGTCTTATGAAATGACAACCATCTTAGTGTTTTGTAAAAATTTCAAATATAAATTACACCTTTTAAGTTAGCTCATGAAATTACATGCTCCATTTCTTGATTTTTGTGACCTAAGGTCAGCTAACATATTTTCTAAGTCTATGTACCTATTTATATTTCTGTGTAGTAGTTCACAAACAACCAATTTTCCAAAACTGTCAGCCTTCAGAATTTAATCCCTTGTGCTGGGGATGTCTTTCTGTATGCTGTAAATGTGTCATTTTGATTGATTGATTGATTGATAAATAAAACACTGATTGGCCAGTAGCCAGACAGGAAGTATAGTATAGGCAGGATAAGGAGAGAGGAGAATTCTGGGAAGTGCAAGGCTGAGTCAGGAGATGCTGCCAGCTGCCGCTGCCGCTGCCATGAGAAGTAAGATGTAAAGATACCGGTAAGCCATGAGCCACTTGGCAAGGTGTGGATTTATAGAAATGGGTTAATTTAAGATATAAGAACTAGATAGCAAGAAGCCTGCCACGGCCATATAGTTTATAAGTAATATAAGTCTCTGTGTGTTTAATTGGGTCTGAGCAGCTGCAGGAGCTGGGTGGACACAGGAAAACTCTAGCTGCTAGCTACACCCTTGTGTCACTTACTTCTATTATCTTCACATAGTGTTTTTTTTTTTTTTTTTTTTTTGTCTCAGTCATTCCCTTTGGAAGTTTTCCTGAAGCAATGCTACCGGAACTCAACCTTTCAAAACTAAGTCTTGAGTGCTATTTTATTTCAGTAGTAAAAGGTTCTGCAGTTACACAAAACACATGCTACTTTTGTGCAAGGTATGTTTTGTAGCTACAGAACTTGTCTACCTTGATGATACAGAAGGTAAGTGCCTTGGCAAGAGGCTCAGTTTAGATCTTGAGCTTTCACCAGCTTAGGAACCTCTGATTCCTAGACTGTTCACCTCAAGACGATAAGAACTAGGTCTACAGAATGTACTGTTGTAACTGTAGTATTAGCTCAGTGCTGGCCCTGGATGACACAGTAGTCCCCTTTATTTTCCCTTGCTGCCGGAGTAAATGAAATATATAAAGGTATTACCTTGATGGTTTAAGATCAGAATTTTCACAAGAATCTTGCAGGGTAAGCCTGCTTTCAAAATGGAGCTGCTTCAGGAAACTGCAGGAAGAAATGTTTCCTTGTTCTTGGAGGCTTTCTATGGCTGCTGGCCCCTTCCTCCATTTTGAAAGCCAGAGAAAATAGGAGGAGTCCAACTCACCCCAAAGTTTCTCGTACTCTTTCCAGCTTCACAAGAATTATGCTTTTAAAGGCTCCTGTGTTTAGACAGGGCACACGTGGATAATCCAGGCCACTTCTCCCCAGCCCAATGTCCTCAATCTTCATTCTATTGGCAAGTAAGGTAATATTGATAGGATAAAAGGATTTGGAAATGGGCATCTTGGGGGATTTACCAAATATTAACTAAGTAGAAAAGATTTTAGGAAATGTCTCATTAATTTTTTTTTACAAAGAATTTATTTGTATTTTATTTATTTATTTATTTTTTTTTTTGGTTTTTCGAGACAGGGTTTCTCTGTGTAGCTTTGCATCTTTCCTGGAACTCACTTGGTAGCCCAGGCTGGCCTTGAACTCACAGAGATCTGCCTGCCTCTGCCTCCCGAGTGCTGGGATTAAAGGTGTGCTATATTGTTTTAAATTATGTGTGTTTGTGTGTATTTTGGAGTATGCATGTGAGTGCAGGTGCCCTTGGATGACAAAGGCATTGAATCCCCTGGAACTAGAGTTACAGGGAGGGTTGTGAGCCTCCTAATGTGGGTTCTGGGAACTGAATTCTGAATGAGCAGTCCTCTGAAAGAGCAGCAAGCACACTAAACTACGGAACTATCTCTCTAGTCCCACATCTCATTAATTTTCTTCACCAAAACTAGTCAGCTACTCCTAAATACATGTTGGGCTCCACTGCCATCTCCAAAGGAGTGAGAGCCATTTTCCTCAGAATCCCTTGCTTTGTTGGATGCATTTCTATTTCTGTTCATTGTCACTCCACCATGTCTTTGGCTTGCAGGTAGGAACCACTGTCACTATGAATGAGAAGAGATAGCTTTGTAAATCGTCCTCAGCCCCCGAAACAACAGCACTTCAAAGGTTAATGCCTTCTGAACCATTAACAAAGTTGACTGGCTTCCCAGGTATAACCTAGAGTTCCTCTTTCTCCTAGCTTCTACCTTATTAATTCACCATGCTAGCATATAATCCTGAGAAATATGAATTTGCTGTGTGATCTGTGGGTAGACCTAAGAGCAGTGATTTCTCATTTACAGTCATCAGAACAGTGTCTACATTTGGCTTGCACTAGAGTAATGAATTTGAGAATTGTCTGGTGGAGCTATTAAAAGCCACACAACACTTTGCTCTGTGATAATTAAAACTCCTTTATAAACATTTACGCTAATTTTACATTTTAGTACCCATAATTCACTAATAACCAAACTCTTAAGAATTTCAATGAGAAGGAAATGGTCGCAAAAGAAGAAGAAGGAGGAGAAGGAAAAGGAAGAGAAGAAGAGGAAGAAGAAGAAGAAGAAGAAGAAGAAGAAGAAGAAGAAGAAGAAGAAGAAGAAGAAGAAGAAGAAGAAGAAGAACAAGAAGAAGAACAAGAAGAACAAGAACAAGAACAAGAACAAGAACAAGAACAAGAACAAGAACAAGAACAAGAACAAGAAACAAGTCAGGAGGGCCCATTGCTGACAAAATTGACCAAGAAAAAATGACACTGGTTTTGGGAAAACTTGCATGGGGCTGTTTTCTATCTTTGTCATCAAGCTACTCTCTAACCTTTGGAAATCTAGTGCAATTAATGGAGTTATGGAACTGATATGATCCAGACTGCCTGCACATTGAACTGAAGCTAGGTACCTCTGCCTTGTCATATGAGAAGGGAGAGCTCCAGATTAACTCTCCCTAGATTCAGGGGCTTCCACTGATATGTAGCATCCCAAGAGCTCTGAGTTCTAGACTTGGTGGGAAGATAAGCAGCTGAAACATCTCTAGACTGCTGGGAACCACTAATAAGGCACATCCTTGGACTTACCTTATGAAAGGAAGTTCATTAAGGATGAGGGTACCATCTCATCACAGGAAGAGAGACCTTCACCGACAGAGTGAGGGATGATGATGAAACATGTGCCTCCTTTTGCTGACTTTAGTTTTAGAGTCTTTCTTCTCCTATCAGTCCTCTTCCTCACCCATACAAGTATGGATTTTATTCTAAATTCTGGTGTGCAATATTTGGTGACTAATCTGGCACCGCCTCACATGGATGTAAATTAGTTAAGTCTCTAAGTTTCTACTGCTGGGCTCCTTAATATCTTGAGGCTACCCAGTCTCTTGAGGCTCAACTTCCCCATCCATAAAGTTGTCAAGATTCTAATCTTTCATGGGATGTATTGGATTGGGGATTTAGATATGAGTAAAGTACCTGCCAGAAAGCTTTTGCACAGAAGCACTCCATAAAAGGACATCATATGGCTATTGAGACGATGGCAAGGGAGAAGAGAAGGGGAACATAAAACCCTGCTTAGGGTAAGTCAACATGTATTGTAGATGATGTCTGTTTCTAATGTAGGTCCCAGAGGTCCTTGGGAAGAAGACAGAGAAGCAGAAGCAGAAACTGGGGACAGACAGAGGCAGCACACATTTCTGTCCCTGGATGTAAAGACTGAAGGGTGGAGACATGGTTTTAGAGCATGCTTTCCATGTTTCATGATTGTCGTCACTAATACTCATGTTATTTGCATTTCATAAAGTTATGCACATTCACTGTCCCATTTGACCCTTCCCTAACCATGTGAGGTAGTTCACATTGTCTTCTTTAAAAAAAAAAGAAAAGAAAGAAAAAAAAGTGGCAGACAGCCGCTGAAAGGAAGTTAATCTTTTCCCAGGTTAGTCATTGCTGAATAGTAGAATAGAATGGGAGTGCGGGTCCTTATCTATACATAACAGAAGTTCTGACATGGACACACTTAGCTAGAAGAAGAGGTACCTTTTGATGGAGCCATGAGTTAGAGCAAGAAACATTCGCTTTCCACTTGGGCAAGTGAGTGAAAGAAAAGTGTGATTTTTTTTGTATCATTAGTTATGGTTATGGGTTGACATTGTTGCACATACCTGTGACCCCAGTGCTCAAGAGATAAAGGCAGGAGACTCACAAGTTTAAGACCAATCTTAGTCATGAAGTAAGTTTTGGGTCAGCCAGGGCTACATGAAAACCTGTCTAAAGCAAAACAAAACAAAGTCATGGCTCAAGTGAATAATGGTTTTCATATTCCTATGATAGTTTCATTAGTACTAGGTGTGTTTAGTGTGCTCCCTCATATCCTTCATAGCCCTTAGTCTTAGCCATGAAAATATTAATGTAGAACTGGTGAAATAGCTACAGTTCTATCACACTGTACAAGATTATAATGAACATATTTTACATTATCAGAACAAACAATCTCAAAATTAATTAAACATTTCTTGGGCTGTAGAGATAACTTAGTTTGTTGCTTACAACACTGGCGTGAGGACCTGAGCTTGATCCCCAGTACCAATGTAAAAGCTGGGCACAGAGGTGTGTGCCTGTAATCCCAGCACAAGGGAAGAAGACTCGGGACTATCCCTGAGGCTGACTGTCTATACGTTGTAGCCAAATCCATGAGCTCCAGGTTCAGTCAGAGAATTTGTTTCAAAAAATACAGTGGAGAGAGATAGAGAAAGACACTTAGTGTTGCTCTCTGGCCTCTCCACACACACACACACACACACACACACACACACACACACACACGCACACGCACACGCACACGCACACGGACACACACACACATGTTTGTGGATATACATGGATACATGCACAAAGTATTTCTATATCTGCTTCACAGTGGAATTTTTTTAAATTTAATTTATTTATTATGTATACAGTGTTCTGTCTGCGTGTATGCCTGCAGACCAGAAGAGGGTGCTGGATCTCATTACAGATGGTTGTGAGCCACAATGTGGTTGCTGGGAATTGAACTCAGGACCTCTGGAAGAACAGCCAGATGCTCTTAACTGCTGAGCCATCTCTCCAGCCCCGTGGAAGATATTTGTAATATTTATTTACTTTTAGAACTATAACTCTTTGAAATACATGACTTACAGAAAAAGAAACTTTGTGTGGATTATGGAGTGCAGGGCAAAGTGAGCGTGCTACCACTGTGTGGTGCCAGGGCTTCCTGCAGAGATGGCTGCAGTGCAAGGCTCAAGAACAGTCTGGCCTTACAGAGGCCATGAAAAATGCTGGAGGATTTGGCCTGGCCCAGAAACCTGCTAACATAGCAGTCCTCAAGCAAGTATTGCTATAATGAGCACATATTTGTAAAAGTCAATATGTATGATGCAAGAACTTTCCCAATAGATAATTATAAACACTGACTTAAAGTCACTAATCAATGTTTTCTCAGAACACCACAGAAAATCCTGGTGTAGCATGAATCTTAAAAGTTCTTATTAATAAAATCAAACCTGAGCCCAGTTATTGGGGTGAACACTGGAAGATCAGAGAGCCAGAACAAGCCACAGCTACCTCACCTCGCCGGATTCTCAGCTGATCTTGTTTCCTCAGACTGGAGCCTTCTGAGTTCTCATCCAGAATGGCTCTCAGCTGAACTGTGCTGCTCAAAAGCCTGAATGCTTAACCAGTTTAAATGCTTCTAGTTTATGGTCCTCATGCCTTATATACCTTTCTGCTTTCTACCACCACTCCCTGGGATTAAAGGCTCGCTTCCTGGGATTAAAGGTGTGAGTCAGCATGCTTGGCTGTATCCTTGAACACATGGATTTCTGCCTCTGGAATGCTAGGACTAAAGGCGTGTGCTACCACTGCCTATCCTCTATGTTTAATATTGTGGCTGCTCTGTCTCTGACCCCAGATAAGTTTATTAGGGTGCACAATATTTCAGGGAACACAATACCACCACAATCCTGGTCTCTCTGTTCTCTCAGACCCAATACCGCAGTGTCGTCCCTAGTGCAACAGAACACCAGCTGCAGCCTTCCCTCACCCCTCCACACATCTCCTGGGGATCTGACAGCCCATCCCTTCCTAACCTTCTTCCTCTCACTTTTTGCTTTGTCCCAGACCACAACTCTGGCAGATACCCCCTGATAACCCAGGGGAAGATTTTCCCAGGGCAACAAGTAGGCTAAAGAAAGACCCACGCTTCCACTGCTCTTGAGATCCAGTCCCTCCAGGCTCACCCCCGGCTGGCTCTGTGGCTGCAAACATGCTGTGGTCTTTCTTTCCTCTCTGGCCCCATTTAATCTTTGTTCTCCCGACTCATCCCAGTTACTCAGTCTCCAATACCAGCAGACATTACCTGTGAAGACACCAGCTTAAAAAGCCAGGAGAATAGGTGACACAGAGCCATCAGACTCTGTGAAGACCCAGAGAGGAAACAAAGACCATGGAACAACACACCCATCCAACAAAGAAGTTCAGAAATCAACACCTAGACCATCCATCATCCAAAGCCCAGATGCGAAGAAAGCAGCTTAAAAATGCAATCAACACCAGTCAGGGCAGTGTGTCTCCACTAGAGCCCACCTATCCTACCACAGCAGGCTCTGAACATTGCTACATAGCTGAAGCAGAAGAAGACCTTAAAACCAACTATATGACGGTGATTGAGGTCCGTAAAAAGGAAATGAATAAATCTCTTAAAGAAATCCAGGAAAACACAAACAAACAATTGGAGGAAATGAATCAGTCCCTTTAAAAAAGTCAAGGACACACACACACACACACACACACACACACACACACACACACACTAAATAAATAAATAAATAAATAAATAAATAAATAAATAAATAAATAAAATAAAAAACAGCTGAAGGAAACAAGTAAAAGTGTTCAAGAACAGAAAATGGAAATAGATGCAATAGAGAAAACATAAACGGAGGGAATTCTGGAAGTGAAAAATGTAGGAAAATGAACAAGAACTACTGAAGCAAGCTTCAACAACAGAATACAAGAGATGGAAGGCAGAATCAAAGACGTTGATGATATGATAGAAGAAATGGATACATAAGTCAAAGAAAATGTTAAATCTAAAAAATTCCTAACACAAAACAACCAGAATATACAGGACACTATAAAAAGACCAAGCCCAAGAATAATAGGTATAGGATGGCCAAACACCCTAATTGTCGAGCTAGAAATCTCATCCAATGACCGAGGGAACCGGATGCAGAGATCCACAGCCAGGCCCCAGGTGTTGCTCCAGGAGTCCAATTGGTGAGAAACAGGAGGGTTTGTATGAGTGAGAATTGTTGAGACCAAGATTGGAAAAAGTACAGGGACAAATAGCCAAACAAATGGAAACACATGAACTACGAACCAATAGCTGAGAAGCCCCCAACTGGATCAGGCCCTCTGGATAAGTGAGACAGTTGATTAGTTTGATCTGTTTGGGAGGCATCCAGGCAGTGGGACCGGGACCTGTCCTCAGTGCATGAGCTGGCTGTTTGGAACCTGGGGCTTATACAGAGACACTTGGCTCAGCCTGGGAGGAGGGGACTGGACCAGCCTGAACTGACACTACCATGTTGAACTCAATCCCCAGGGGAGTCTTTGCCCTGGAGGAGATGGGAATGGGGGGTGGGCTCGGGGGGAAGGTAGGGAGGGGAATCCGTGGCTGACATGTAAAATTAAATTATAAAATAAATTTTTAAAAAAGAATAATAGGTATAGAGGAAGGAGAAGAAACACAGCTAACGGGCCCAGAAAATGTTTTCAACAAAACATAGAAGAAAAATTTCCTAACCTAAAGAAGGAGATGCCTATAAAGGTACAAGAAGCTTACAGAACATCAAGTAGATTGGATTAGAAAATAAAACCCCTTCACCACACAATAATCAAAAGACTAAACTTACAGAACAAAGAAAAAATATTAAAAACTTCAAGGGAAAAAGAGCAAGTAGCATATAAAAGCAGACCTATTAGAACTACACCTGACTTTTCAATGAAGACTCGAAAAGCCAGAAGGTCGTGGGCAAATGTACTGCAGACTTTAAGAGACCACAGATGCCAGATCAGACTACTATACCCAGTAAAACTTTCAATCACCATAGACGGAGAAAATAAGGAACTTCATGATAAAGCCAAGTTTAAACAATATCTATCTACAAATGCAGCCCCACAGAAGGTGCTAGAAGGAAAACTCCAATCTAAGGAGTTTATAGCCAAGCAAGGTTTCCAAATGGTGGTACTAGGGTGCATTCAATTGAGTTGTTGGCTAAGGGAGTCCCATGGAAATTCCCAAACAACACCGACTGTTGCTAAGACAAAAGAATACCCTCTGAAACCTGACATTGGGGGGCATTGCCAAGGACAACACCCACACAACTCGTTGTACATGAAGTAGTCAAAATGGTGTCCTGATCCCTAAGTTCTAGTCTCTTTGGTACAGGAAGGTACTCTGCAGGCTATGGAAAGAGAAACATAAACACCAACGCAGCCACAAAAATTTTGGCCTACAACCTGTCCTGCCTGCAAAACATGCATGTGGGAGCAGCCAATGTCTGGACCCACTCCATGAAAAGAATTCACACCTAACACTTTGGGTAACCAAGAACCAGAGACTAGATAGCCCAGAGATCTAGGATAAAACCAAATACTACTCATTTAAAAAAAATAACTCCTATTGATATTCTGCTCTACTCATATATCAGTTCCTTATCCACTTATCATTAGAGGGGCATCCTCTGGCAGCAGATGGGAATGGATGCAGAGACCCACAGCCAGACATTACATGGAGATGTTACATCCTTCAAATGCCTCCCTGCCGAACATAAGGAATCCTATGGAAGAGGAGGTGGAAAGATTGTAAGAGCCAGATGGGATGGAGCACACCAGGAGAACAAGGCCCTCTGAATCAACTAAGCAGGGTGCATATGAGCTCACAGAGACTGGAGCAGCAAGCACAGGGCCCGCATGGGTCTAGACCAGATCCTCTATGTATATATTTATTATGGCTATTAGCTTAGTGTTTTTATGGGGCCCCTGACTGTGAGAATGAGTGGGTCTCAGATTCTTGTGCCTACTCTTGGGACTCTTTTCCTCATTTTGTGTTGCTGTGTCCAACTTTGATATAATAGTTTTTACTTCATCCTATCATATTTTATCTTGTCATGCTTGGTTGTTAATCTCTTAGAAACCTGTTCTTTTCTAATGAGAGACAGAAAGGGAGTGGATCCAGAGAGGAAAGGAGGAGCAGAGAGGAGTAGAGAGAGTGGAAACTATAATCAGAATATATTGTATGAGAAAAGAATCTATTTTCAATAAATGAAAAAATGAAAGAAAAAACAAAAGAAAGAAAGGAAGAGAGAGAGAGAGAGAGAGAGAGAGAGAGAGAGAGAGAGAGAGAGAGAGAGAGAGAGAGAAATTTTTTTTTAACTCTGCCTACAACCCCATGATGGTCTGGGAAGTAGATGTACTAATTTCTCTCCCTCTTATTTTCTCACCAGATTACTGCAGATTGTCTGTTTGACCAATTTACATCTCTGTGATCATTGTCATGGCTCTCTGCTAAATCCACCTTGGCTGTTACATAATTTTTGCTGTATGGAATTAAAAATTTTCAACACTGCAGTAAGAATTATGATAATGAGCTCTGTATTGGATATCTTCATGCTTGGTTAGTTGATGATGGATGTATAATATTTGTATCTTCAGGCTGCCTACCTACCAGTTAATTCTGGCTTTTCTTTTCCCTTCTCTAACCCTGATAGTTTTTGTCTTATGTTGGCACTGAGAGCTATTTTCTCCTCTCTTCCTTCCTCTTTGGATTTACTCCTTGAGCAGGCAACATGTAGACACTCCTTGCCCCTTTGACCCACTGAGTTTGTTATCATGAGCCTTAGGAAAGAGCACAAAGAACAGTGCTCTGTCTCCCCACCCCATCCTTGGGCAGTGTTAAACTTCATATCTGCTTTGCTGTTGCCTCCCAGTCTGAGCAAAAGCAACTACAATTTTCCCCCAAAGAGCCATGTGTTCTAGAACAGTATGGTTCTCAGTTTAAAATAGGACAAGAATAATAACTAAGTCTTCGTTAAGAGCTGTATACTAGCTACCAACCTTGAATATACCAGCAGATGTTTTATGTGCTATGCCTGCACCCCAAAAAGAAAATCTTCTTTGTGAAGATTTTCTAGGGCAGAGATATCGGTGCTTCACTTTTATGTATGTTTATTTTTGTATATGAAGCTGTGTTCAGGTTAGTCAATTATTCAGAGGTCCACCTTTAATATTTCTTGTTAAAATCCCAAATAGGACTTAAGCTAAGGCATAATCCACTAGAGAAAGTCGGTCAGTTTTGTAAGCACACTGCCTTGGTGGGTGGCTTTATTCACAGAAACACTTCTGATACCCATAGGCTCGGAGACACTTCAGCAATAGTCAAAACTGATGGTTTATTTGTTTGACTAACCTGACAACACATAAACATCACTTCTAGAATTGTTATCTCTAAATTTAAAGAGCCAAAGATTTGCTGGCAAACAAGTCCTGTTGTTGAGACGCCTGTCTGCCTTCTCTCCGGCATGATCAGCGATCACGGTGATTCTGGCCCTTGCTTCATCCCAGGCAGGCGATGTCAGAGCCCATCATGACATCCCTCTCACTGTGCTGTGTTGCTAAATCATCCTGTACGCAGCCACAGGGAATAGGGAAGACATAATGAAGCTCCCAGAGAAAGAAATGCTTTTCTACCTGTCTGCCCTCCCTCTGCTGTTACTGCCCACATGGAGAGGATTTGAAGGGACTATATGCCAAGTGGCAGTAAGCAAACAGAAGAAACGTTATTGATTTCCTCATTCTTTGAAGGGCTAAGAAGTCATATAGGAAATTGTGCAACAGCAATATTGCAGAGCTCAATAGGATGCTCTCAGAACAGATCCAGACAGACAGGGAATTTAGGGATCACCTGCTGCCCAGAGACCACTGAGCTCTGTCTATGTATTTCTGAACACAGAGAAGTTGAGCAAGCATTGCTAGGCAGGAAGCTGGACTGGCCCTGATTTCTTCTTTGATTCTTTCACCTATTTACATCTGAAGTACCACGCTGGCTGCTGACATTCTAAAAACTACCCATGAGCCAAAGTCAACCTCACTTTATTGATAATTACATTATTTTCAGCATTGGTATCTCTAAAGAGTCCTTTTATTTCAAGACGAGATCAAGCAGTTTGCAAAATGGTCCACTAAAGATTATACTCCTTTCCACAGCACAGAGTATTTCACACTCAGGAAGCTTATTGCTATAAATTCTTTGGTTCACAGACACAATCTGATTGCTTGGGACATCATCAGAAGGTGACAGGATATGGTATATAATCCACTGCAGGAAGCCAAGTTATGCATTTAAAAATTGTTAATAAAAATTAATGGAGCCTTAGAACTGAAGGATCATAAATTTCACTTCACAGATCTCTCAATTATTGTCCCC
Organism: Peromyscus maniculatus bairdii; assembly: GCF_049852395.1. Classification (NCBI taxonomy): domain Eukaryota; kingdom Metazoa; phylum Chordata; class Mammalia; order Rodentia; family Cricetidae; genus Peromyscus; species Peromyscus maniculatus. The sequence continues at coordinate 48,186,185 of NC_134862.1, read as the reverse complement.
ATTTTTTTCTCCAAAGCTTATGAAGTTGAGATGCAATATTTCATTTCTGACACGTAATCAATAAGGGTGTCTTTGGAGATCTATTATGCCTTTAAAGTAATTTACTTGCATTCTATAATGACTGTGAGAGGCTGAAGGTACTATCAAAACACTTTGAACTTTATATACTGGTTCAATTGGAAAGTTAGAGAAAAACTTTGGTATTTCAGAGTCACTGTAGGACTCTGAATAATTAACGACAAGCAGTTAATTTATGATGATACATTTTTCTGAAAACACCTCTTGACTCCAAAGAGACTGAATTTTTTTTTCAGGATTTCACAGCCAAGTGAAAACATGCCTTCAGATCATCTAAGACTATGTACTTAACCTATTACCCTACTGAGAACTCTTAAGTTTAATCTCCATTAAGAGAATGATAGAACCAATCTTACTATCCCTTGGTTTTCCTGTGTTATCAGATTTTACAACCTGAACTTAATACCTCATGCACTCTTCCATGCCTTTAACCCAGAATAATGTATGTGTGTGTTGTGGTAACCATGTCTGCTTAAAGCAGACAACATGTTGAAATCAGCCTTGAACAAAACAAATGCCCACCATAAATGTTGGATGCAACATATTAATATAGGCTGATAACATCTATTTGTGGGTTTGAGTATTATTCTGGGTCAGTAAAGTAACTTCTTCCATTGTAGAACTATATTACAGATTTCTGTAAAGAACCCTTTCCTGCACATATTTTCTGTGCTGTTCAAGAAATACAGCAAAAAGCCCTTTGTTAGGAAGAGCAACAGAAGAGACCCAGGCATAACAGGCAGCAGGGGCAGGCAGGTCAGAAACCTACAACAGACAGTAGACGTCCCAGGAACCACAGACCCAGACAAAAAATACGCAGGGAGAAAAGGAGAATTCGAATTTGGGATAGTCCTTGGTCAAACTAATCCAAGAGGAAGTTGCTCTTATTCTTTTCTTAATGTGGCATTGACACATTTTTGTGCCTTCTCTGAGGTTATCTTTAATGTATTAACTGACACACTAATTCAAGTAGTTAATAGCACTTCTAAAATATTATTGGATGTTACTCTGTAATCATCAGCTACACATTTCTGATGTGATGTCAGGAAAAGTATGGGTTTTATAGTCAGAAAAAAAAAAGGTTCCTATTTTAGTCTTTGCTGTCTAGAAGTTACTTGTCTTGTGTCAGTTCTTTAAGCCTTTGGTCATTTCTTAGAGGGGAATAAAAATATTTCAGTTTGGTTTTGAGGGCAAAATACAGCCCAATAATTGTACTAGCTATGTGACTGACAAAGTTAGAAACCTGCTACCTTTTAAAATAGGTCACATAAGCTGGGCAGTGGTGGCACACACCTTAATCTCTGCACTTGGGAGGCAGGAGCACTCAGATCTCTGAGTTTGAGGCCGGCCTGGTCTGCAAAGTAAGTTCCAGGACAGCCAGGGCTACACAGAAAAACCTTGCCTCAAAAAACACACAAAAAAGGTCATATAAATAAGAGCCACCTTTTTACTCTCTTAGACTCTTTACTATGTAACATTAGATTTATGAAAGATCTAAGTTAACAATATAACCATATGTAACTCTTGGGAGTCAGTGTGGACATGATTCTTGCTATACAGAAAGACTCTTACCTGGAGTTACACCATGGTAATCTTATCCCTCAAGGTGTTCTTATCTGCCTCTTGGTAGTAATCTCAGAAGATGTACACAAGAATATCTAGAATAAGTGGGACCCACAACAAACAAGAGGATGAATAATGGTTGCATCAAGGAGAAGATAATATTGCCATGTGGATATTTTGGGATCCCAATACCCTTAACAAACTGGCAAAATGTCTCTTTTGTGAAGTGGAGACTCATTTTAGAACATAATAATGGTATATTTTATTTTATTTTTTAGGAAGTCCAGTGTATTAGTCACAGTTCTCTAGAGGAATAGGAAAGATAGAATGAATATATATATTATATAATATATATTTATAAAATATAATGTAATAAAATACATAATATATACAAGGATATAATTTAAAAAGACTTACCTGACTGGCTTATGCAATGTGAGCTGGGTAGTTCTACAGTGGATGTATGCACACTGGAGAGGCTGAGAAACTGAGAGCTGCTAAACCTCCAGGTCTTGATGCCTCTCAGTCCTGACACTGAAGACCTGGGGGATCTCTAGAGAGCCACTGGCCTCCAGTCCATGGTGGAATGCTGAAGAAACCGAGTTGTAATTGGTGAAGGATGGCAGAAGTAACACCCAAGCAGATGCTCTCTCCAGCAAGAAGCTAAGGTACTCCAGGGCAAGGCATTCCCTCCTGAACTGGTCCTTTCAAGAAGTACCTTCTCAGACTCACCCAGAGGCATGTCTCTGGGTTGATCCAATCAAGTTGGCAAACAGGGTTAGCCATCTAGACTCCCAGTCCCACTACTCCAGTCAACACTACCCAGAAAATTAATTGCAAATGATATCAGGTTTAATTGAATTATATGATGCCAACTAAAAATAGCTGATTCTTATTTGCTTGAACAATTAGAATTTGAGATATATTTGAACTTAAAGTTTGAAATGATATCAACAATGAGTCTGCAATGAATAATCTTTTAATTAATCCTTATTGATTTGTGTAATGAGCATCTCTGTCTTTATATATATCGTGCTTTGCCTTAATCCATGTTCCCTAACAATGACCTGTATCATATTAGAGCAAGGGTATTGTCATGGTTAATTTTAATGTGTCAGTTTAACTGAATTTTAAGCCATTTCCAGATTGCTGATGAGACATTACTTCTGGACATGTTTGTGGAAATGTTTCTGCAAGAAACTGGCACTTAAACTAAGGTAATCTATCTTCACTAATGAAGACAGCATCATTCAGATCAACAAAGGCCTGACTAGAATGAAGAGGAAGGAGAAGATGGCGTTCTCTTTCCTGGTTTGAGCTGTAGCAATGTTCTCTCTTGTCCTCGGACATCAGAATCTCAATAATAAAGCTGATGTCTTTTCTGTGTGAGATTCCCCTCCCATCCTGTGTGTGTGTGTGTGTGTGTGTGTGTGTGTGTGTGTGTGTGCATGTCCCTCCAGTTCTCTTTCATTGGAGAATGTTGATCAATACAGTTAAAATACAAAGTCTTTGTAGAGCCCTTAAGTCAATGTCCCTTGACTTAATTTTTAGGGAGAAAGCATCTTGGCTATAAGAAATTTCTCAAGCTGCAGAGATATTAGAGTTCCATTCTGAGAAAAATGAGAGAAGAGCAGACACTGAACAGAACACCAGGATAAAACCTTGGTGGGGCTGGTATGAATTTCCAGATGAATAGAAAAAAAACGGCCTTTTAGGTTATGCCAAGGCATCACACCCTACTTTAGGAGGTTGGCTAAATACTATTCATCATAGAATCTTTTCCTGCCCTTTGCATCTATGAATGTGGCTAAATTTCCAATTACTTACTGGAACAGAGTAGTCCCTTTGTCAGCCCCTGCCAATGTGCTGTAGAATTTGAGTGGTACAAAGGATGCAGTTGTGGATTTGAGGTTTAACAACTGCCCAAATGATTGTACTCTTCCCTTCTAGGAGGGCATGGACACAGGTGTCCTCAAACCATGGAACTAACTACTTGGGAGAATCCTCAAGTACTCCCATAGAACTTCCCTGCCTCAGCAAGTCTATCTGGTGTCTATGAGTCCTACAGCTCCATATGGCCATTTCATTATTAGTTTGTAGGTGTGAATTACTGAGGTTTATGCTTAATAAACAAAGATTAATCATGGGAGGTGATAAAGAACTAATAATACAGACAAGCTTGCAAAACTCATCAATGAAAGTGAGTTGAGATGAAAGGGAGTCCCAGGTATAACCTACTTCCCATGCACATTCTTTGTCTGCACAGCACTTGAAAATGCTAACATTCTTACTGTCTTCATAGCTAGAAATGTCATGGCCTCAACTAGCCTCTCTTCTGAACCCTTATCCCTATCTCATTCATATAATTTTAATTTTCCTTCAGAAATCTCATCCATATCTTTCTAATCCAGCTGTTCCATTATTGCGGGTTATAGCCTAATTAATTGCAAAGACAAGCTGTATAATTTGCTAGACTCCACCAAGGGTCAGTCTGGAGACAGCAAAGACATAAAGGAGGGAAGATAAGCAGATTCTCTCTGTTCTGTCCCCACACCTATTCCTAATAGAAGTAAGGGAAGGTCAGGCTGGTTTAAGGATGTATCCTTCTTAGATAGCCTGACCTTCAGGATGTGTGATTCTGGGAAATAGAACAGGGTGGAGAAGCAGCGTCAATGTATCCAGTGACTCATGGTGCTGACCTTCCTGGGTGATGCTTATGTCTCCTCGACAATAATTGGTCACCACCAAGGCTTTTAGAAGACATGCAAGTGGCATTCACATTTAATGAAGCAACAAGCTGAAATAATTTGGGAGAACTTCTCTAAGGAAATGAAGAAAACAGGTAAGAAAGTAAATACTCATTCAAAATAGAAAAGATCACAAATTATAATATAAAAAGAAGGTAAAAACTGGGTATGGAATCACCAGCCTGAAACTTCAATGCTTGGGAGGCTGAAGTAGGAGAATGTCCAGTTTAAGACCATCTTGGGTTCCAGTGTGTTAAACAGTCTGACTTCCCAGTGAAATCCTTTCTAGGAAACACGCATGCACGCGCGCGCGCACACACACACACACACACATGCACACACATGCACGAAAGCAAATGAACAAAACTCACCATTCCAACAAATAGCCAATGTAAAGTAGGGTTAGAAGACATTAGAAAGACAGTTACATTGACACACATTTAGATGTGTCATATGGAGATGTTTTCCCTAAATTTTTGGCTTCCTATTCGTTTTCATTCTCTACAGAAAACAAGTTCTCTTTTTATTTTTGACAGTACAGAAAAACTTTCTTTAGAGTTATAAGTTACTTTTAGTAATACTGAGTAAAACTTAGGCTAGTTATTTATTTCCTTCAAATATAGGCTGTATTTGTTTCTCTCATGTTGCTTAGGTGTGTCCAAGAGGAGGGTGTTGAACTCATTTATCCTGTAATACACTCTTCAGCCTGAGCCTTCATGCCACAGCACTGGCTGAATCCATGCACTGCGTGTTATGAACATCCAGAAAATTATCCCCTCTGTTCTAACTGGATAGGACGGAGACCCACATAACTACATTCCATTCACCCCAAACTTAATATTATCACCAGGTCCGTGTTCTACTAACCAGATCCTAGTGTACCTCTAATTGGAGGAAATGTGACAGAGAAAAATTAAAGTGGGCAGACTGGAGACAGAGAGCTGGCTCAGCTGGTAAAGGTGCTTGCCACCAAGGTGCAGGACATGAGTTTGATCCCCAGAGCTGACACAGTGGGAAGAGGAAACTCAATTCCTCAAGTTTTCTTCTGACTTCTGCTGGCATGTGCACATGCACTGATGTGTGTGTGTGAAATAAATAAACAAGACATAGTGTGATCTTTAGGGATTATGTTTGCAATAGCAGAGCTGTCAGTTTGGGCTGCTATAACGAATATATCATATGTGGGTAGAAAAACATGCATTCATTTATTTCTCATACTCTGGGGACTGCAATATCTAAGAGCAGCACTGGCAGATGAAGGGTGTAGAAGAAGCTCACTTCTGATCACACCTTCAAATGGTTGAAAGAAAGGAGCTAAGGTACATGACCTAGTCACTTTCTCTTCTTACAGACACTAAGTCTCCTCCTGAGAGTGCCTCGGGGCCTCATTACCCCCAAAGGCTCCATCTTCTAATCACAACTGTATTCAGAATAAGGCTGCCACTTATGAACTCTGCAGGGACACAAACTTTTACCTTAGAGCAATATTCCACCTTACACAATTCAAAAACAAAAACAAACAAAACGGTGTAAGCCAAAGTATTGTTTAGTCTCCTTCTCAGACCTTGAAGGTTTAAGTTTCAGTGGCTTTATGGAAAAATATACCTCTGGGACAAGCATTCAAATACAGACTTTCTTTAAGGTCCCTAGGGAAGCAAGCTGACTGCATGTTTCACCGTGTTGGAGATTTGACTCCGGCTTCATCTCTGCCATTCCCTACTCTCTACTCATAGTCTTTGCTGCAGAGATCTCTTTGCAGTTTTCTCTGGTAGACTTCCTGCAAGACCATGAAGCCTTTTCTACTGTCCACCTGGCTCACCTAACGGAACAGCAGAAGTGTTCCGCCGCCGTATTCCATGTGACTGACCTCTTCCTTGCCTCCAACGACCTCTCTCTTTCTCTCACCACACTTTTTCTTTCTTCTTTGACCAAATAGAACAAACAAAAAAATGGAAACAGAGTAATGAGATAATTACAAAGGAGATGTCTAGCCAGCAAAGTGGATATTAAGCTCTTTTTGTAGTCTCTCAGGCTCCATCAGTCAATTTTTTGGTCTTCTGTGTTTTGAGGGGAAGAGAAACACCTACCTGAATCACATACTGCTAGGTGGAGATCCCACAGCTTGGGGGCTTCTCTTCTTTCTTCAAGCCTCTACTTAGGAGCCCAAGAGTCTTAGGTAGAGTGGCAGACAGGATTGACATGGTGACCTTGCACTCAGCATATCCTCAAAATACTTCCTGTTTCCAGTTGCTGATACATACTTTAGAATATGTCCTTTAGTTGGGGGTCTTAGTTGCCACTGTAGTATAATAAAAGAAGACAGGGCAGGTGATATGGACCAGCAGTAAAGGCACTTGCTTCCCGGCTTGATGACCTGAGTTCCATCTTCAGATCACACATAGTTGAGAGAGAGAAGCAACTCTCCAGAGTTGTCCATGGATCTAAACATGCATACCATGGCACAGCACATGGAAAGGCACTCTTCATCTCCCCAAATATAATGTTTAAAAAATGTGAAGTTTTTCTTTAAGAAGATAATTGATAAGTTTGTTCTGTTTATACATCCAATGCAGCAGATGGTTCAGTAATTTCTAGGCCTCTTACTTTTGGGGTCTTCTCTTAGCTTCATTATTTGTTCCATTTCAGCCCAAGTTACAGATCTCCTCCCTTTTCTCCCCTCTGCTCTCCTCTCCTTGTATGTTTCTCTTGCGTTCTAGTTCCTTCCTTTAGGTTAGGTCATGCTGCATTGCAAGTAGTCCCCTGGGAGAAAAGGAACTTTAAATGTCCCCTGGTCCTGAAGAATGAATACCTTAGAAAGAACCGTTTCCGGACCTGTGCTCTGTGGAGTAACCCCTTGTTTTTAATCCTTTCCTATCTGCTTTTAACAAGAAGCCTCTCATTAAATCACTTTCCCTTTATTCCAAAGGTTTTTTTTCTTAATATTTTCATTTTCTTCTTTTATCTTTGACACTTCCCTGTCCACTGGCTTACAACGATGGCCCTAGCATTTATGTTTTGAAAGGTACTGTCCCTTTGGTTGTTGAATGTTCATGAACTAAGAGTTTCTAAGGCACAGGTACATTGAATAACCTTTTATTTGTGAGTAAATGTGGCAAACACTTTAATGGGAAAGTGTGTTTAATCACAACCATAAAACCGGCCAGATTTGCTCAAGTCTCACTTGCTTCAGATCAAAGCCTGAGACAAATCAGCCCTCTCTAAAACAAGGCTGTAGTTTACTCACTGAGGAAATAAACAAAACATGTTTTATATTTAGCCTGTGTGGAACAGAATCACAAAACAAGAAGGAGAGAAGGAAGAAAGGAAGGAAGGAAGGAAGGAAGGAAGGAAGGAAGGAAGGAAGGAAGGAAGGAAGGAAGGAAGAGTCTACTTTATTTACTGGCGGCTTGGAACAATGATAGATATGTTGTTTTGCTTATATTACAAATACTCCATAAATAAGAACAGTTGTCAATTAATAACTATATTTAAAAAAGAGGGTGCAAACAGACAAAAATTGTTTAAACATTGGAAGTTTTCCAGCCAAAAATGAAAATTAATTACAAGTGACTCAATTATACTCCTTTTATAATTTAAGACTTAAGAAAATGGCTTAAGGAGGCTTCCCCTGCCTCACATCTTAAAGTACATTATAGTGATTTTTAGTACAGAATGAGACTTTTTAATTAGATCCATCACATATTACATGCCAACAGAAGGTTTATCAGCAATGTGGGCATTTTACACAGTTAAAATGGTGGAACAACTTCATCATTCCTCAATTAAAATAATGACTGACCTGGCTCATCCTCTCAAGGTGCTTTGGCTAAGTTTGAAGTCTAAGCCACATAGCTTTGTCGGTTGTCAGACTCATAGTGTTACACATTTTCTATCAAGTTTTAATTTTAAGTTTTTATATAACCAAAGCATTCCAGCAGGATGAGAATCTCACATAGAGCCTTTATACACAACAGAAAAAAAAGCCCCTATCTTCAAAACATTTTATTTTTCTTCTGTCAGAAAACATATGATTACCAACTGATTTAGAACATGATACTTTATGCCAGCTTTTGGGAAAAATTTTATAATTGATATGCAAATCTTTTATTGAAGATTGTAAAAAATTGCCGGTGGGCTTTGAGGTCAGCCTTGAGTAAGCAAAAGTTGTAGACTTTTTGCTTCAATTTTAATAAAGTTTAAAACAACTTACAGAAACTTACCACTATACGAATTTTAACAAAAGCTAAGACCTTTGCTTAATGTATTTGTATATATGCTTGTACCTGTGTGTGTGTGTGTGTGTGTGTGTGTGTGTGTGTGTGTGTAGTGAAGGACATTTGCTATTGGAAAATTTCCATTATAGCTAGGAATCTTAGATTTGCTTTTATTGCCTCAGGATAAAAAAACAGCCTAAGTCCAAGATTGATATGTAAGTATGGATATGAATAATGTTTGATATTAAATGTGACTCTGTATTTAAACAAATTTATTTTGTAAGTTATAAAGCCAGTCTCTGTGTGTTTTATCTAGATAGGTTAGATTCTAGTTGATGAAGCTAATTTTGGAAACTTCTTAAAGAAAATATGGAAAATGGTTAGCATTAAATATGTATTGAAAGAAAATTATAAAAACATAAGCTCTGAAATTTTTTTAAATGTGTGACAAATACCACACATATCTCAAAATACAAAAAAAAACCATCATTTTGCACATTCTTGGTTTGCTTCAAATGAAACAAAGTTATAGTTTTAACAAAGAAAATGGATAATTGTCTCTTTTTACATGACTGATATGTTTTTAAATTATTGTAAGATGGACACATGAATCATCATAGATGGTGTTGCTATTTGTAGGACTTCCATGGCAGGTTTGCTGCCTAGAAACACAATAATTCTTGTTGAATGTTTTCTGTGTATTTTTCACAAAATAAAAACACTTATGAGGCTTTCTCAATTATGTGTGTGGTTTTTTTTTTTTATCCAATAGGAGATTCACTTGGCTAAGTGACTTTTGAGCTGAGTTCACCACTTGCACATGTGTATGTACTTAACAACTATAAGAAATTTCCCAAGGCTGGCCTTCACTTTTGCATGTTTTATGATGTTCTTTGTTCACCAAGTAGACAGTGAGACTTGGAAGTTATTCCTGCATAAGAATGACTGGTTCTATGTCCAATATACATAGAAGTCACTGAAAAACCACACAGACTTATCTCAATATTCCACAAAACACCACCCAGGTGGCTACACTGACATTATGTAGGCTGACTTTTTGTCTTGTTTTGTTTTTCGAGACAGGGTTTCTCTGTGTAGCTTTGCGCCTTTCCTGGAACTCACTTGGTAGCTCAGGCTGGCCCCAAACTCACAGAGATCTGCCTGACTCTACCTCCCGAGTGCTGGGATTAAAGGTGTGCACCACCACTGCCTGGCAATAGGCTGACTTTTATGAGTAGCAAGTAGCAAGGGTGTAGTATGTCATGGTAGGACTCCTGGGGAAGATGGGATGGAGTCCCACAAATCGTTGGGAGCCTGATGCCTTAGCAGGATTTCTCAGAGTTGAATAGTCTGAAACTACTGAGATGTCCTTTTCAGAGTGGAATAAAGTTTTCTGTCTTTTGCATCTACAGAGTGTTGGTTTGGATTTTTTTTTTTTAAAGATTTATTTATTATGTATACAATATTCTGTTTGTATGTATCCCTGCAGGCCAGAAGAGGGAGCCAGATCTCATTACAGATGGTTTTCAGCCACCATGTGGGTGCTGGGAATTGAACTCAGGACCTCTGGAGGAACAGCCAGTGTTCTTAACCTCTGAGCCATCTCTCCAGCCCCGGTTTGGATTTTTAAGATGTGTTGATTATCATCATCGTGTGTGTGTGTGTGTGTGTGTGTGTGTGTGTGTGTGTGTGTGTGTGTGTGTGTAAAAGTCTGCACCCATGTAGAAGTCAGGACAAGTTGTGGAAATTAGTTCTCTCCTTCTACAGTGAGTTCTGAGGATAAAACTCAGGTTGTCAGGGTTGAAGAACAAGAGCTTTTACCTGCTGAACCAAGTTACTGGGCCCCTTTTGTGAGCTCTGAAGATAGCAAACACTACACTGAATGAACTATTCCAAACTATGTAAAAAGTTTCTCATAAAGCTTCCATTAGTTGCCTGGAAGATGAAAGTATGTTCTAGTTGTGCTGATAGAGTTCATAGCCTTCAAGCTTTAATGTTTCTACTAGGAGATACATCAGTTATTCCATGGAGTTGGAAAATGATCACCTGGACATTTGGAGATCTTAGCACTCTAAACCACTAAGCAAACAAAGGCAAGTCCAGGAGATTCCACATCACCAGCAAGGACAGGCTGAGCTGCCTTACAGAATGAACTCCAAGAGGATCATGTTTTGAGCTCATGAGACTCTTTAGGGATCTCTCAGTAACTCCATTCTTCATAATGAGTGCTAATGGAAAACCACAGTAATCACCACACGGCTGGAAAAGGAAGGAATGGCACTTTGTAATGGTCTGACTCACTCCATCAGGCAAAGACTCTACTGACTTTTACTTGAGAACAAGGAAAGAGCGGAACAGACTTCAAAGAAAGAAGCTATAGACAGCAACCAAAAACTCAGGGCCAACTGCAAGAACACACTAACTTGTAGACTTTCTTTTTCTGACACATCTGTCACTCACATTTGTTTGTATGTTTTTCTCCTCTTTCCTACATATTTTCATTTTATGTAAAAAAAATGGCGAATGTGGGTTCCATAATTTAGTCTATATGCATTATAATTTTCAGTGTGATTGTAAGTGAATACAGGGAACAATTACTAAAAGTAGTGATGATACAATGACTGGGTTGTGGTTCTCATTTTGGGGAAAGGTGAAGTGCTGTAAAAAAAAAAAGACAGATATCTTCTTTAAGACAGAAACAGGAAGCCATTTAGTTGACAAACTGTTAAGTTGGATGTGCATGCAATTACAGATGTGTGGAGAATCTGAACAAAGGAGTTAACTATGCCAGTTCTGAAGTTACTACTTCTCAGCTGTAAAGTCATTGCTTGCTTGAAAGGATATTGGTCCATTATGCTATTATTTTGCCACCTGTCACAACATCAGACTTTGAGGACAGAGGGGCACTGGGGAGACACAGCAGGAAGAAGGGGATTTGCTTCCTGATTCTCATGTTGATAAAACACATAGCTATCTCTGTGTAGACATATTATGATCCCAAGTGCTGCGGCTCTGCCAACTCTTCCAACACCAACCCAACTTGCAATTGGGGGGCCTCATAAGGGAGTGTATTTCTAAGGTGTATTCTTGGGACAACCATCCTTGGCACCCTAGAGGGTTGATTGTTTGCATATTTCCACCAACAGAACACCATGGTGACTTCTCTGTCATTTAGAAAACCATGACCACACCTCCTCCAGCTGAGTCTGGATCATAATCTTAGGGGATTCTTCCTTAGGCACACTATCTGTGCCTAATGTTCACAGTTCTTCTATATATCGTCCATTTCTGTATTTTTCCAGAGTCATAGGTCCTCCAGTCTTGGCTTGAGACAAGATCCTATGCTGTGGCTTAAGCTTGTCTGCACCTCACTGTATTCCAGATTGGCCTTGAAGCAATGGCCGTACTCCTGTGTCAGCTTCCCCTGTGCTGGGTGACATAAGCCACCACTCCTCGCTGCCTTGCTCTGATGGCTCAGAGTCCTTTTTTTTTTTTTTTTTTAATTATCCAATTTCTTATTACTCCAATCCATTTGTGGAGGAATTATTATTTTTAAAAAATTTCCCTCCATATGTGACAGTATGATTTGTTCCAGATTGCTGGCACTCCAAGTTAAATGAAACTCTAGCTCAGTTCTCCTCAATTATAGCATATATATGTACACACACACACACACAGGCTCACACAGACCCACAGACACACACACAGAGCTACCTCATAATACCCAGAATGCAGGCAAAAGGCCAAAGAAGCAAAACCCAAGTGGAAGAAGACCTTAATCACGATGGGATCCAGTTATAATAGTTAATTTTGCAAACTTCAAAAAGTTGCAGCACCATAGGAGTGCTTTTTTTTTTTTTTTGGTTACTTGTGTTACGATTTGGATCTGAAATGTCCCTGAAAGAACATATATTGAAGGCTTGGTTGCCAAACTGTGTCACAATTGAGAGGTGCTGTAATTCTGAGGAAATGGGACTGAGTTGGAAGCAGGGCATTGTGGGTATTCCTTTGAAGGGCACTTTTGTCACTGCTCCCTTCCTCCCTTTCCGTCTGTGTCTCTGTCTTCCTGTCTCTCTTTTCTCCCTCTTTGCTTCCTAGAGTTCCACAAGGTGAGCTGCTTTCCTTTGCCATTCCCAGCTACCTACCACACCGCCTTGCGTTAGCAGAGTCCCAGAAGCAGAGTCCCAGAAACCACGGAGCCAAATGACCATGGATAAAACCCCTGAAACTGGACCAAATTAAACCTTTCCTCCTGCTGAGCTGTTTACACGTCAGATGTTTTCTCTCAGAATATGAAAGCTGACTAAATACACTAGCCAAAATTCAAAGGGGCCCCACAAGTTAAGGGGCCTTCAGCTAAACCTTCCTGGTAAATGCAATACTGTGATGATGTATTTTTACTCTTTAATAGCTAATCATCTCCTTGGAAAACATATATTCCTAGTTTTCCACATTAAAAACCATGCCTATCTCATTCCATCTCTCTGATGTCCTCTCTTTTTATTATTTGAATGATGTTTGAGTTTTTTTGTTTTTTTTTTTCATCCTTTCCATCATCTCATGAAACTGGCAGCTTGGTGTAGGATACTGTTTCATATCCTGTTAATAGCAACTGGACTTGTCGTTGGAGAACATCCTGGGAACTGATGTCATCTCACCAAATCTCATCAAAAAGTAAGGACTGTCTTGCACCCCCTACTCCATCCTCGATGTCATCTATTTATTTCTTACTAAAAAAAAAAATTCCCATGTAAAAACAGTATTTTTTTAACTTTCATATTAAATATCCCAGTTTTTATTTGTCCCAACCCCCACCAATCAAAACCTCTGTTTGATTCTTCAGGTTTATATGCCTTAGGGATAATCTTGATAGGAATGTATTTCACCCTCGTCTGTTTGTGAGGAAATAGAACGCAAGGAGCCTCCCTTGAATGGAAAGCATACCAGTTGCTTAATTAAACCTGGATTGCCATTAATGGCTTGCCTGTTTTCTCAGGTAAATGAGGAAGACAATTATCATCCACTCTATTTGGATGTGACTCTGTTGTCAGAGCTCTCCTCATGTTGGACAGTAGAGAATTTGTTAGTAAAATCCAGAGCTCAGTGGGAGTTGCTAGAAGCTCTGGCTCCTCTTTGTGTTTCCCATTTCTTTTTTTTTCTTCCAACTGACACTGTTACCTTAACACTTTCTCATCAGTAACCGCCCCAAACACATACTCCACCTTTCATCAGGTCAGCCTAAATTCAATTTTTTTTTTCTTTCCATCCACTGTAGCCAGGTCACCTGACAGAAAGAGAAAACAAAACAACAACAACAAAATAAGTTTCTTTGGTGTCACTGATCAGCTAGTAATAATAGAGGGGAACTAATGCTGGTGTAGGAAAACCACCCTTACCCCCAGTTACAACCACTTGATTGGACGCCGTGGATGTTGGAGTCCAGTAAAACACTTTGCTCGTGCAAAGTATCTTTAAACATTTTGTGTGCTTTCTTTAAAGGCAGTGCAGGCTCTCTGGTTTCTGTTCTTGTGCTTTGTACTACAAGCCATATATCTTTAAGTGATAACCCCCGGAATGAGCAGTTTGGAAAATGGATGTGTGCTTAGTTTGGCTACATAAATATTTTCCCACCCTTTACCCTCCATCTAATTTCAAAGGACTTGACTGTCAAAAATTCAGAAATTCAGGGCAGATCAGAATAGAAAACAAGAAATGCCACCCCTTTAAATGGTGATGTCATGAAACAGAAGAGGGAAAAATACTTAGTTGATTACATAATGCTTAGGGTCTGGCTTTTGTTACCTTGCAGTTTGGAAAAAAACTACATCTATTTGACTAATGTAAATTTATCAGTGGCAACTTAAGAGAGTGCTGAGGTGGATGTACACTGAGTGAGTAGTCCAACCATGTATAATTCCAGGCCATAGTACCAGCTGCTTGAAATGAATAGTGCTACTTGTATGCGTAGAAATGACCATAAGGTTGTTCATCCGGGAAAATTCCACCTTTTTTTGGTAATGTTTTTACAAACTTTAATAAATCTCACTCCACCCTCACCTTTGAGTTAAACAAACCCAAATAATCCTAGATTGGAGTAAAGAAGATAAAGATTAGTTATTTCACCATTATGTTTAATCCTGGACGAATTTATCCAGAAGTGTTAGGACACTTCTTTTCTTTACAACCCTAGCAGAGCTATTTCTGGGTTTGGGGGAGGCATAGATTATCTGACAGTGCAAGCTCAACAAATGTGTGTGGTTACAATGTCAGACAAGATGAAAGCTGTAGAAATGAGAAAGGTTTGGACAATCCTATAGCAAAGAAAATATTACATGACTTTTATATCAGTATGAAATAGTCCATTTATGAACAAAATAGAAAAGATAAGCTTAAACGTAATATTAAATGCTGGATCCAGAGAGACAATATTCATGGAACGTTTGTTTCCTGATCTTTGATAGAACATCATGACCAAAATAACTTGTTTGTTTCAGCCTACAGCATTAAGGTCACGGTCCATCACTGAGGGAAGTCGGCACAGAAACTCAAGCAGGAACCTGGAGACAGGAACTGGAGCAGAGGCCATGGAGGAATCTGCTCAATTGGCTTTCTCTTTATCGCTTGCTCAGTTTGCTTTCTCATACTTAACAGGTGCCTTGGGGCAGCACCGCCCACAGTAAGCTGGGTCCTCCTACACTGATCATTAATCAAGAAAATGCTCCAGAGGTTCACCTACAGGCAATCTGATGGAGGCAATCATCAATTAAGTTTTCCTTTTCCCAGACGACACTATCTTGTGTCAAACTGACCAAATAAAAACAAACAAACAAACAAACAAAAACCCCCAACCCCCCAAACAACAACAATGAAACCCAGCACAACTGGGGTTCATCACTCAAAGGAAACTGGATTGCATTATGTATCACTGAGGCTTCGATAGGCATGGGAAGGTTCGGACAGTGGATCAGTTAGGTCAAGGGACCCTCATTTTCTGCAGGAAACTTGTGTGTGTGCGTGGATGTTTCTGGGAAGTACTGCGGTATTTGAAAGGGATTTTGGTATGCATTAGCCCGTGGACTCAACTTTTCTTTTTCTGGAATCCTTCATCTCTGAGTCAGTTGTCAAATTGGTGGGATAATTTTACCTGGTAAGTGGGGCAGGAGGCAGAAGTGGAAAGAATATCAAGGCCATAACTCAGTGATTGCTTTCTTTTTTGTATCCAAATGTGGGGCTGTGTGCTGGGAATAAGGAGCACTGGGGAGCAGAGGGCTGAAAGTCTTCAGACAGCCCACCTTTTATTTTTGAAACAGGGTCTCTCCATACAGCTCTGACTGGCCTGCAACCCACTATGTAGAGCAGGCTGGTCTTGAACTCACAGAGATCTGCTTGCCACCACCTCCAGGAGTGCTGGGATTAAAGGTAGGAGCCATCACACTGGGCTAGAAAGTACACTTTTACTAGAGGTTGCTACTTTTCTTTGTGAAGCAAGCATGTGTGATGGGATGAGCAGATCAATTTGCATGGAGTTGGACCTGAGTTCAAATCCACAGCCACATCATAGTTGCAATCTCAGTAAAACTTATCGGTATTTCTAGCATTAATTTCAGTGGCATAATAAAGATGGCAGTATTTACCTTTGAAAAGTGTTAAGTGTAAAAAGCAGATGCATAAAATTCCCATGTACTAAAGTATATCCTAGAAATTGCTTACCTCCAGGAGACATAAATATATGCTCTAGCAATTGAAGTCTCCATGGCCAAATAAAAGCGGGAAAGCCACTTTGCTAAATCCCTTCTTGGAGAGGCACGACATACACACTGGCAGCAATATTAATAGCTCTGAGAAATTCTGCAGTAAAAAAAATGGAAACCTGGTCAACAGCTAAATGTACCAACTTACTCATTTGTTGAGGTCTTTCTTCTGGGCATATCCAGTTGCAGCACTCGGAACATTTTTATATCATCACAACTTGAGAAGCCTTGGACTTGTGTGCAGTGTGGGATGTGATAGATTTCAATGCATGATAGCTATTATCCATGGACTTCCAAATATGTTTCATAAGGATAAATAAGCATAGACAGGGTTGTCTATAGCCCAATGAGAAGCTAATAATTAAGATGGAAAATTTCTGCAGGGAACAAAGTAACGTAATTAGGTTATGTTTAATCCATGTGGTTATTTTCTTTGCTTCTGTTTATAGTGATATAAATCAATATTGAAAATGCAGGAGTTTGAATATGTATTTTGGACTCAAATTAATGGTCTCTGAAAAATTAAACTCACGCGCAAACATTCCTTTTGAGTTAAAGACACTATAAGATGTTGTCTCCGTGTTGATTAATTTAAAAATCCACTTCGTTCGGAACTCATTTGATGTTTATCATTAGCCAGTTCCCACAGTGCTGTAATGATGAGATTTCCTTCCTGTGTTCAGGGGAGCTGTCGGAAGGGTTCTAATTAAGAAGAGGCCTTCTGGAGCCAGATGGCCCAGGTCACGTCTCAGTTCCACAGTGTATCAGCAACGTGACCTTGGGGGAGTGATTTAATTTCTCTAACCTTAGTTTTCTCACCTGGTATGCAGCACCAAAATTTATTGAAAGTATTAAATAAACTCATTCAGGCAAAGGAATTTATTTCATCACTTGGCATATGGTAGCCAGCCAAATATGTTTCAATTATCATCTGTAATACAAACATTTTCACTTAAATATGTAACTAAAAAGACTTATTTAACAAAAAGCTAATCTGAGCTGAGTAATGCTCTGAGTTCCAAGTCGTGGAATCTTTGCCGGGTTAGACAGCTCACTCAGAGTAGTACATCCGCTGAAGAAGGCCGGGCTGCGGCTGGGTGACTTCCTTTCTTGCGTAAGACAGAATTACTGAGATAATACAGGTGGGCTGGGGAAATAGCTCAGTGGGTAGCGCCTGCCTGGCAAATAGGAGGGCTTGAGGTTAATTTCCAGAAACCACAGGCAGACCCCTGAGGCTCGAATAACTATATAAAACAGACACATAAATGTCCCACATACTAAAGTGTACTAGAAACTGCTTACCTCCAGAGACATAGATGTGTGCTCTAACAATTGAAGATGTTAGATGCTAGCCAGCCTGGCAAATTTGGCAAGCTATGGGACAGCGAGAAACTGTCTTTAAGACAAAAAGCTGCGGGGCGGGGGGAGGGGGGTGATGGGGGGGGCGGGGGATGGGGACTATGATTGAAGAATAATACCTAAGGTTGTCCTCTGGGCTCCATGTGTGCATGCATCTTCACACACACACACACACACACACACACACCAAAAATAAAAAAAAAAATTTTATCCTTTTCTCCCTGCTCAAGACTTGAAAGACAAATACTTTCTATCTTATATTGTGGAATCAGTAAGTGAAATTTTATTCCTGTTAATGTGACATGGAAGGGATTTGTCATCATAGATTTCTGGGTTTGATAAAGCTTTAGGCTCCATATTAGTTTCATTATGGCATCCCAAAGGAAAATAAAACTTTATTCTCAGTTTTCGCCTTAGTGATGTGTTCCTGAAGTGACTGTTTCATCCTTGTTACTATGGTCTTCTGTATTTCCAGACATAAGTGCATCTTCAGGCTTTTTGTTTTATTTAGAATGCATCTTTGACCATGGTGCATAACCTTGTGGCAATGCACATGTGCTGTTGACGGGGAAATTCAGATAAATTTTCATTAAAATAAACCTAGTATTTTTGTAGATGTCTTAGTTGCTTAGTTTTATAGAGCCTTACAGAAAAGATTTTGGAAGTACACCTTTGACTCAGAAGGTATCTTCTTACTACTCAGTCAAGCCTGCCAGAGGCTCATAGCGTAGGGTGAATTGGGGTACGTTTCTCCTCCTGTCTTAGCTTCTGGAATTGTGAAGCTTGAATAGCACGACACACAAAGCACACCGTGAATATGCCAGACACACAGGAGGTTCAAACAATTTGAGAAACTGTGTTGTTTTAACAGCAATGGAATGAAAAGCTTTCTCTGATGGTCCTCAGGCTCATGTGAGTCTCCTGCTCTCTTTTCATGCGTGACCTACAGGAAGCACGCCGATGGTAAGGGATGCCGCTTGCTTTCCGTATTCAAGACTTTAATAGTTTCCTTTCTGTTGAGTTTCCTTTGGAAAGGATGCCAGTTCTCTTGTTTGTTTGTTTTAACCTGTAAGTCATTTCTAGAACACAGCTGATGAGTCAGGTCTAGCTGCAGCTCTTTACTCACATCACTGAGCGGGCCTGACCTCCTTGGCCTCAGAGAAGTAACCTGTGCTTCTATGTCTCTGATAAATAATTTATTTGTACTCAGAGGCTTCTGAAAGCCAAGGAGACTCATTTGTTTTTGCTTTTATATTATATACCCATGGTCAAATATTAACTTATTTTACGTGTGTATATCTACCATCTTTTTGCTCAAAATCTATAAGAAGGCTGAACTTGTACATGTGTGTGCATGTGTGTGTGTGTGTGTGTGTGTGTGTGTGTGTGTGTGTGTGTGTGTTGTGGATGGCTTATATATTTTTATTATGTGTGTACATATGTGTGTGGGGGTATACATGCATGTGTATGTGTGTTTGTGTGTGTGTGTGTGTGTGTGTGTGTGTGTCTACAACTTCACATCAGGTGTCTTTCTTCTATCCTTCTCCACCCTTATTTTTTGAGACAGGGTTTATTAATGGTCCTGAAGCATCAATTGGCCGATGCTGGCTGACCAATGAATTTCAGTAGCGACTGTCTTAAATTCCTCACTGCTAGAGTTACAGACAGGTTTTTGTCACTGTGCCCAGCTCCCCTACCCCCACCCCAATGTGGGTTCTGGGGATTTGAACCTGGATCCTAATGCTTTCATAGCAGGCACTTTAACTACTGAACCTTCTTCCTATCCCAGGAGGTTGGTATTTTCAATATCCTACCACTTGAAACTTTATACAGTGCCACCTACAGGAACAACTATTGATTGAACCTCAGTGTGCTAATTGCTTTCCATAGTTATCTAGTCTTCACATCTCTATTGCCCAGTTTTACCAATGAAAACACAAAGAGATGTGCGTTCAGAGGACCTGAGTAGATCCACGACTTGTAAGTGCCAGAAAGAGAAGATAAATCAAGGTTGCCACACCCAGAACTGGACTTCCTGTGCCACACTGCTTGGTGCCTGGCTCTGCTTCTTTTAAAGCATTTCTGCTCCTCAGAATAATGCTGACTGAGCCCCGGGAGTGAGCTTGACTCGATGGTCCTAGGAGAGTTTCATTTTCCATATTAAAAGCTTACTGATAGTATTTACTGTGATTGTCCTTGACTCTCACATAGTAATAAAAATTAGCATTGCTTGAAAATTAAGTCAATGAATGATAAATGTGGTCCATTAAAAGACTGATGTAATTGAATAAGAGTGCAAAGCTATTCCAGAAAAGTAGCAGCGCCCATAAAGTCTTTCAATAACCAAAACATTAAAACAGCAGATTTCATTCTCTGCATTAACACAGTGGATGGGAATAGTTATACTCCATTCTTTGCCATTAACTTCTCCCTAAATTAATTCCTGGAGAAATTACAAGCAAATAGCACCTTCCCTGCGGTGACTTTTTTATGCTGTAAGATAAGGATTAAGAAACCCCGTGGCCCAGTAAGAAACCTATTTTGTAGTCTCTTTGTACTGATAAAATTTCTCCTGGCACTGAACCTCCCACTGTCAAAAATACTATAACATTTTACTAGTTTGCAAAAGATGAAAATGTTACCAGATGTTAAATCCAAGGAGCAGGCTAACAACTTCTGTTTTCAGATGAGTAGTTTATACCTTAAAAAAAAAAAAATTTTTTTTAAAAGGAAACAGACTCTTTACCGATTCTGATACAAAAAATAAAATTAAAATAAAATAAAATAAAATAAAACAAATTGTTGAGACATTTTGGACGTGAATTTTATAATTATTTAGTCTCACGGAATTGAGCTTTAGAATAACGGGCTATGTGCTAATTACCTTAATTCCCACTAGGCTTTATAAATGTCTTCTTTTGAACCAAAATGGCTTGGGTTTCCAGAACAAAGTAATTAAATAACTTTCACCCAGTGACATTGTGGCTGCAGATAGCACACGCCGTAATCTGGGAAACCTCATCATTATTTGTGTGTAATGTACCTTTAGCTCTTCTGTGAGGATGCCTTTCACACACTGGCCTGGCTCCTTAGCATAAAAGGCTTATTGAAATGAAAGCATTTCGGGGGTCATTTTCTCACCTGACTCATTAATCAGGCCTTGGCAGTTTTCCTTAGTCCAGCTATACTCGGAGTGAGTAAGACCAGCGACCACACAGAAAATGCAGGAAAATAATCGGAGAAATGAATACGCCTAGCAAGTGAGTGCGGGCCTGTGTTTTCATTAGTCTTTTGATGGATGGCACCGGGAACGTGGGGGAAACACACTCGGCATTTTCCATCTGCCTCCCAGAAGGATTTTTCCATGTTTCACCTTAGGTTCTTCAAAGAATAGTTCTTTGATTCGGTAATAGCTATAGAAACCTTTGCCTTTGATATCCAAAGGTGGTGCAGAACTCGTCTTTTGATTAAGAAATGCTCAGGCAATTGAAGAATATAACAATAGATGAAATAGGGAGAGACTATGTCAATCATCTTGCATTAAGTCAGGCCCCTGTTAAAGACAAATTGTGTTAAGTGTTAAATGACATTTGACATTGCATATTAAAGCATACAGTGACTTTTAAAAAAACTCATCTTTTTTTCTTCTTTCTCCATTTCTTCCTGTAATATTCTAGATGCCAGTAATTTTATTGTTTTTTTTAATCAGCTCATAATGTTAGTATCAAAATGATGAGGGATAAATCATTTTGATAGTATTCATCGGTGAGTTGACAAATGAACAGTTACTGCTTGAATGTAGTGTGCATGCTTTTGTTGTAAGTTCTAAAATTTCAGTTCTGGGGAATCATTTCTCCATCTGTCATCCTGTCTGCAGTCTTCTGAATGCTTGTGTCTTACCCCCACGAAATGGCACACTACAAATGTGCTATTTAAGATGTTATAGTGCTCTCTATAGGAATCCAAGTAAGGAACTATTAGTTTGCTATTAAGCTTTGAGATGTTCCAAAACGAACATAGAATAATACTTCAATTACAGATATAACCTTAGACATCAATAATGCAGATGTATAATCACTGGAAACAGATATAAGTTTATGCTAAAATCTACCCTTTAATCAAGAAGCAATTTATTGATAGAAAAACCCTCTATGTTGGCATGGAAGGGTTAAAGCTGTAGTTACAAAACACTGCTGATTATGTAATTTGCAAATCAAATTCGTGGGCCATGCTAATGATTCTATTTGCAGACCTATAGACATCTCTGCCAAACTGGATACCCTTTAGTTTTCCTTCCTTCCTTCCTTCCTTCCTTCCTTCCTTCCTTCCTTCCTTCCTTCCTTCCTTCCTTCCTTCCTTCCTTCACCCTCCCTCTGTCTCTTATTTCCTTTCTACCCCGTCTTTTCCTCTTTGTGTCTTTAAATACAAATGTAGTCTATGCCAATAATTATGCCATAGACTCTAACACGATACACACAGACCCATAGAATCAAAAATAAAAGTGATACATAATTTCATAAGTGTATTTGTAGGTAAGGGGTAAGCAATACATGTAGTTTTCTAATAGAAATTCAGCCTTCTCTCATCTTCCTTGTGCCTGTGATCCATTCCACCATCAGTCAAGTCACACACAGTCATCAAAGGTAGGAATTCTAGACTCTTCTTTTTTCCTGCGCAGCCAACTTCTAAACTAGTTAATTACACTGGTCAATGTATGTTGGGACAACTATATCTCACTAATTGTGAATCTGCTTTCCTTTTTATTCTCAAGTCTTTCCTCCAATGCAAATATCACTTTCGTGTCCCATTGTCAAGTAGACACTGAACACTCACTCATAGTGACAGGGATTGTGCAAGAGTCCCTTTTGACACACGTGTGAGATCTGCTCTGTTTTCCAGGCTAACAATTTTCTCTCTCTCTTTTTTTTCTTTCTACCTCTTTGCTCATTCATTGGCCTTCAGCACAATTTTTCACATCATTAGCCCAGGCTAGCCTGGAATTCCCTATATAACCCAGGTTACCCTCAAGCTAATGGCAACCTTTCTGCCCTAGCTTTCCAGACATTGCAGGCATAGCCACTAGGCCTGGCTTCAAGTATCAGGCTCTGTGATCCTTGTTTGTTGTCCTTCTGACAGCTCTGCTTATCCTTATTGAGCTGCCTCATTCTTCCACCTGCATGGAAACTTATCCTGATGGTGACTGTTTCATTTTATGCCTCTGTTTTCCTCCATCCTCTTCTCCTTACACATACTCTGCTTATATTCGACGTCAGACTCAAGGAGAGACCACAGCCTGTGTCTTCTCTGTTCTTGGGTTCCAGTATCCATCTTATTACTAGAACTCACTCTTGGCCCAATAACAACCAAGCATGTGGCTGAGTGACTTAATGAACAGTTTTATCAGTCAGCTGCCAAGTGTTTTATTCTCACAGTCAACATATACGTGGGCAAAATAAATTATTTTATTATTTTTTAAAATAACTATGTTCTGAAAATGGACACAGAGAATAAAATGTGTCACACGTAAGTAAACCTTGGATTATGAAGTTTGATCTGGAAAGAGTCTTTGTTTGTTCCTGTCTTGGGAGAGCAGGTTAAATAACCTTGCTGTATAGTTTGTGCCCGGGGTTTTTCTTTACTAAGACATCTTATTTCCACTGTATCATTCGAGCCTGGCAGCTGTGCTTCCTTCTTGTAGTGTGTGTGTGTGTGTGTGTGTGTGTGTGTGTGTGTGTGTGTGTGTGTGTGTAAATTAGCTACTGCGCATGTGTGTATGACCAGATGTCAGTCTTGAGGGGTTTTTCTTGAGCCACTCACCTTGACTTTCCCCGCCTTGAATTGTATTTCATTCATGCCAACAAAGCAGTTACTATTTTACACACATACACACAAATGTTAGCTATACCTTAACGAGACGGGCAGGTATACAGTTTTTCACTGGGATTTTGGGTTCACCAACTAGGCTACTCTGGCTGACCAGTGGACTCCAGGATTCCTCCTGCCCTACTTTCCCCAGCCTTGGGACTATAAGAGGATGTCTCCACACCTAGACTTGTACATAGGTGTTGGGGATCCAGCTAGGTCCTCACGATTGCAGGACAAACACTTGCTTTCCTGGCTGGGCTGTCTCCCCAGCCCTAACGATGTTTTCCATTGCTCTGGCTTCACTGCATTGTCATTTGTCAGCGAAAATTACAATTACTTAACGTTTTCTAGAATGAAAAACGTAATTCGGTTTCACTTAAAAAAAAAAAAAGTAAGTGTGGAGACTGCAGGATTATATTGTTATGGCGCAGACCTATCCTGCAGAGTTTGGTTGGGGCATTGCACACATCTTTTTCTCTCAAGGCTAGGTGATTGGCAAGAGTCAGGATAAATAATGTGGCTGAAGCACAAATACTCAGAGCCAGAACAATCTGTCTATCCTAGAGGATTGCTCTCTAAGGTCAATACTGCATTTGAAAGCAGCTTTGCTTTGAATATGACAGATAGGTTACACAGAGGACCACAGGGAATCAGTTGGTTCCTGGAATAAGTAATAGGAAGGGAAGCAGTAATCTTTTCCTCAAGTGCAAATTTGACAACTGAGCTATGTCTGACTAATATCGAACATCCATATCGAGCTGTTGAGGTCAATAGTTGGTCTTAGTTATGTTCTGTATTGACCGCTTACATTTTCTAAATGAGAAAGAAATGGCCAAATGGGAAAATTCTGTTGCATCTGGAGATAACAGTTACTTTCTCTTTTTTTAAAGTTGAATTTAATTTCATATGGTAAGCGAAGAGTGTATTTTGAAAATTTGGTCTTTGTTATATCTGGATCACATGAGTTAATCGTACAGAGATTAACGTGGCATTAGAGGAATTAGGGATGAAACACTTATTTTCATGCAACTGGAAAACTTGGCCCAAGTGATTTTTCTAAACCGAGAGACAGAACTTCACAGTGGCGACAAGCCTAGAGCATCAGCAAGCCTGGAGCATGGCGAATGGTAGCCAGGCCCTGGCTCTATTTGCTGGAGACGACATGTTTGAAAGTGTTCTAGGCTATTTGATTCTCATTTTCTCGGCTAACAGTGAAATGCCCACTCTATGCGGCTGGGCTGGAGGGATGGCTCAGTGGTGAAGAGCTCTTCCTTCTCTTGCAATGGACCTTAGTTCAGTGTCCAGCACCCACACTGGGCAGCTTACGACCACCTATAACTCCACCTCCAGAGGATCCAACGCCTTCTGGTCTCCAGAGGCACCTGCAATCTCATCTGCACCTGGGTGCACATGCATGTGTATACACACACACACATACACACTATATATATATATATATATATATATATATATATATATATATATATATACATAAACACATATATACACACAGACACACATATAAATACACACATACAGACACAAATGTACACACAAGTAATATGAAATTTATCTTTTGTTTGGAAAAATAACACTAATTCACTACAATTGAGACAATTGAGGCTAATTGTTCAAGAGACAATAATTTAAGTAAGAGGGAAGCTATACTAATTTCCTACAATGTCTAATAGCGTATCAGCCAATAATCTTCCAATGCAAGGCCCATACCAATTCCCCGTGTAGGATTTGCTGATTAGCATGAAATGAGTCCTGTAAGTCAAAACTGTAGTATAGTTCATAGACGTCTAGTTTTTATCTGTGCAAATGGAAATAATAAAGACTTTAGCAAAAGAAACTCAATATAATGGCCTTTAAGATTTTTTAAGGTCGGGCGGTGGTGGTGCACACCTTTAATCCCAGCACTCAGAGGCAGGGCCAGGCGGATCTCGGTGAGTTTGAGGCCAGCCTGGGCTACAGAGTGAGTTCCAGGACAGGCGCCAAAGCTACACAGAGAAACCCTGTCTCAAAAAAAAAGTGTTTTTTTTTTAACAAATGATGTCATTTTTATATTTGTGACATCTACATCTACGCCTAATTTAATACTGATTTAGCAACTAGTTTTTAAAAAAGCTTTTCTAGAGAGGATAGATCCATTTTTATCTCATATTTTATTATTTAAGCAAGCTATGTAATGCTAACAACAAGTACGGACCAATAAGGACCCTGTGGAGAACAGTGGCCTATCATCACTGAGCATGTCCACAGCTGCTGGGCACAGGTGCCTCTCCAAAACAGTGCTGCGTTTAGCTGACAATGTGAGCAAAAAAAGGAATTTCACTTTTCTAGAAACTGCATTAAAACAAAAGTAGAAAGGCATGACTAATTTTTAACATACTCAACTCACATATTATTTAAACAGGTAATATAAAAAATGGAAACATTTACATCCGTTCTAGAGATGAGGATTCAAACCCTGACTTGTGTTTTACACTTGCGATCCATTTCCCTCTGACCTACGCAGGACAAGTGCTTGATGGTCACACATGCCCAGCGTCTTCCACACTGGGGAGGGTAGCCTCCTTCATCCTCACGGCAACAA
Organism: Peromyscus maniculatus bairdii; assembly: GCF_049852395.1. Lineage (NCBI taxonomy): Eukaryota > Metazoa > Chordata > Mammalia > Rodentia > Cricetidae > Peromyscus > Peromyscus maniculatus. Next base: position 48,160,009 of record NC_134862.1, on the reverse strand, counting down.
TTAGAAATGGTGATTGGGCCGGGCGGTGGTGGCGCACGCCTTTAATCCCAGCACTCGGGAGGCAGAGCCAGGTGGATCTCTGTGAGTTCGAGGCCAGCCTGGGCTACCAAGTGAGTTCCAGGAAAGGCGCAAAGCTACACAGAGAAACCCTGTCTCGAAAAACCAAAAAAAAAAAAAAAAAAAAGAAATGGTGATTGGTCTTATCCAGGGTCATAGCAGGCTGGGAGAGGGCGAGTGGATACCAGGACCATTTGAGACTAAGATTTCTTCTCGCTCTACAAGCAGGCTGGTGATACTCAATGGCTGTAATGATGCAGTGTGCCTGGCCTGTCATCCTTGAATTCTCCAACTGGCCTACGTTGTCTTCAATGGCCTAAGCCAACTGCTCTTAGCACTCTACAGGCACAGAGCTGAGGGAACTCTAGGTGTTTGATGGGTGGAACTTGCCTCTCCTCTTAGCATCTCTGCTAATTGTCCCCCAGCCCAGAAGGCCTGGTGGTGTCCCCTCAAGGCTTTCCTGAATTGATGGTTTCCTGATCGCAGCCTCCCCAAATTATCACAATCTTGCTGACTTCTACCAATATGGATCTATATTCTTAGACTGCCGTAGATCTGCCGAGTCAAATGTAGCTAAATCAAGGTGTCAGCAAGGCTGCTTTCCGAGAAGAGGCATCAGAGGAGAATCTGTGTCCGTCAGCATCTGGTAACCACTGCAGTTCCTTGACTTATGACCATGAAGCTCTATTCTCCGGTCCCTTTGTTATAGCCTTTCTTCTCCTTGGTCTGTAAGCAAATGTCTGTCTTTCTTCTTTTATTAAGATTTTAAGTCCCAGATTACAGTTAGTACCCTTCCAGTTAATTGGGGACCATGGTCCCGTCTCAAAACCTGTAACTTAACTGAGAGTTCACTCATCACAGTCATGATGAGAAAGGTGCTTTCTAGGCATGCACAACAGGAAAATGAATGTGATTTGCCACATACTAACACTCAGTATTCATTTTGTGAGATATTTAAAGTGAGGTTCTTCTGAAAATTATTTTGCAACTAAAACTTGTTTCTTGCATGCTAGCTCCTTCTCACAAAGCTCTGATTTTGGGTATGCTTTGAAAGAAAATATTGCTATGATGAATAAGACCTACCTAAATGTGGAAATTTGTACAAATTTGGGGTTTAGGATCGATTTCAGGAGACATTTATAGTTAGAGTGTTGGTGACTGTGATGCTGAACTCCTCACATGAATTAAATTCAAAGACTTCCCCACTCTCTTTCCTTCAGGTCACTAATGAATCCCCAGACCTCCCTGGTCCCCCTTCACATGAAGAACACTTCTGCTATGGCATGTTTATATCGATCCATTGTAAACTACTGGGTTTTTGATCCATTCATGTTCATTTCCTAATCACAGTGTTTTTCAGCATCTTGAGCTGGTCACTGTGGATGATCTGAGTAGTGAAGTTGGTGTCACTAACTTTAAGACTACAATCTAATAAAATCAGTTTCTATCTGGGGCATGGTGTTCTAAACACCACCTCATTGACCCTCCTCCTCTCCACACGCACACGAAGCAGGTACTTTTCAAGTCCTTGTTTCACAGTGATGAAACTGGGGTATGGAGAGATTAAATGACTCCCAGAAAAATCTCATAGCCGGGAACTGAACCGAGGTGCTCATGCTGCTATTGTCTTTATGACAATAGTTTTTCTTTAGTGGTTGTGATAAATCTTATGACACAGGCCTGAGCACTGATCTGGAAAAAAAAGGGTGGGAGTTGGGAAAAGGCTAAGCATTTTGTAAATGCGGAGTCCAACATGTCACTTTTGTTGTTATGAGTTTTAAAACTTAGTTCTTTCTTTTTCTTTTTTTTTCAGGGTGGTAGTATCCAAGAGATATACATATCCTAGGCAAGCACTCTTTCATTGAGCTACATTATAGCCCAAATATCATTTTTTATATGTCTGTGTATAGTAGAGAGAGGACATCCATTGGATCCAATACGGTTCTGAGAAGGCTAAAATAGTGTGTGTGTGTGTGTGTGTGTGTGTGTGTGTGTACTTCCAATGAAAACACAAATATCAAGGGGATGATAACAGCTAGTCAAAGGAGAGAGAGAGAGAGAGAGAGAGAGAGAGAGAGAGAGAGAGAGAGAGAGAGAGAGAGAGAGAGAGAGAGAACCAAGCAGCTGACATAGTGATACACCGAGTCTGAAGTATCTGCTGCTAGGGTTAGGAGAAGAGAGGAAGCCATCATTAGAGGAGAGAGTTGACGAAGATGAACTAAAGGTGATCATCAGATTTGATGCTTTTTGACCCAAGAGCACAGAATAACCACAAATAACCACTTTATTCACCAGAAAGCCAATCTACATTAAAAATAATAAACAAGCCATAATATTTTTTTGTTATTGACGTGTTTGGATTTTTATTCAAGTTCCTGGAAGTGTGGACAATGAGAGGACATGATGTTTTTACCTTATGCATCCAAGGAAAATCACTCTTCCAAGACTTAGGATGGTAGGTGAACTGGTACATGCCTGTAACTCTGCACTTGGGAGGAAGAGGTGAAAAAGCAAGGTTATTCTGTGTTAGTGTTACCTACACAGTGAGTTTGACACCAGTCTGGGCTGCATGAGACCCTGTCTCAAACAAACAGACAGCAACAACGACAAAACAAAACTCACCCTGCCCCACCGCTGCCGCCTCCCCAAACCTTTGTGAGGCTGTTTCCAATGCACCAATGCCTCTGGCCCCTCAGACAGCAGTCTGGGACCTTGCAGTGTCTCAGACCTATTATGATAATGGATTATCAGTGGACTGAGAAATGAGCGTGTACAGTTCTCAGTTCCTTATTCTCTTTAACAAAGATTCCTGGCTGATAGAATCTTGGGTGACAGTTCATTGTTTTTCTTTGTCTCTTGAATAACAGTTTCTATTTAATATCCACATTCTGAACTAACTCATAACCAAGGAATATTCTAAGAATCAAGTTCTAAATGCAAAACAGTGGATGGGTAAGATAAGACATGCTCCAGGCATTTTCAGTCATGGTGGGAGAGGGTTTTGTTGGTTCTCAGGGGAGAGAGGAGGTGAGATTGTGAAAGCTGGCTTTTTAATTTTTCCTGGAAGAGACTTAGAGATGTGATGGAATTGCTTCAGAAAACAATGGTTCTCTTCTAAAAAAAACATAAAAAAAGGTAAAAAGAGATCAAATCAAAGGGACAGAGAAGGGAAAACAATTATAATAAAAGGCCCCTACATTGAAGACTGACATTTAGGCTTAGGGGATGGAACATATAGATAGAGACGAAAGACGAAATGGAAGAATACAGAAGACCGCATAAAACAGATACAAAAGGCATCTGTAGAAGAGGTAGAAGAGGTTGACACCCTGAAGAGCTGGGGACTCTTCGCTTGTAAGGAGGTTTTTTGTTCTCTCATTTAGAACAGATGAGACCTTAAAGCATTCTTCCTACGGTGTTAATGCATCTAGATTTTTCCATAGCTCCAAACCTCTTTCTCTACCTGTTTGCAAAAGAGGCTCAGCCTTAAGCAGTAGTTTTGAAGATCACATGTGAATGTGACCTTGAACTCAGATTTTAGTACCGAGTTGCCAAGAGTCTCTGGAATGATAGACAGGTAAACTGTGTAATCACATGATATTTCCTTTATTTTAATTCATTTCTTCTCTGGGAAAAGGGACTTGCCTACATGCCTGGATTTAAAATGGAATTGAAGAGAAATAGGGGAACATTTTAAATATTTTGTAAATGAAGATTGGAAAACAACACTGCCTTCAATTCGGCAAAAGCTCTGCAGGAATGTTGAAATGTATAAACTAATGAAAAAGAATTAAATCATACATAAGTCACCACACCAGCATAGGAAACAAAGACAAAATAATTGAAATCGATAGAGTAAAGGCAATGGCCATTTCTTCTCTTTGTATTATTTCAGCATAATTTATAAATTTTTACAAAGGCAATAGAAGAAAATAACTTGACCATCCATGGTTTCTTCTTGCTCCAGTTGACGGAATTGTCCCTGTCTGGCATTGTGAAATCATTCAGGTAGCAGATTTCTTGTACTGAACCCTGTGTGAGAGGCAACCTGGGAAAGATGAGGCCCTTTGGGGAAGGTGGGAGGGTCAAGTTCATTTATTGCTGTGGCTTTCTTCTATTTGGACAGTTCCATAACCAGCCCCCAGTTTTGTTTTGTGAAGAATCCTTCTTAAAGGTCTTCTCTGAAGATGTGAATAACCATTATATTGACAATGTAGCAAGTCACTTGAACAAATTCTTCAGGCATTCTGGCAATTTGGTGTTCTGCCTTCTGTGTTTTCACTGTAGACCTTTTGCCTAGGCTGGTTCAGTCTCTATCTAACTCAGCCTCCTGCCTCTAACATTTCCACTTTCCAACTCACTGCACAGGGCAAATTTTCTTTCTAACCGAGTTCACAATTAATTTGATAATTAATTTGGTAACATAACATCTTAGAAATAAATCAGAATATTATGAATTAAAGAAGGCAGAAAATATTACTGTGTTGCAAATGAAAAGGATCATTTTGCTATGTGAAACTTGTAATTAGTGAATGTGAATTTGAACTGGGTTGCACCGATTAATCCTTTCAATTTATACATTGCTATTGAAATATGAGAAGACAGTGGGCTACAAGCCTCAGTGTGTGTTAAGGTTTGAAGTTCGAATGGCCCCTAGTGTTCATGTGTTGACAGCTTGCTTCTCAGATGATGGTGTTCCATGGGGAGGGGCATGTCATGGAAACTTCTGGAGGTGGGGCCTACCTGGAGGAAGTAGGTTACCCGGGAGTGTCTTGAGGGCTGTATCCTTCCCTGGCCCTTCTGCCCTTTTTCTTTCGCTTTCTGGCTGTCACAAGGCGAGAAGCTCTATACCACCACAGCCTTCATCTCTGATGCTCTCCTGCATTGCAGCCTCCCAAATGACAGAGCATCCAAGACAGCTGAAACCTTCCTCCTGACACTGTTACCTTAGATATTGTGTCAGATGGTCGAACAAAACTGAATACTGTGTGGTCTATGGGGCTTTTCATAATTGGCCCATTCTCTGCTATCTCAGACATATCTTCCCTGCTTCTCACTCACTGGTTGCTGTTAACTGGCTTAGGCTCCACACAGCCCCCGAACATATTATATATCTTAGTTCCATTGTCCACTACTCTATCCCATTCATTTTCTGGATGAACATTCAAGTGTCGAACAGGAAGGAAGTAGCAATTGTGGCTGAATTTTGGTTATATCTTTACGGGAATTTGACTGTACCCCATTATATTTCCTACATTTCCTCTCTGCAATTAGGAACTGCCCGGTGACCAGCCTTTTATGATGCTTTATTTCCATTGGGTAAATGAAAGAGAAATCACAGATACTACACTTGATCTTAGCCAAAAGGCCAAGAAGCGATGAGAAATCACAGATGAGGAGCTGGGAAGACGGCTCAGTTTAAAAAGCACTACTAGCTGCACAAACAGAAAGACTCAACTTTAGATCCCAGGGACACACGTAAAGGTTGGACATAATGGTGTGCCCACATAACCCCACTTCTAGGGCGGAGGGTTGAGGGTGAGAAACAGGAGGATTCCTGGAGCTCCACTCAGCCAGTTTAGAGAACTGGGGATCTTCAGGCTTAGTGGGAGACCTTGTCTCAAAAGATAAGATGGAAAGCAATCTGGAAGACTTGATTTTGACCTCTGGCCTCCACACACATACACACACAAATGTGTGCTCACCCCCACACACTCATTTACTATATGCACATATACTCAAAATGCAATTGAGACAACTTTTTGAAGTGATCAGAACATTATTATCAGAGCTAGAATTTGAAGGAATGAGGGGGCAGTAGATCGGGAGAGTTCTTAGACCCAGCTAATATCAGTTCAGAATTTCATGATGGAGTGAAGATGTCAGATAAATCATAGACTCTTAGCTTTAAGAATGGAAAAACTTTTATGGAAACTATTCATTGAGAAAGTAGTTGAAGACTAGTCTATCACTTTTCAGTATTTCCAAAGAGTAGTCAGATGGTTGTGGCATAATTGGTATTAATTACTACTATTAATGATAATCTGATGGAAAAATTACCCAATGAATTAAAGTACCTCACATATTCTGCCCAATTTTTCCTCAATTGTTTTGCTGATTTTCAGGTTTTTTTTTTCCTTCAAGTTGCACACAAATTTTTATTTTTTCAAGTTGTTTATTCTTTGGCATGATACTTTAATTTTTATTTCAAAAATATGATTTAAAAATTTCACAGTTAATTTCTCATGAGAGAAGAAGCTGTTAACAGGGGCCTAGCCAGTGGTCACTGCTGTGCCTGACAGATTTATTCCAAACTGGAACTTCGGTTCACTTGTATCTTGTCTTCATGTTCATTAACACAACTCAGTGGAGACTTATGTGTATAGGGCCTTTACTTTCACCAGGGGGGAAAATACTATTCTTTCTATTCCTTGCATATTGATAATCATCAGAACTGTAACTTACCTAATTTGAGTTTAATTGAGTCAAACTATATTGAGCCAATGAGAATTAGAATCAATAAAGGCACAGACATCCTCTTCAAATTTTATTTTAATAAAATCATGGCATAAATCAGAAAACAAGATGTCTAAGCTCCTCAGTCAAACCACTTTAAGGGAAAAACAAATAACTTTAGGTTATTAGTGGGGAAATTGCTCTTTCTCTTTCATGGCCTTGGAAGCATGTATAAAATATGGCTTGTCTTTTACCTCTAATTTCTTTCTCTATGGTTTCTTCTTCCCTTCATTTGTGGAGGTGGCTCTTAAGTTTTTATTTCTCATTCCTGCTTTTTGTTTATCTCTCGTTCTCTCTCCTCCTATTGCCTGTCCTGCTCTTCAGTTCTGTTTCGTTTCTGTCCTCCTACCTTGCAGTGTTGTTTAAGCATGCTGTAAACTCACTCAGTCCCCAAAGGCCAAGGCAGCTATTTGGGCAACACTTTGTCAGCATAATACATTTACAGAATGCATATTTATGAACCTTTGAGCTTTTATTGTTCCAGAGGGCAAATAAAAAACATGAAAAGTAGCAATATAGTGTTCCAAAGGTCCCTCAAGGAAAACAAAAGTAGCTGGAAATAAATTTTGAGAAAGGCTTCTCAGAAAAAAAAAAAAAAAAAAAAAACCAGAGCCTTGAGTTTGCTCATAGGGAAGGTTGACCAGTAGACGCTGGCCCTGCTCTTCCTCCTCAGCTAAGAACTTAGGAAATGTTAAAGTTTTTAATAGGTCTAGCCTCTTAAAGTCTGGAAAACAATAATTTTAAAAGAGGATTGCACATAAATGTTTATAATCCACAGAATCTTAAAACAGCATGCTGCATTTGGCTGTAATAAAAAACAGGGTGGAAGGAGACCTAAATTGAAAACTCCATCTTATTTCCAACCTACAAGTTTGGCTGCCAGCATGGAGTCTCATACTAAATTAGCCATATTAAAGAACTTGTGAGCAAGACCAAAAATCTTATAAACTGACTTTACTCTGATAGTTTTACATTAACTGAACATAGGACAAATAATTAAACTCTCATTGTATTTCCCAACTTTTTGAGATGAATGTATTTGCAATGTTTAATTCCCACTAAGGACATGTGGATAAAATGGACTTGATAAAGAATCTTAGAGGTGACAATTGTGAAAGATTCTGAGATGGACTCACAAGCTGTCATTCAGTTTTTCTAAGGAAGATCAGAGGGATGGACTTTTCAGTGTCAAGTCTGTCCTTCAACATATCCCAGGTAGTGAGTGACAATGTCAGGTTCTCAGCAAACTCAATGGCTCATTCTTAAAATCTGTGTCATGAAGTCAGTAGCTTTTCTGGATTTGTAGTCCTGCAGCTTGTGTAGTTAACAGTGGGAGATTCTCTGTGTTACAATTATACTGAATTCAGTCTTTAACAAATGGTCCTTAGTAATGCCATCTTCCTAAACCATGGCCTAAGTTGAAATAGACTGAAACTAGATTCTAAATCCTACCTACAGTAGAAAGAACTGAATTTTTTTGGCTTGTGACTTTCAATAGTACTTTTTTTAATTGAGGAATATGAGGGAGAGGATGGTATGCCGCTGATAACTTTTTCATCATTTACTTACACTTTACATGTAAATCCACAATAACATTCCTAGGGAAATCCACTTTTGGAGGACAGAGAGGAATCCCTCATCCATAGTTCATTCTGTACCTGTCTCCAACAACACAAATTTTCTGGTTTCTACTTCCATCCAATCAAGTTAGTGTCTTCTCTTCCAGAGAAAGACAATGTGACAGTCCTGGCTATCACTTAGCCAAGCCAAAGTTAAGGTGGAACTTTTGATTGATTCCTGATTCTCTAGGAAGAGTCCCATCACTTATCTCACACTTCATTCACATGAAAATCAACATTTAATGATGGCAAGAGGAGGGTTGCATCGGATAGCAAGTTTCAGAAGAATGGTAATCAGAAACTAATCAATCTCATCGATCACTAAATATCTAGTGTCTACTAATGTGTCCAGGAAGTAGCCAACAAGCATGGCTTAGTTAATTAGTAGAAATAGAAGCTCAGTGCAGTGCATTGCTCTACTGATTGCCTCTTGTCTGCCTGTCTTGCAGACTTCCTTCAGGCGGGGTAGCTACACAACTGTCTCTTTATTGCATTATGAAGAAATAAGGAATTTGATTTTGATGTTTTCTACATTTCCTTCTCTTTATTTTGTCTTCTTCTAATTTTTCTATTTCAACTTTACTGATCTTGGTTCTATGTGGGACGTTAATAGTACTAACAACTGTCACCAACAGAATACACACCCTCCTGACAATTAACACTGAGGACCATTTGAGGGGTCATATAGAAACTACTGCTACAGTACAAGCTTCTTAAAAGTTATACATGTATGAAAGAAATTTAAATGGAGCAATCAAATAACGGGGGGACAAAGCCTGAATTATGCATCTTTCACCACCAAGGAAAACTCCCAGTGCCAGAAATACATGAAATCTAATTAAATTGTTGGCCAAAGGGACCCCATGAAGACACCACCTCAAAAAAAAAAAAACCCTCAGATATTGCCAACACTATTGGTTGCTCTTCACAAATTGATGGTGAGGGCCTATTCCTGAAGACACCTCTTACATATCTCATTGAACACATAGAAGTCCAGCTGGTACCAACTAGAGGTTTCATTCCTCCTAACTAGTGTTCATGGTGCTGGAAGGTACTCTGCCTGCTACCAGAGGAGAAAGGTGAACACGAACCCATCTACAAACCCTTCCATCTACAACGATGACCTGCCTGCAGGATATGCTGATGCAGTATGGCACAAGGCTATGGAAATCACCAACAGCTATCTGATTGGATTCAAGGCTCACTCCATGAGCTGGAACTCCTGCCTGACACTGATCAAGTGGCCAGGAATCTGAGACTAGATAGGCCATGAACCTGCAAGAAAACCAAATACTATTTTTTCTGCTAACGTAGCCATTAAATGACTCCTAACACCTTCCTGCTATACCTATAGGTCAGTGCCTCGCTCAGCCATCATCTGATAATCATCCTCTGGCAGTAAACGGGAACTATCACAGAGACCCACACGGGACATTGTGCAGATAACGAGAGACCTTGGAATACTAATTCCTAAATGGGATGTCTTCATCAAACCCCTCCCCTCAGGGCTCAGGGGACCCTGTGGAAGAGGAGGCAGAAAGATTGTAAGAGACAGCGGGGATGGAGGACACCAAGAAAACTGTCTTCCGGACACAACAAGACAGACACACATTTGAACTCACAGAGACTGTGGCAGCATGCACGGGGCCTAGATAGCTTCAGGCCACATGGGATTCCTGTGCAGAAAGTGAGAAATGGACATAACTCCCATTCTCAGCCAAGAAGACACCTTTAATTGACTACTGCTTGCAAAGGAAAAATTGCTTTTCTTAATGTAGTCATACTAGGCATACAAACCACACTTAAAAGCAGGCCCTATGTCCAGCAGAAGATGACCAACATAAAACAAACTCAATGGTGTTTTTGAAGATTTTCATTTTTTGCCTCATATTGCTTTGTTTGAGTCTTTTTCCCCCTTCCTGGCCTTTTGCTTATATATTATGGTTCCCAATTTTTCATTTTATGAGTTTTGTGTGTGTTCATTTCTTGTATGTCTTTGTTTTTTGTTCGTTTATTGTTTGTTTTAATTCAGAGGCTCTTTGAGGAGATGGAGAGGAAACCATGACTAGAACATATTGTGTGAAAAAATAATTTTCTATATATTTATATCCTCACTAGAATTGTCTATGATATCCTACTTGTCTCGAGCGTTATTATTCATTTCTTTCCTACAGGTGCTATTTTCTCTGTTCATGATTAAGGAGCTTTTTTTTTTTTTTGCTGAGCATCTCTATTATTCCTAGCCTCCATAATTTTGGTATGTTCTGTGCACTCCTCTCTCAAGATTGCCTCATATCCTCTCTTAGAGTCTACTCTAACACCATACCTTCAACCCCAGAAGTTTAGAGCCTTATTGATCTCTGCTGCATCTTAAGCTTCTGTTGTAAATACAGAGCTGTGGGTTTCTTGGAGGAAACAACTGTTTCTTTTTGGAGGAAACATGATGTTCATGTCTGTATCATTATGTGAGTCACATGGTTTCTGTTATGTGAAAGATACTTAAGCCCTGGGTGATGAATAAATAGATTAATGGTAGGATTGATTTAATGAGTGATTAAGGACTCACTGAAATTTTGCTCCTAGGGTGTGAGATTACAATCTAATAACAATGATAACAAATATACAAGATGAACAAGTTTAGAGATGACTGTGAAGGTATATCTTCCAGCACACTTGACATATATGTAATTTTTTTAGGTCTCTCACATTCTGTCACCAACTCTCTGTGTGACATGTCTGTTCCTTCTGCTCACAAATGTTACTGGACTAAGTCTTGAGATCATCATCGAGCCAACATTTTAAAGCATTTTTTTTAATCATGAATGTTAACATCTTCATGGGATAACAAAGTACACTCTTTCCTTTAAGACATCACACAGTGCTTCATATGGCAGTGCACACCTGTAATCCCAGCATTCAGGAGGCTGAGGTAGTAGGATGGCAAGTTCAGTGCCTAAACAACTTAAACACTAACACACACACACACACACACACACACACACACACACACACACACACACACACACACCAAACCATCATGTGTTAAATTCAAGAGGACAACAATTTTCTTGCAGCTTTTCTCATCTGGTGCTCTCCCCCACCCTCGCTGTAGCTCCCGCCTTCTTTTTATCTGTGCTGTGTCTTAGACCTGCACTATCAACAGGAATGTGGTGATAATGAGTGAGTGTCTAGACCCTGGAGACCTGGAGACCCTAGTTATACTTCCTTGGAATTCTAAGCAACTTTGTAAAGGGCACTGCATGTCATCCTTGAGAGACTGTACAGATTATAGACTGAGAGAGGCAGTCAACACATTCCAGCTCTGTAGCCATCCCAGCTAAAGTGACTGACTTGTGAATGAAGCCATCTTTGACTGCTAGTCATAGTCCATGGTCATAGAAGACTGGAGAAAAATAGATGACATCAGAAGCATCTATCTTCGCTAGTCTAGATTTGCTGAATGATGATAAGATAAATCAGTATAGTCCTAAATGACTGAGCTCTAAGATGGTTTAGTATACATCTGCAAGTAGAACACACGAGAGTCACCTGGTAATTGTTTAAGTCAGCGTTGCAGTGATGACTTAAATGATGTTTCCTTAGCTGTGAGTCCACTAATGCATTGTGCATGTAAAATAGTCATTGTAGTTGACTTTCATACCTTGCTCTCACCTGTGTTTAGATGTGTTCCTTGTTTTCCCATTGCTCAACAGCTCTTTTAAACCCATGTCAATGCTCCAAAAATGATGTCTTTCTGGAATTTATAACTTGGCCGTAAGACTTCGACCTGGGGTGCACCTTGGCATCTAAAGTGTCAAAATGGGGCATTTTTTATCTTTATCCTGTTATAGACTCAGAAAAGTGAGTACAGACCTTATATCTTTGTCAATGTGCACCTTCTCAAGAGAGCAGCTTTCAGAGTCTCAGGGCATGTGGAAACATTTGAGTTTTATAGAATCATGGATCAATTTGTCATTCAACTCTTTCATCATGGTTCAGGTCATTCAGTCAGGTATATCAAGTGAGAGACATTGAGCAAATAATTTATAAGTGAGATGATTTTCCAAAGTGAGTATACATTGTCTTTTAAGAAACTGGCATAAAAATGGTTTCCCAATCAGTGGTCCACGCCAGCTCTTGGGAAAGGAAATGATTTCTGTTGCTGAGGAAAGATTTCATAGAGAGCTAGCTCAGAGGGAATATTGCAGTGAGCTGCTCTGACAAATGGAGGGCAACAGATCTTTGCTCCTAGACATGAAGTTTAGTGTGGGAAGGGCTAATTGGGACTCTTGGTTAATAATGGTTATGTTCTCTGCAGTCATGGAGCATGGGCTTGACTCACATGAAGAGCCTTTGACTACCAAGTAATGTGCACTACAAAACATCCACAGCAAGTTCAATATGAGAAGACTCTTTGTCTGATTCATATCAACTAAAAATATTTTGTAGCTACATAATATTTCTACATACTAATGGAATATTGTGTGACATTTCTGTGCATGCATACAATGGATGATGGCCAAAGCAGGATACCTAGCATATGTATTACCTGAAACACCTGGCATTTCTTGTGCTGGAAACATAGAAAATCCTTTATTCTGGCTATTTTGAAACATGCAGTAAATTATTGTAAGTGATAGTCACTTTATCATAGTATCGAATGCTAAAACTTACTCCTCTCATGTAATTCCATATCTATTAATCACCCTTTCCTTTCTCTGCCCACGAGGGAAGGTTTCAGGTATGGGACCTCGGAAGGGAGAATGATAGGCACCTGGGCAGGGAGTGAGACCCAGTGAATTTCTTTTTTTTTTAAATTTTATTTTATAATTTAATTTAATTTTACATATCAGCCACGGATTCCTTTGTTCGCCACCCCCCCCCCCCCGCCTTCCCCCCAGCCCACCTCCCATTCCCATCTCCTCCATGGAAAAGACTCCCCTGGGGATTGAGTTCAACTTGGTAGATTCAGTCCAGGCAGGTCCAATCCCCTCCTCCCAGGCTGAGCCAAGTTTCCCTGCATAAGCCCCAGGTTTCAAACAGCCAGCACATGCACTGAGGACAGGTCCTGGTCCCACTGCCTGGATGCCTCCCAAACAAGCTAATCAACTGTCTCACTTATCCAGAGGGCCTGATCCAGTTGGGGGCCCCTCAGCCATTGGTTCATAGTTCATGTGTTTCCATTCGTTTGGCTATTTGTCCCGGTGCTTTATCCAACCTTGGTCTCAACAATTCTCACTCATATAAACCCTCCTCTTTCTCACCAATTGGACTCCTGGAGCTCCACCTGGGGCCTGGCTGTGGATCTCTGCATCCAGTTCCCTCAGTCATTGGATGAGGTTTCTAGCATGACAATTAGGGTGTTTGGCCATCCCATCACCAGAGTAGGTCAGTTCGGGCTTTCTCTCACCCATTGCCAGTAGTCTATTGTGGGGGTATCTTTGTGGATTTCTGTGGACCTCTCTAGTACTTTGCTTCTTCCTATTCTCATGTGGTCTTCATTTATCATGGAGACCCAGTGAATTTCAGAAGAGCTGATCAGGCATCTCTCTGCACCCTGCTTACATGGCACCTGCCAGGAACTCCATGAGACTTAGGGAGGAAGCCGACTTTGACAACCGCATCCAGAGGGCACAGAGCGCTTTCCAGCAGCCCTGTCAGGTCAGAACTTTGTTTACTTTAATTCCTTTCATTTTCTCTGTTTTTGGCTGAGATTAAATAAAACAAGTGTCAGTGAATCTGAAGTGAGAAGAAAAAACCTGTTTCTACCCCTCATTCCCAAACAGAAGGCCCACTGCAGGCCCAGGCTGGGGAGAGGACAGTTTTTATTCTAATCAAAATGAAGTTCTGTTTAATGGTAGGACACAGGCCCTTCCATGTTGTTTGAGACCATGGTTTTCAATTTACAATGACTATAGAATGCCCTGTTACCTAGAACAAACTGGATGAGCTATGGGAGTATAAGAGTCAAGGAAGGAGTACTACCACTTAGCAAGTTCTAAAGGGGCAGAGTGTGAAAAAATCAAATGGCATTGTGATCAGATAATTGCAATTCAGCATAGCGTTTGCACCATCAGTTGGGGTCTTTTTATGAATGGCTCAAGTATTCATCACCCGAGAAAACAATTTTATTTCAGAGTAATACAACTTCATTTATTCCTTACATTCCAAAAATGTAAGATATACAAGGAGTGGGGCATTTTAATGTTATTTGGGCGGTAGATTTACAAATAACCCCCAAATTTATTAATATTATATTATCATTTTTCCTATTCAAAGACTACCATGATCTTTTATCCACTTCTTGGTGGTTGGTTGGTTTATTGTGATCAGTGATGAGTTCTATCTGGTTTTATGCATTTTATACCATAGAGAGGCAAATAACATGTAGATCACATACCCAAGAGGAACATAATATTTTCAGAATATTTTATAGGGTCCATCCACTCATCTTAGTACTTGAATATGATTGTGTCATAATGATAATAGTCCATAAATTCATTATCTGTATACATACTAAATACTATAACCAAAAAGGATATGGCATGAAGAAATCATTTTATCTTTTATATGATACTATAAATAATATAGTTTGACAATAATTTTTCTTTGCACATTTCTCTATTCTTGCCCAGGACATTTTATTCTTATTTACAGGAAGTGGAAAAGAGTAACATCAAGGCTAATTGACTTGCCCAAGGTTAGATACTAAATCAATGAAAGGCAATGCAGAAATGCCACATCCAAGTATTAAGTCACTAGATTAATCATAAGGTCTGGGTAAGACAAGAGAGATGAACACAAATTTTTTTTTTTTTTTTTTGGTTTTTCGAGACAGGGTTTCTCTGTGTAGCTTTGCGCCTTTCCTGGAACTCACTTGGTAGCCCAGGCTGGCCTCGAACTCACAGAGATCCGCCTGCCTCTGCCTCCCGAGTGCTGGGATTAAAGGCGTGCGCCACCACCGCCCGGCCAATGAACACAAATTTAATGGAAAACGGGAAGGGAGGTATGGACCACAGGGGTAAACTTTTAGACCTTTCAATTTCTTGGCTTTCAGCTTATTTTTTTCTTCTGGAGCTCTAGAAATAGATATATCTGATATATATCTAATAAATAGTCGCTGGATACATGTTTTGTCTTGCTTACATTGTCTTTTATTGAGAGACCAGAACCTATTCTGAACTTTGCCAATAGAGGTAAAAGACAAAGTTCTCTTGGGATAGAATGTATAAGCTGTCCCCATGAGGAGGATGTCTTAGAGTAAATCGGGAAAGGCAGAAAAATGGAAGCAATGATGAGAATAGTCCTCAGGGAATAGTATTTAAAGCATCCTTAGTAGAATTATCAGTGAGACAGAAGAACACTCAGGACATGATACACTGTGCCGCTGTGGCTGAGTAACAAATTTAACTAAAATTTAATGGTTTGGTAAATTTTTAATTCCATGGTCTCTGCAAGTCAAGAATTCCTGTATTGCTTAAGCAGAGCTTTTGATCTCATGGTGTTTTACTAAATTGTAAGCAAATTGTTGAGCAGGTCTGTGGTCTCCCTGAGGACCTGCTTAAGGGTCTGTCTCCAGACTCATTTGTGTGATGTTAGCAAGGTTCAGTTCCTTGAGCTGTTGAATTGGAGGCCTCAGCTTCTTACCAGTTGCTGGTAAGAGTCTTCTCAGTTCCTCTGCTCATCGCTCTTTCTAGAGAGACCTCATAACACAATAACAGGCTTTCACCAAAGTCAGGTGAGAGAACAAGAGAGGATGAGTAAGAGAGTATGAATAAAACAGAAGTCAGATCCCTTCATAGCCTATGTCAATACCGACATAGATCATTTTTGCAATGTTTTATTAATTAGATGTGAAGTACTGGGTCCAGCCCACTGGGAGGAGACTCAAGGCCATGAACACCAGAAGGCAAGAGGAATTGTTACCATATTTAGCTCTGCAAGCTGATGAGCTATGAGTTGGGTAAGTCACATGAAAGAAATTTTAGCTTCTTGAGAGATTTGGAGATGATTTCTACATTTCTATTCTGTTGTGTTTTTTTTATATAAATAATTTAAATAAACAGCTACATTTTGAATACATGGCAGGTGGTGTATTGGTTCCTGTAGAACAGTCATTGTTGTGGTCCTTGTGGACCTCGGCATCATATGACATTAAAACCGATCTTACTGTGCTTAGGACTCTAATAGCAAACATAGACCTGAACTTAAACACAAGCTCCTGGTTCAGCACATGCCCTGGCACAGGTGAGTAGAAATATTTTGCTGAAGAAGTTCAAATTAGATTTCATAACTAATAGATGGTTATCTTCCTTATCTGGAATCATGTCAACCTACCTTTGAAAATTCTTTTACTGAATGACACTTTTACCATTCTTTTATAGAGAGTATTGGCAAAACAGGGCTTTTGTAACATTGTGACTATTATCATGTTGCATAAGGTCATCTTTGTGAAGTGCCAAGGAAGGAATTTTTCTCAGAACTTAGAAAAGACCTCCTTATGAATGGCTAAATAATTTTGGAGGAGACCAGGAAGCTCCAAGTTCAAGTCATAGCAGTGTGCTGCAAGCATATGGAGCCTACACGCATATAGCCTTTCATTTCCTTTTATTCTTCTAGTTTAATTGTATCTGCATTCAACATTTTAAAATTATTTAATTTTCTTAGCCTGATTGCATTTTAAAATAGACATTTCATATCTTATTTGGAAAAATGTGAATCAATTTATGAGAAATCTTGAACATTTAAGTTTTTAGAACAATACATAATTTAATAATATATAAAAATTTGAAATGCCACATTTATTATCTGTGCTGCTAATGCTATTTTTACTGTAGAAAAATATAATTTCCCATAGTAATAGAGAGGAAGGCCACACAGATTATCCTAAATTGCAAGATGCCCGTAAATAATTCATTTGTATTTGGCTAGAAATGAAATTTGACGTTTACTTAGGAAAATGAGTTCATCTGGACTCTCTTTCAACCTTTTTCCAGAAAATAATCTTTAAGTTAATATACTTTCCTGACCTAGGAAAACCTAAAGAATTACCCCCAAATTCCTGTGGCCCCCTTCTCAGCATTTATTCATAGTTTCTACGAAGAAGGGATATGGCCCATTATTTCAATCTGAAAAGCAACCTGAACAAGATGCTCTCTGCTCTCTCTCTCTCTCTCTCTCTCTCTCTCTCTCTCTCTCTCTCTCTCTCTCTCTCTCTCTCTCTCTCCTTCCCTTCCTCCCTCCCTCCCTCCCTCCCTCCCTCTTCTCCTCCTTAATGTTTATAAATCTTTTCCTGATTTTACACAGAACATACTGCCTGCAGTCCTTGATGAACTTCAAATTGCTTATAATAGTCAAAGTTAAAAATGAAGAATAACAACAAAAAAATCCCACATCAATTACACCAATGAAAACTTGGAAACATCAAGTTGATTTTCAAATGCACATGAGCAAATGAAATTAGTTTTCAAGTATGGTTGTGTTCTATTTGACATGTGTACAGCAATGTGCTGTTAACATATATTAAGGATAGTTTAAAATGGAATTAGAATAAAATATCATGGTGTATGAGCAATAAATTGTGTACACAGCATGTTTTCCCTCGATTTTCAAATTGCTTTAATATATTTACTTCTTTCACCAAGAGTTCATGTATTATAAATCACAAGGATGTTTCAGGGCATGACAGACCCCATTCCTGAACAGAATGGGCTCTCATGCATAACTTTCTTTGATCAACAACTCAAGCCAAATGAGTTTAAGGTGAAAAGAACATAGAATGTATTTAATCAAAGGAAGGCCACAGCGTATGAACTGTGGTCCAGTGCAGGAGACAGCTACTGTTAATGTGGTGCCTTGCTTTTACTGTTCATGGTAACAAAGAGTTGTTCATGGATTTTTTAAATTACATTTTTATTTATTTATTTTGTTGGTGTGTATGTCAGTGTGGGGATGCCACAGTGTGCGTGGAGAGGCCAGAGGACAACTTGTGGGAGCCAATTATCTCCCTCCATGGTGTGATTCCCTGGAATGGATCTCAGGTCTTCAGACTGGGCATCAGACACTTTTAAGTGCTGTGCCAACTCACCAGCCCCTGGAATAGCTGGTGAAGCTTGGGAGACTTAGACATTCTTTTAGTGACTTATGCAAGTAAAATTTTAGTGTGATTTTAAAAACAATAAGTATAAAGACTCCGAACTGCTTTTAAATATAGTTTCTGACTCCAAGAATTGTTTTGAAGGGAACATCTTTGGTAGCATAAAATGAGTCTTAATCTGCAAAGTAATGTTTGCTTGGAGAGGCCATAAATTTTTACACAACTGTGATGGGTTTGTGGGGGAAAATAAAAGGCATGAGGGGGAACTGAATACTGTTGTTTAGCTAAATTGACATAGCATCAAGCTGCTCTCTAAATGTTTGTGTTTATACCCACAGATAAATGCTACTGTCTGCCTTAATCAGAAAAGTCCCTATGTCCAGAAAATGATGGTAAATTCAGCGAATCATGGCTGCACGGTGAATGCTTGGCCCTGAGCAAGTATTGTCTATCTTTCCTAAGGCTCAGGAAACACAGCAGAAGAGGGTGCAGGAGAATGTACAAGCAGGAAAATAAGGAGAAGGGCAGTGAAATCGCACCTTCTGGACCAGACTCGGTCACTGCAGAAAACTCCACTAACTCTGCACCAAAATGGGCCTATTAGCAATCCGATGAATGAGAGACTCAGGAATGAGAGACCTAGGATTAACTGCTTGCCACTAATAGATTGGCACCAAGGAGAAATCGCTGCCTTCAGTTCTGTGTCCACATCCCCACCAGGCTCCAGTGGATAGTTCCAAACTAATCATCATACAAATGGCCCTGGTACAAATTAAATGGGTAACAAAACAGACGAACTAAGGATAAGAGAGGTATGATTGGTTGGGAGCGTAGTCAGTAAACATTCCTTACTTGTATGAAATTGTCAATGGATTTAAATAAAAATATGGATAATTCACAATGTTTTGCTTGGAATGAATTCTCCGGTGCTAGTTTGAGATTGAGAACTATTTGATGCCTTTCATGTTAGGTTGTGACCCTGAGTCAGATCTTACTATTTAACAAATTAAATACATAAAATAAATTCAGTGTTTTCGTTTGATTTGGTTTCTGAGAAGAGATTGAGTTTTACTTAATGACTGACATAATCTACTTGACTTATTCAATATTAAGTGAGTCTGTGAGCTAGTAAAGTTAGTTGATGTAATGTTTACCAAGTTCCCACTAGCCTAAACCTAAATGTCATCTCTTGTGTGTTTCAGTACTTTTATATGAGCTTTGGCTAGAGTTTTATTGGCATGTCTGCAGTTTGGTTATATATTGGCATGATAAACAGACATTTTCTGTTTGAGTACACGATCCTCATTTAAAGAAACTGCCTAATTATTCAATGCAAGGGAGTTTTGGAATAGTTCCAACTTCTCAGGTAAATAATCTAGTATACATGTGAAACAAGGGTGGAGAAGCTAATTGCATATTTGTTGGAGAGGCAATGTTTTATTTACAATTAATATGCTTGGCACCTAGAAAAATATTTTCGGTAAATAAGCTCTAAGAGCTGAAAAGGAAGATAAATCTTAACTTGAATAATAAGTAACAAATCCATGCTGTGTCATGCTGGAACACTAAGGTTAGTTCTCTCAGAAATAGAAGGGTACAATTGCTTAATCTTTTAAATAGCCCTCTTAACCTGAATTATAAAAGATGTAGAAATATTTTCAATGCTTCATTGTCATTAAGCTAAATTTTTAGTTTTAGTTATGAATTCTACTTCATAACAAAATAATTTCATCATAATTTTAACAATATGTTATTTAAAATACAGAGATTTTAATTAATGTATGAAAACCATGATATATTTAATTTTTTAAAAATGTATGTAGTTATAAAAGGAAGATTTTTTTTAACAAGCCCTTTGGCTTGAGATGAATTTTTATTGCCATGTGGGTTTAAGTGTATTTTCTTTTTTAACATAATTTCCTTCTTGATTCTTTAGGAATTGCACATCATGCACCCCAATTCCACTCATTTCCCAATCCCTCCGTATCTGCTCTTCACCGTTGCAGCATCCTCCCCTCTTCCCCCCCCAAAAAAAAGAAAAAAACAAAGCAAAGCAAAGCAAGTAAGCAAACAAACACTTTGCTCCTCTGTCTTTCCAAACTCTCGAATATCTTTTCATTTGTCTTAGTGGCATTGGGGGCTATGGTGTGTCATGCAGTATATTATTTTTTCTAATCAGCATTACTTGCAAATGTTCTTTGCAGTTGAGTCACTGGTCTGATTCAAGGCCTCTGGTTTTGGCCCTCAGCCCTGAGTCATGGAGATCCTGCTGGCATTGTTCTGCAGGACCAGTCTCTTCATGTACTCTAGCAGGTCATGGATGTGGTAGATGTTAGAGTAGGCCAACCCAAGGATGTTGGCCTGAGTGGCAGCTCGGCCACAGGGCAGAGCCAGCTCTCCTAAACTGGCTTCGTCAGAGACAGCTATCCCAAGCCTTAGTGGAGGGGTGGAGTCATCTCTCCAGAGTGCAGGGGGCCAACTCTCCTGTGCCTGGGTCATTAGAACCAGCTCTCTCTTGACTGTTCAGGCCAGCTCTCATGTTACAGTGTCTAGCGAGAGGAAGGGCCAGCTTTCCCAGGGCCAGTAAAGGGCAGAGGCCAGGCTGCTGGCCCTCAGATTTCATCATGTATGGATCTTATGGCCCCAGTGGTAACACAGGCCACAGACATTAACACAGGCCCAGCTGCTGCAGGACCATGGACCCAGACATGACCCTTGGCAGCATCTCAGCCAGGACATCACCATGGCCTCTGTGGCAGCTCAGGTCACTCAGATCAGTATGGCTCTTGGACACCAACATGGTCTCAGGTGACTGACCAGATCCCAGGCCTCCTCATGGTCCTTGGTGCTAACAGGAACCATGGACATCAACTCAGACCCTGGATGCACTAGTTATTGGGACCCAGACATGCACTTCGGAAGCAGCTTGGACCTGGATGACACCATGGCCCTGGGTGTCAGCACAGACCGCTCAGATCATGGGCCATGAACCTTAACACAGACCCTGCAAGCAAGATCTTTTTTAATTACTCATGATTCATTTATATATTAGTTAGTTCTGAATGTCCTTGTGCACATACTTCCATCAAAATATTTTTAGCTTGTTAGCTAATTTTTAATTATGGAGATATTGATTGTTCAATTTAGGAATTATTTAGGTCCTTTGTTCTATTTATTCATCTCTGTGGATGTCTGCTCCATAGCTATCCGTATAACCATGCACCCATCTGATCATTCATTCTACAGTATTTACAATACACTTATATACTAGCAACTATACCCGTGGGTACATTGCTATTCAAGGAAGACATATTTCCTCTCCCATGGTTCTTTTAACCTAGAATGATAAATTAAATAAGCAATTAGAGCACACTGTTTCAATCACAATATGATAGCTGGGGAATAAGAGGGAGAAAATATTAAATGAGAGAATGGATCACCTTGAGGGAAATGGAGGAGAGGAGATGGAGTAACAGAGCATCCAGAAGGCTAGCTTAGACCTGCCCTCTGTAGTGGTTGGCCAAGAGAACAGAAACAGCAAAGGATCCGCAGAATGCATTCTTAGCAGAGGGAAGAAAAAGTACACAGGTCCAGGAGCTGAATGAGGATTTGTACGTGATGCTCAAAATCCGGAGCTGGTCGGAGATGAAGAGCCCCAGATGCTCACAGCTTCTGCTGGACAGGCAGGAAAGCACAATGATGCCGGATGCAGCCTGCTCTACATTTCAAAACAGTGCTTCCAAAAGATTTGGAGAACAGAAAAAGGAAGGACATGGTAGGGACATACTAATTCTGCTCATAAATGTTCAGACTGTTTTTGATGGTTCTGCTCTGCCCTCCTCTGCTGTGGGATTTCAGCACCCCTAGTCGAATTCACCTCTCCATTCCACTTTTTTTTTTTTTAATTAGACTGTCTTTGTTACTGAGGAAGTACAAAGAATGGAATGGCTCTATGAGGTCATGTGCTTGCTAACGTGCCGCGGTTGTCTTGCTTGCTTCCATGTTTGCCTCAGCTTCTCCCTTCTTTCAGTACCCAGGCCTCTGATGTCACCCACCCCTATGGTCTGCATTGATGACTTCACTGTCTCTCCTTCTCTCTATGTTTTCAGATGTGATGTTTTCAGAGTCTATTTCCAAATGGCCACTAGTGGCTTAAAATGTTTACCAACTAATGTCTGCTTCCAGGACACATATCCCACATGGTGGTTGGATGAATGAAATATACTTATGGAGATATTATTGGGTACATATTTTTATAGTACAGCTTTTTAGCACAAGTCACAAACAAAAGAAATTTCCATTGATGGAGAACTGAGTACATGTCATAAAGATGATCTCATACTTGAACTAGAGAACATTTGTGATCCTTTAACAATGTTTATCTCAGGAAATATCTTCATTTGAGGTGAAGAGATGGCAGTGGAGATATTCATTGTCTGATTTATAGATTTCTATATTTGACCATTTTCAGGAACCATGCAATGCTTTTATAATAGCTGCCAATGAAAGATTCATTTGTGTTTCTGAAGTGGTTGAATTTTCAGGGCTGAGATGAACTGGCAAGAAAGGCAGTTTTTAAATCAGACCTCTGGTTGAAAGCATTTGTTCTGCATTACAGAGACAGCTACCTACTTCAGGGCTAGACCTGGCCAGAGATGTGATATGAGAGAGAATACGGGAAGGGAGAGAAAACAGCATCAAGAGTGATTTGCACTCTGGATGATAAGGCCATCCGCACAGAAACTCCTTGCCTCCATTTAGAAGAGAAGAATTCCCATGGAGCTAAGAAAAGGCTTTACAGAGTTAACTTGGTTATTTGGAATGAGGCTTGTTCTAGCTAGACTGGGTTGGCCTTATTTTAACCTGGGAAAAGAAGAATTTCAATTTAAAACATAGTGAATGGATATGGTTTTCCTTGACTTTCAGTAGACTGGTGTGAACTCGCTTGAGGAGAGCATTCAAATCTTACCTGGAG
Source organism: Peromyscus maniculatus bairdii (assembly GCF_049852395.1). Taxonomy (NCBI): domain Eukaryota; kingdom Metazoa; phylum Chordata; class Mammalia; order Rodentia; family Cricetidae; genus Peromyscus; species Peromyscus maniculatus. The sequence goes on along the minus strand of NC_134862.1, from coordinate 48,136,746 downwards.
CCCCAGGATGTTGAGGTTTTCAGTTTTGTTTTATTTTCTGTCTGTCCTATCACTCCATAGTGTCTCACAAACTGAAATGTTATCTGCTTCTCTAGCCAAAACACAAGGCAGCACGTGGGAAGAATGAGATTCTGCTAAGAGCTGGAAATTCTACTCTAATTTAGTCTACAGCAGATAGAAAACATGGCAAAAAATACCATACAGATCTTGCCAGTGTGTTTAAGTTGGCAGGGTACCTGCTTTGCCATAAACCAGGGTTGACATAGAACATATTGCAGATATCCACTACTTGTACGTCCTTGGCAAACTCATAGTTTAGTTTTCAGCAATATAAGATGGGTAACTAATGCTAACTCAGAGAGCTTGAATGACTATTGGAATGACTGTAGATATGTATAAAGGATCCAAGACTTGGTAGAGTCTGAGTACATGGAATTGTCATGGGTTGGTGAGTTATGGGGTAGAATGACAACAGACTGTGAGGTTTCAGGTGATGTTCCTAGCCCAGAGTTTAATACTTCTCCCCCCACCCTCCACCACCATGTTTGGTGGAGCAATGCATTATTCAATTCAGTCATTATGAGACTATGAAAATTCTAGTTTGTTGAAGGATGTACTCAGTTGGATGGTGGATGCATGCTTGATGTGGCTGAGGGATTATTAAGCCTCAGGAGATGACAAAATGGCACCTTGAAGGGGTTCTTCACATCCAGGGTCTGATCCCCCTTACAGGCATCCCCTGTCTGCCAGGCTTTAGATCTCCAAGGGACCTCAAACTAATTTCCATTTCATGAACATCTGAATTGAGATGACCTTTTGATGCCACAGAAACATTAAAGGAGATTACAGGACCAAATCCTCAGAGCAGATATGCTCTCAAGTCCCTGTTCTCGAAAATGGCAAAGCTGCTGGAGTTTTGCCAGGAGAACCCCCTGAAGCAAAGGGCATGAATAAATAATAATTATGGGCATCTCAGCTGCCTCTGTTTGAGCTCTGAGGGGCAAAGGTAGTACCATTGATTAAACAGATTCTTATATTTTCTCCTGCTCTAAAATAGTTTTGCTGTCGTCGTTTACCTCTTTGCCTTTGTTTACTACCCACTACCCATCATGCCGCGGCTCTATTGTTTTCCATTTCCCCACTTCTATCTTTCCTGTTCATCATCTCTTGATCTTGATCTTAAATTAATCATCACCATGTTCCATGGAATATTCTCTCACTTCTTGGTTTTTATCTTCTTTCACATTCATTTTGTCAGAAAATGTTCCTTGTGGTCATGCCAACTTTTCCTTCCCATGCCTCTTCTTGTTTCCTCTTTCTTGTGCTGATGTGTCTGGATTGAGACACAATTCATGTAGCAAGTTGAAGAGATCTAAGTGAATAATCCTACTCCTTGCTTTCGGAGCCTAGGCTTCGCTACTGTCTCCTTTAGTTGAAGATATCAGTCCTGTTCCCATAAACGGCATTTGAGCTTGAATATTAAGGGCATAATGAGCCTCAAGAGCAAGAAGATCCTATAAATGCTGGAGCTGTAAAACTATTTCAGGGTGGTCTGAAACTCCTGTGTAGCTCTACCACAGGGGGTTTCCCTCCTATTTGGGAGTCAGAAAAAGTTGACAAAACATCTAGTTCTGTGTTGTCTTTAACATTTTAGGTTTTGTGTAATTTTCTTAAAATCTTGGCAGAATTGCTATTGATTTAATTTGCTTGTGAGAATTCAAGCCATGGTTTTTTTACATCAAAAATTGAAGTAGACTTGGTCTGCAGACAGCTCCTAAGCTTCAAGAATGCCCTGGGAGATGCCAGTGTTTATTGCCTTGTTCCCAATTAACCTTGAGATTCTATGGCATCTCTCATGCCTGCCAAGCAGATTATGGCTTAGTGGTGGTATGAAACTCTGCCAATGCCAATGTGTTGCCCAGTAAGCTTGTGCTGGCTCAGTGGGAGGACCTCTCTCATAGTAACACATTCAACAGAGCATGTGTTGCTGGGTCCATGGGCACATGTGCCTGTACACTTGCAGCCTGTCCTGTGAGGATGCTCTGCACACCCATAGCAGTGATACCAAAATGCTGCTGCTCACTTGGGTATGATTCAGGCAGATGTTAAGGCTTTCATAAATGAGTGAGGGTAATGAAAATAAGTTCTTTTTGCTTAATAGAACAATAAAAAAATTGTAGATAAGATAGACCTGGGGATGAAGAATATAAACATAACAGCTACCAGAACAGAGGACATTTTAAACTCACCCTCAGAATTATGAAAAAGCCTAAAAAATGCTCAGTTAGCCCCATGTAATGTGGGTGTCCCCTGCCCTCAAAAGTTTCCCATGTAGCCTGATCAGTGCTTAGAATATAGCCAGTATATGTGAACTCACTTTTTTTTTTTTTAAATTTGAACAAAATCTTACTCGAGCAGTCCTGGCTCTTGGATGTCTTTGGCACACTCACTTTTCATTCTGAGGCTGACCCAGGACATTGAAAGCTGAGGCATGCTGCTGCTAAAAGCATATTGCCTTGTTTCTGCTTCTTCTGCATGTTCCTATACAGAATTCCAAGTGTGCAGTGGAGATGAAGGGAAGGCATGATATCCGGATACCGAGATCCTCCGTGGGTAGGAGTAGGGTATGGAGATGGCTATAAGGTTTTGCATGAAGGCTTATAATGGCCTTGGCTTATTGGGGCCACAGCCCTCCCCTCCTACTTTTCTGTTTCTCCATGCAGCATCACAGAAAGCTTTCTTTCAGGCACTAGCTCATGTCTCCACTTACACTCTATCTCCAGAGTAGTTATATCTAATGGCCTTCCTAATTCTAGTTTTCAAAGGAAGATTTAGTGCTGAGAGATGGTCTGTATGTCAAATTACTCTGATTTGTCAATAAATAAAACACTGATTGGCCAGTGGCTAGGCAGGAAGTATAGGCAGGACTAACAGAGAGGAGAAAAGAAAGAACAGGAAGGCGGAAGGAGTCACTGCCAGCTGCCCCCATGACAAGCAGCATGTGAAGATGCCGGTAAGCCACAAACCATGTGGTAAGGTATAGATTTATGGAAATGGATTAATTTAAGCTATAAGAACAGTTAGCAAGAAGCCTGCCAAGGCCATACAGTTTGTATGCAATATAAGTCTCTGTGTTTAATTGGTTGGGTCTGAGCATCTGTGGGACTGGCGGGTGACAAAGATTTGTCCTGACTGTGGGCAAGGCAGGAAAACTTTAGCTACAATTTAGAGAGATGAAATTTCCAGATATTTGAAAGTATGTATTTAGAATAATACAAATAATTTATTAATATATGTACTGTTAAGCAAAACATACACTCAAAAACAAAATCTCCAGAACATTTTTTTTCAAAACAAAGGGAGAGTTGCTATGCTATGTAATCAGTAGTGGAAAGGTTGGAAGAGAGAGCAACTGGCATCTTAGGGGGGTTCTTTGCTTTCCTCTCCCATTCACAATTCCTCAAGAGTGTCTACAGATCTATAAACCACAGATTTAGCTATCTGGCTCTCGAGATCTTTATTCAGATCATTAAGGTGACATGTAAACAGTCTAGGGACTCATTTGTACCATTGGAGATGCACCTAAAGATTTATATTAGCATGTTGAACATGAATGTCCTTTGGATATGATAGTTTAGCAGGCTAGCTTCTTAACTAGTACTTCTCCCAGTGAATCTGTCTCACTTTATCTTTTCACTAAGGGTGCTGCCTCAACCATAACTAATGACCTGCTCCAATAATAAATATTTATCAAGTTGTAAAGTTCTTGAAGGTAAGGGTACCAACAATTCATCTTTATAGCATAGGAACCAGCATGTGGTCTGACATCAAGTAGATGCTGAATTAATTATTATCCAATAAGCATTTGGGGAAAATCTGCTATATTCTATGAAGACATAAAAAACACAAGACTCAGTTCCTGTCTGGAAAAATTTTAAGAAGATAAATTTGAGTATTGAGTTATCCAGACTATAATTTAAATACCAAATGAATGGAACAGGCAATATTATCAATGAAGCTGGGTAGAGATAGGAGAACATCATAAATACTTGGTGTGGTTGAAATGTCGAGCAGGATTTTTTTTTCTCCCAGGGAAAAGGTTAATTTGAGGAGATTAAAATTTGGGTGCCTCACCCTAATTGTCGTGCTAGAAACCCCATCCAATGACTGAGGGAACTGGATGCAGAGATCCACGGCCAGGCCCCAGGTGGAGCTCCAGAAGTCCAATTGGCGAGAAAGAGGAGTGATTGTATGAGCGAGAATTGTTGAGACCAAGGTTGGAAAAAGCACAGGGACAAATAGCCAAACGAAAGGAAACACATGAACTATGAGCCAATGGCTGAGGAGCCCCCAACTGGATCAGGCCCTCTGAATAGGTGAGACAGTTGATTGGCTTGATCTGTTTGGGAGGCATCCAGGCAGTGGGACCGGGTCCTGTACTAAGTGCATGAATTGGCAGTTTGAAACCTGGGGCTTATTCCGGGACACTTGGCTCACCCTGGGAGGAGGGGACTGGACCTGCCTAGACTGAATCTACCAGGTTGAACTCAATCTTCAGGGGAGTCTTTGCCCTGGAAGAGATGGGAATGGGAGGTGGGCTGGGGGGAAGGGCCAGCAGGTGGATGTGGGAGGGGGGAACAAGGGAATCCGTGGCTGATATGTAAAAATTAAATTAAATTAAATATAAAAAATTTTAAATGGAAAAAAATTTGGGTGCCTCAAACTCTCTTCCATTCTAAAACATTGCATAACTTTAAGCCATAAATAATGTCTAAGAATTAAGGAAGTAATCATTCTATCTAGATTCCATCTAGGAAAGGGTTGAGGGAAAGAACACTAAGAGGCAAATACAAGTTTCTGGGGTACCAAGCTTTAGATGCCTTTATTTGAGAATTCCCATTCCCTGAAAAAACCAGGGAGCATTTTTTTTCCTGATACCAAGAGCAGAGGAGGGCTTGCTTAGGATTTGCTTTGGAACCTATTTTGGGTTGTGAATTCCTCCTATTCATGGCTACAGCAGTGGTTCCAAGAGTTTTTAACTGTGTTCTTAGAATTGCCTTTTCAGATGAGTCTTAAGACACCACCCAAAGATGAAACAGCTGTGTATGAGAGAGGTCGAGAGGGTGTTTCAGAATACACAGTCAGTGAAGAGCCAGAGCCAGACCACATATAGGGAGTTTTGTCCTTATCAGTGGAAGAGGATCTATGCGTATGCACACTCCTCAGAGCTCTGAACTGAGCTTCAGGTTATCATTGTGGCAACGCCATACCTTTAAATTTTTCTTTTGAAAAATTCCCAGTATTCAAAAAGGGCAGGATGGGGTTGAATTTGATGGGTCCTGGTACCAGAGTTTGTAGTAAAAAAGTAAAGTAGCAACTGTCTGCTCTGGTCATTGGCCCTTAGAATCTGAGAAGATTCAGCTGTTAAACCAACCCATCGATGGCTTGTTAGCTCCCTCAAACACTGGTTTCCAGCCCTGCACCCTTAGGTGACTTTGATTTTTTTTTTTTTAATAAGCTTGGGTATCCTTCTAGAACCAGTATGTCCTGAAATGGTTCCAAAGTGCCATCTGAGGGGTGAATGATGTCTGCCTTGGATCTGGTTCTGCTGTGGTGTGTGTGTGTGTGTGTGTGTGTGTGTGTGTGTGTGTGTGGTGTGCTCTAATTCTCACAGGTACAGAAAGTGGCTTCCTTTAGGATGGGGCCAGGACATGCTGTTCCCTCAGTGTGGTGAGTGCTGCTTTTAGCTCCTCTCTCGTCTTCAAGCTACTTTTGTTGCTGTGCTCATACATCTGTGGGAATTACACCTGAGGAGCCACATTTAGAAAAGGGGTTGAATTCATCCCACTAAATCCCCATGCCCTCATCATGAAAGACACCGTATTTATGCCTTAGAAATTTCTTGCATGTTTAGATGCCCACAGCCAACTATCACTGTAGGGTGACAGTGAAAGAGATGATTGACATGAATATTCTCTCTCTGTGTCTCTCTGTCTCTGTCTCTGTCTCTGTCTCTCTCTCTTTTAATGAAGGGAACCTAACTTCTATTTGGTCCACTTTTGCTGGCACAGATGCACACGGCTTCATCCTTGGTTCTTTAATACTACCCACAGGCTAAAACTCGGGCTGTAGAGCAAAGCTTGATCTGTAATTAAAGGAGGACCTTGCTTCAGTCCCAGATTCGCAGAGGCTGTGCTGGGCAGGCCCACCAGCTGTGGATCTGCTTGCCCGGCGCGCGACTGTGATTGTACGGCCCCGAATTTCTCCCAGTCATTCCCATCTTATTAATGCTTCAGTGTAGCATAAAGCTTCATTCATTATTCATAATAATCCAGTCAGAGGGCACTTGGAGACCTGATAAATTCTCACCTAAGTGACAACGGCTGACAGGGCCTAGGGTTTTATAGCCCTTCCCCTGCCATAGCAAGGAGCTGTGGGCAAAGGTCCAGAATGATCCTCCACTAATGACCAGTGTGATATACGAGCAGCTGCTGATTTTCTGACACAAAGCTCCTTGGCTGAGGCTCCCACCTGCAAGCCGAGAGGCGGAGATGAATATCTGTCAGACTATAAAATGCGGGAACCTGACCACATATTCTTGGGCATTAACAGGTTAACTCTGAGAACACAAGCAGTAAGTCGGAGGAGGAAAGAAGAAAACCCACCAGCCCCAATCCCACAGCGGAATGAGTGTAAATTTGGGATTGTGTCAATGGGCCGATTGATGGGTTTCTTGATTCCGTAGGCTCTACTCTGTGGCACGCAAGGGGGTGGACACTCATGATGCTTTTGGATCTGGTCAACTGATTCATAAAAATCAGTGATCGGGTCTTAAAGAGTCCTAATTGCAATTTTCATAAGAGATGGCAGCCTTTGAGTGTCTTGCCAGTATTTCAGGATGCCTTTGCTCTCAGGTGATGTGGGCTGGACCTGCTTTGCTTTGCTCACCCTGGCCCCACTCTTAAAGGCACATGTGCTGTCCTTTCCATGTCGCAAATCCCATCTCAGAGCGATGGATGTCTTTTTTTTTTTTTTTTTTTTTTTGGTTTTATGAGACAGGGTTTCTCTGTGTAACTGCGCCTTTCCTGGAGCTCACTTGGTAGCCCAGGCTAGCCTCGAACTCACAGAGATCCGCCTGCCTCTGCCTCCCGAGTGCTGGGATTAAAGGCGTGCGTCACCACCGCCTGGCTGAAGATTTTTTTTCAATTCAATTAAAAATTAATTTTCATGTTATGTGTACTTGTTGGGCTCCAGTTCTGGATTTAAAACATTTACGCAGTTTTCTCGACTTAGGAAAATAATGGGGGGAAAGTGCACCATAGAAAGTAGAAGCATGGCTAAGCACCCGATACTCACATAATTTTGGCTGCTCTCTCTCTCTCTCTCTCTCTCTCTCTCTCTCTCCCTCCCTCCCTCCCTCCCTCCCTCCCTCCCTCCCTCCCATATATCATGTATATTTGTATGTAAAGTTGTATATGTACATGAGTATTTTTGCATATGTGGAAACCTCCTTTCATCTGCTTTCTGTGAGGTTTTTTTTTTCCTAAATATTCTTGCCCTTTGCTTTACCTATTTTTCCACTTACTTTTCCCTAGAAAAGGACTGAGTCTATTAGCCCATGTGAAACAGGAGAGTAGGCGTATTTTCTGGGCCCTGCTTTGCTCCATAGTCAGCTACATGGTCCATTCTTCTCTGCAGAAGGCTTTGTAGGTCATGCACCCAGAGGAAGCTGGAAACTGGGCATGCCCATTCTGCGGTGAGAAGCCTGTGATTTTGCAGAACTAAGATGTTAATTCTGCCCTAGTGTTTTGTGGAGCTGGTTTAGAACCCACGTGAGGAAAACAGTAGCATTTTGACAATGGAAATTTAGGGAGGATTGGCAAGGCGTAGGGTAGAAACTATGGGGCACAGTTCTGCCCATTTATTGGATAGCTACAACTTCCCTTGAATTGGCAGATATACGTACCCAAATTTAAAGCTGCTTCTGTTAGGGTAACTGCTCCTCACCAGGACAATCACTGAATGTCAAAGGTAAGTTCTCACCTCAGGAAGGTAAGAACTGTAATGCTGAAATCTATCTTTAGTCCTTTGCCTAGTGTTTCTGGATGCAAATATATATATATATATATATATATATATATATATATATATATATATATATATATATATATTAGGAGAGTCTGTAATTAGACACAGTTCCCACTATGCCCATAAATCAATGTCAATAGAGAAGGCTTATTTCTTGTTGTTTTCTACTGTATATTATTTGGAAACAAGATGTAGCAGGAATCTTAAAAGTTCTTATTAATAAAATCAACCCTGAGCCAGGTTTGGGGTGAACTGGAAAATCAGAGAACCAGAACAAGTCACAGCTACCTCACCTGGCCAACTTCTCAGCTGGTCTTGTTTCCTCAGACTGGAAGCCTCTGTGTCCTTATATCCGAATGGCTCTCAGCTGAACTGTGCTGCTAGAAGCCTGAAAGCTTAACCAGCCAAATGCTTCTAGTTTCTAGTCCTCATGCCTTATATACCTTTCTGCTTTCTACCACCACTCCCTGGGATTAAAGGCTCCCTTCCTGGGACTAAAGGCGGTGTCACCATGCCTGGCCATTTTCAATGTGGCCTTGAACTCACAGAGATCCAGAGGGATTTCTACCTCTGGAGTGCTAGGATTAAAGGTGTGTGTGCCACCATTTTCTAGCCTTTGTATCTAGTGGCTGTTCTGCCTCTGACCCCAAATAAGTTTATTAGGGTGCACAATATTTTGGGGAACACAATACCACCACCACAAGAGGCAACCATGACAAAATGGCTAGAAGCTCTTTGATTTCTACTGCCAAGAGGTAGATTTCTTTTTCCTCCTGTAGCAAGTACACTGCTAGGCTCTTAGAAAACCTCAGACATAAATACTGATTTTTATCTTCAGAGGCCAGGACACAAGCATTTTCCATATCTTTTTCTTTTTGATCATGGTAGTCTCAAAATGAATCCCACCTATCATCATATTCCCCCCCCCTTTTTTTGTCAGCTTCAACAAATGAAGTGGAATCTGATGCCTCTTTTCTTGAATCTGAGATAGCTTTGGGACTTGTTTTGACCATAGAATGTGGCAGAGAGAAAGGCTGTACTGGTTCGGGCCTCAGCCTTAAGCAGAGTGGCAGCTGCTGTCTTCTTTCTTTGAGAAGCCCTTCCTGCGATGCAGGGATGTCTCAGAGACCACCATACTGTGGGGAAGCTCAAACTAGGACCTGAAGTCACCACCGTAACGAATGGCCCGGTCTTGGATCTCCAGTCAAGCCCACTGACTAGCCAAAGGCAGATGCATGAGAGGTTCCAGCTAACACCACATGGAGCAGAATAACCCACTAAAGGAGCCTGGCAGACCACCAGGCTAGTCACAGGCTATTTTAATAATCATTAAAATTTTATCCTGCTAAGTTATGGGATGATTTTTAAGTAGAAAGAGAGAACGCAGGTGGCACCTAACAGGTCTGCCCTGCCTTTAAATCCAACGGCAATTCCATCTGCTGCGTAAGATATATCTGCCCTAGATCACTGCCGATGGAAGAATATCTTGTTCCCTTGAAATGTCATCACACTTGCTGTTAATATGCCTTGTCAGACATTACTTGATACAAAGGTTAGGAGCCCTTCTGTGTCATCAAGTTTTAAACCACTGCATCATCATATGCTTGGTAAAAGCAGGGCCTATTCGATTTTCTCCTGTGCACACTTTTCAAAGTCTGTGTCTGCATCTTTCAGTTACTTAGCAAATACTACTACCAATCAGCGACGACTTTCAGTCTTGACAACTTTTCATCTCAAGAGGATCTCATTGCCTATCTGATTTAATGATTATTTACACTGATAAAAATCTCAAAAACAAGTGTATTGGTGATGCCATTTGTTCCTCCAGTACCCCAAGATTCAGGGTTATTAGAATTCAATTAAAAGCATCTTTAAGTATATTCACTTATTAGTATGAGTAATCTCTGTCCTTAACCAGTGGCAGCAACCTTTGTCTGAGATTTTTACTTCTGTTTGCCATTTCTTAACCCAAAATGACATAAATAAAGTTGGGGTAGGCAAAACAATACTCTAGAGAAAAGGGACTATTTAAGGAATGAAAGAATCATCTTCTTAGGGCTATTTCACTGCTTTTTCTTTGAGACACTAAGGAGTTGTTTGGTTATCACTTGACTTGGCATTTTGGATGAAATGACTGATTTCTCCATATGTCTGCCCTGTAGGTGAGTGCTCTCTGTGATGTCCTGAGGGGATGAACTGTACAGCACACCCTTGGTGCTCATGTGGCCGTCATTGTCTTAGGAGCTGTAGCAGGGCCAATGTAACAATATGACATGGGGAATCCCGTTCTTAGTTCTTTCTCCTCCATTTTTATTGGGGCACCTAGTTTCTTCTATACGGAAAGCAGTACTGGTTTTCCCCATTGAGCTTCAGACCTCGTGGTGGGATGTGTTCCCTGCTCCCGCCCTGAGATTTGCTGGTGAGTGCAGCCCACTAGGTCTTTTTCTGAGTGGAATGGAAATGTGTTTTGTGAGGAGATGGTCTACCCCTTCAGGGGGAAGAAAACGGGCCTTTTCTGGAAGTAATGGCTAAGAATATTTCTTAAGAATTTTCACGGGGAATTTTCTTGGGAGAAGGTGGCATTTTGTCTCACAGTAGTTGAAGTTCGGGCGGGAAAACTTTTGATTTGAAATCAAACTTTTGAAACAGGGTAATTTTATTTCCCCAAACCTCAAAGTATCCTAGGTGTCTATGAGGATTCCATCAATCCAAAAAATCTACCCATGTGGCGAATGGGTAGCTTTCCTGACACATGGCCATGACTGAAAGCTGTTTGGGGTGGTGCTCCTCTCTGTGGGGGCCAAAGCACGCCTCTGAGCACTGCTGTGAACCTCATCCAACTCCATCACAAAGCACCTGCCATTTTCTTTTCCTCCTCTCCTTGTCTTTTTTACTGTAGTCTAACTTTCCAAGCTCTTCATTGACGGCCCTAGATATTCTTTTGTGGGCACTGAGTGGACACCGACTTTCATTTCAAATACTGTAACACAGAAAGATAAAAAAAAAAAATAAAGAAATATTTTTTATGAAAGTCCCTGGGTCTGCCTCCAGGTACACAGGGTGCTGGTTTCATTTTACTCTATCAAATCCACTGTGATATCTGCACATAAATCCAGGCTGGAGTCCCTTTCATGGCAGGCCATAAGTACAGTTGTTCACACTTTGTGTTTCAATATGAGGGTCACTTTTCCAGCAACTTCTCATTTTCCCAGTCCTTGCCTTGGGCTAATAGTTAGTTACAAAGCTCCATCTCAAAAATGTCAAACATAATGAAAAGAAACAGAAATCATAAAAGAGAAAGATGGTTGCAGTTACCACCACGGGCCCCCCTTTCTCAGACTTTGTAGATCCATCACCCAGTTAGAAGGGCAGGCTACTGCTTCCACTGCTCTGGCTACCATGGCCCCCTAATATCACTGGGGTACTATTTGTCAAAGAACACTTCTGGAAGGCAACATAGCAAAATCTGGCTTCTGAGCAGCAAAAGAAATTGAAGTATGTTTCCACATTCCTGAGTCTATTCTCAGCAGCACTTGTATCAATCACGAGTTTTAAAAGCAGAGGACTTTCAATTCATAGGTCAAAGGGCATGTCACTTCTTTGCATCATAGATGGCAATATTTGGATTTAAGGAAAGCCCAACACAATGGGATTATTGAGAGAAGCATCATAGTAGCTGGTTAATAACCCAGATTTTGCCACGGCAAGGAGTCTGTTATTTAGCAAAAGAATCCAATGAAGATATATGTAAAACCTGAAGAAAACCAGCCACATTCGTCTAGAAAGAAGACAAGAGAATGGGAAGGGTTCTCTCCCTACCCTGTGCCTTCCTTGTACACATCTCCTGAACCCTTCTTATGGACCAAGCATAGTAATAGACATTGAGATCTGTAATGGTCAACAGCATAGAACCTGCCCTGGTCCTGTTGTGTTTCAGTTGAGGGGACACACTTAACAAAACACAAATGAATTAATAAGAAACTGTTACTCTGGCTAGTGTTGTGAGGAAAGAGAGCACGGTGCTGTGCAAGCATCTGACAAATTAGACAACAGGCCTAGGCACGGTGTCGGGGCAGTGCTGTTGGTAGGTTGCTGTAGATTTCCCGACATTTTTAGAATCTTGATGTCATGCTTCATCAGCATGAGTCTGGGCAGAGGATGTGTGTGTGTGTGTGTGTGTGTGTGTGTGTGTGTGTGTATGGGTGTGTGTATGTGTGGGTGTGTGGGTGTTCACTGGAAAAACCCAGAAAGGAACAACACCTGCTGGTATGTACGCTTCTTTTCTCATTAAACATGGACTCTCTTCCTGCTCCATATTTGACTTCTAATTTCAATCTGCTTTGAAGCAAATGAGATTTGTTTAAACTGGTCTCTTGAGACTGTAACTTTCCAAGATGTAATTAAAAAGGTATCACTGATTTTGTAAACAAAATAAGTGGTGGGTAATGGGCATAAAATGTGGACACAGAGAGATTTGGGTGACGTGATTTATTCAACGAACTTCAACTCTTTCACGTATTTCTGAAATACGATCTCAGATGGCTGCTAGTAGCCAGAGGGACTGTATTTACCATGGCTTTCTGTCTGGGTCTCTTGCATGGATGCACTGCGCATGGTGGTCGTCACATTGTTTTCCCCATGGGCTCCATGTGGACAGGTGGAGGCATCAACAGACCCTGCTGCCTTGGGACCCAGTCCCCGGCTATTGTCGTCAGCGTCTGTAAGTGCTTATTTGAAGGATGTAATTCATTCATTGCAGCTTGTTTCTAATTATATGATAAGCAAGGTCAATAAGAAATATAATACAACAAATGTTGATGTCAGGGAATGTAAAGCGAATCCTAACTGGTCTTAATAAAAACCCGGAGCCAGATATTGGGGTAAATGCTGAAAGATCAGAGAGACAAAGGAGCAAGCCACAGCCACCTCTTACCTCCATGACTGACTTCTCAGCCTGAAAGGGGCCGAGCTCCTGTCTCCTCCCGCCTTATCACGTCCTCTCTCTGCTCAGCCATATCACTTCCTATTTCGTCCTCCCAAGTGCTGGGATTAAAGGTGTGTGCCACCACTTCCTGGCCTCTATGGTTAACTAGTGGCTAGCTCTGCCCTCTGATCTCCAGGCAAGCTTTATTTGTTAGAGAACCAACAAAATATCACCACAAGGGAATAACTTACTTCATGTTTCTGCATAGTCTATGTTCTCTGAGAAAACAAGATATTTGAAGTCTAAATTAAAGATGATGGACATGCTGCCCTCAACATAGAGACTTCTGGAGAGATGGAGCTGCTGATCGTCTCTGCCCTGGAGCTATCCAGTTGTGTCTTATTAACGATGAAGCCTACACATAGTTACCTGTGTATACTCCAGGGCCAAGACTGCTCTCTCTCCAGACACAGCTTGTGCTCTCCATTTGTATGAACTCTGATACCTGCAGTTTTTGAGTTCTTCACTTGGGGTATAAATCCCACTATTTACAGAGAGGCATTAGGTCCTTGTGATGTCACTATGTGGGGAGCAAATACAATACCTTATGTGTGCAATAGGCTAGAATCAGCCCTTGTAACAGATAGTGATGTTCTAATCCCAGAATTTATGGGTACTCTTTTATTTGTCAAAAATAAAGTCAGAGAGAGCTACTTTCCATTTGCAATTAAATTAAAGGTTTTTGAGAGGAGGAATTATCCTCGATTGTCTAGCTAGTCCACAAATGCAATCTCATATGTGCTTATGAGAGATAAGGGAGAGCTTTGAGGCAGACCATAAGGGAGAAAGAAGAGGATACATCAGAGGCTGAAAGAGGCACAGAATGGATTCTCCCTGGAGCCTCCAAAGGGAGTGTGGTTAACATTGATTTAGGACTAGAGCTTTGTAAAACAGAAGAAAAGAAAATCTGTTGTTTTAAAACAACTTTGTGATCATTTATAATGGTCGCCACTGGCAACAAATACAGTGAGTAATTGAATTTAGGGTCTAGCTTTCTGTTTCTGTGTGCTTGCAGAATTGTGTGTGTACGTGTGCCTTACACTGTGCATAGTGGCACCTCATCTTCACAGTTGGAATTCATGTTAGTGAAGAATGCAGAAAATAAGGCAAGGAAGGATACTAGGGTTGGCAAGATTTATAATTCTTGAGCCTGGTGGCCATGAGCCATGTTCCTGAGAAGTTGGAAAAGGGACATGAAGAGCCTAAGTGGGCTTCTAATGGAGGGTGCTATGCCTGATTCTCTGATGCCAGAGCATTTTAGTTCCATTCCCATCCGAGCTGATGCTGGAGACTTTTATTGTTACTGGTGACATTTGTCTCTAAACTATGCTACTTCAATGGAAGTTCACTCTGTTTTTCGTAAGCGGAGAGAAGGCGTGCCTGTCCTTGAGCGACCAACACCTGATCAGCTGTCACCACAGAGCAGCAGGAACCCTCTGCTTCAGATGTCCTTTTATCACCCAGAGCTAATCAATTCACTTGATACTCCTAAGAGGTGGCGACTTAAACATTGTCAGTCACAGAATGAAATAACTGATGGCCATTTTTCACCCTATCCTCAGTGAGTCTCTCAAGGATTGTGATGGAATACAAATTATGACTTAAACATTTTGGGATTAAAGAGAAAAAGGCAAGATATGCAGGAGTCTGTCCCCATCAGGGCAGCAGAAACTCACTAACATAAAGCAGGAACCATTCTTCTGATGGCGGTTAACACCAACATCAAGTTTGTAAAGGGAGCTTTGGCCGTAAGGTTAAGGGCATTTCGTTTTTTGTTTCTGTTTTTTCTTTCTTTCTTTCTTTCTTTCTTTCTTTCTTTCTTTCTTTCTTTCTTTCTTTCTTTCTTTCTTTCTTTCTTTCTTTCTTTCCTGAAGTTCTGTTGAGTACAGGTCATAGGAACTTGCTTTGAACTAGTGTTATTTTTTTTTTCATCCAGAGATGTAAGGCATATATAATCTGGTGGGACAACCAGGTAGAGAAAACTCACTTAATGCATATGCAAATAAGTCCACATGCTCTGGACTGTTGAAGTGAGTTTGCAAACACATACACAAGCAACAATTCAACTGGAGGCCTCTGCTTGAGCCCTTTAAAATGAAAAGGATGTTGGCTTTGTAGTTACTAAACAACCTTTGCTCCCTCTTGCATGAAGCCGACAGATCCTCTGTTAAGTATTCTCAGCTAGAAGTTTTTCTTGGCCAAGCTTACATCTTGCCTTCCTTGAGATAACCTGGCCCATTTGCAAGAGATTCTGTGAAATGCTCTCTCATTAACCTACTGTCAACAGAGCCTATGCCCTCCAGAAGCCTGTTTTGATGGGCTCTGGTTGTGAAGGAGATCTCAAAGTGCAGTTTCTCCAGGCCAGTGTGGGATGGTAGTCCTCCAGAGAGCACCGGAGAGTCCCTTCCATAGCATGCTGGGGATTTTTTGTGATGAAGACTCCATCATCTCCTCCATTAGGCACTTGGGCTGGGGGCTTCCTGTCTTGTCCTTGACCATCTCCCCTGATGGGAACACCTGTGCTGCTCCCTGAAGACAGCATTGACCCACATCCAAGCTTGTGTCACAGAAGTTGGTCGGCCTGCTTCTGTATTAGAACACAGTTCTGTGCACTTCCCTTACCTTGCTCACAGCTCATAGAGGTCCTGTGAGCTTGGGTGTCTTTGTCATTGAGTCAGCCTTACTTCATCCATGAGAAAATTAAAACATGGACAGGTGGTCAAAGGCCATACAACTGAGTAGTGGTGGAGACAGGATGGGAATCTCCATCTGTAATCGTGGTGTGACACTGGCAGTGCTGTAGGGGTTGAGTGCACACGGTTTGGTACTGTGTTTTTGTCTTGCCTTGGTTACTTATAGAAGCAGTTCTGATACGATCTCATAGAGAAGGTGATAATGTAGGAACCGACATTACATCTGCTATAAAAGTCTCATTTACAGACTGAAGGAGAATTAGGATATTGTAGTTTTTGTTTACTTTTAATGGTATTATTTACAACACTTGTATAAGATCTCTGTGTGAGCAACATGTTTACAATTTTGTGGTAGTTACAGTGAAGCTGATGAATTATTTAATACATATTTAACTTTTAAAGAAACTGCCTAGCTGTTTTCCCAAGTGAACACCTTCTTCTTCATCTTACTCAGGAGGACATCTATGATTCAGTTGTCTTCATCTCTACGGCTCCTTGGGAGAATCAGTGTTTTTAAATTTGGCCATTTTATCAACTACAGAATTATCTTTTTTGATAAGGTTGTCAAAGCCACTGTTTACCTTAGCTTACAGACCTCACCATGAAGTTCCACAAAAGGGAACTTCTTTAAGTCTCATTTCCAAGACTGGATATATTTCCCTTGGGCAATGTTTTAGCAGACATTGGAACACACAGTTATTAGTTATTGAAGTGTTGGACCCAATTATAGCCTACCTCTTGCAAATGTAGCTCACAAAGACGTTTCATGTACACAATCTATCTCAATATTAGCTTTCCCTTTACCTCGAACTCTTATTGATATCTTCTTATTGTATACAGCACTTATTTTTTCAGCTCTCTCATTTCTTCATATCCTCTGAATTGGTATAAGTTACCAGAAACTAGTTTGTAAGATATGTCATGGTGGCTTGCCAGTCTCTGAAAGTGTATCAGGCAGCTTTCAAAGCATAACAATTCAATTTAGCCAGTAGTTACTAGATGCTTCAAAGAGATAACTTGTGCTGATCTCCATGTGGTGCTGAAGACACAGGGTGGGTTTGATCAGCTTAGCATTTCACTTCAAGTAGGTAACCAGTGAGGCTGAAACAGTTAAGGAATTGAAGTGGGTAATGTACAACAAAATACCAACTTGAATGCATGTAGATCTGGAGATGTATTTTAAGAAGTGAACAATTTTGTAACTGGAAAGAATTTTAGATGAAGAAAGAGTCAATCATATTAGAAGCCCCATTTAGAGATTTCAGACACCATTTCCTCTGAATTATTTTCTAGGTTAAAGTATCAGGTTAAAAAAATTTACTTGCAAAAAATTATATTCTTCTTCACACTGCACAGAAATATGACATGAGAAGCCGAGTCATAAGATGAAATGTGTCAAAACTTAAGAGTTTATGCCAAAATTAGATTATAACTTTTAAAGGCAATAGTAACTGTATGATATTGATTTGGTTATTAGTGGCTTTACTTCACACTAGTGTGCACCGAGGAACTAAAAATAAAGGGTGCTTATGAAGAACCAGACTGCCTCCATCTTAGACTTAAAAGTCATCTTCCAGTAAAGACAAACTAGGTTCATTCCTATTTACGATTGAATCTGTTTCTCAAAGATTGAGCTATGCCCCACCTGTAACCTTAACTACAAATGGTTCTGCAATGCCTGTTCCTGGAATGCAATCATGTTTTTGCTTTAAAAAGTTGTTTATAACCCTCTTGTAACCCTACCTTTGTTTCAAAAGCTTGTATGACCACCTATATACCTGTTGCTATGACTATCTCTTGTGATTTCTTTGTTTTGACTACTTGTATGTTCTGCTCCTGTAACCCTGACTATTTCACCCGCTTTTAGACATCCTGTACCCCTGAGCTTTAAAACCCGTCTTCCTCACATCCAATGCTGGCCTCTCAAACCCAGCCTTAGGGGGAGGCAACCTGTGTACATGAATAAAAAAAAAACTTGCTTTAATTAACCTGGCCACGATGACTTGGGTCAGTGGTCTTTTTCCTCCCATATTGGGGATTAACATTTCACAACTTGCTTTAGATTTCTTTTCTAGAATGGAAATAGATGAGGCAGAAACAGAGAAATGAAATGTTATGTTGTACAAACTGTTACAATCTCTTTGGCAAAGCAGAGAAATAAGAAAGGGACTGATAAATTCTGTATCATACACTGCAAAAATATGCTGATAGTCAACACCCTAATGTGTCCTATTGAAGAACTGAACTGGAAGAAACTATGGATGGCTATATCACATGTAAAAGGAAGCAAATAAGAACACTTGCAGCTATTTGTATTTTCAAGTGGACAGCGAAATAATAAACAATTGGCAACCATTTATTGGTGGTTATGGATTTATATGGATAAACCATTTATCCACCAATGAAGGGAGTGAGGGGAGGGCTAGAGCTTTTTGTATCTACATTTATAGCTGTGAATGGTCACTTAATGTTTTATGGAATTAAAGTCAAATCCAATAATAGTCAAAGACTTTCCCTAAAATTAAAAATAAATTGAAGCAAGCAAACCTAACTGTAAAACAATTTTCCAGAATAACTTTATGAGGAACAATCATTCTGTCATTTTAAACTGTAGAAACCTAAGACTAAGGGAAAAGAAACAACAAGAAATTTTAAAGTCTAATGAAGAACTCATTGGTCATAATGTTGGCATTAATTATATTAGAAAACTATAAATTATGATAATGAGGTATTCATAATATTTTTAAGAATTGTTTTCAAAGCAAAAAAGAAATTCAAATATAAAAGATAATATTGAGGTAAAATACCTGTCATCCTACATTTGAATAGAAAATGTTAACATGATCTCAGGATTTACATTCTTCTTTGGGAGAAGCTGTATTTCTTACTTCTACCCATGAAATTGTAATACAATGATGGCCACAATGTAAATGTCATAGCCTCTGTCCTAGTCGTATTTTTCTGTTACTGTGATAAAAACCATGACCAAATAAAATTTTTTTGGAAGACATTTAAAAGATATCAGGGAAAATAAGGAGAATTTGGTAAAACATAACTATCCATTAATACAATAATTAGTCTATTCTTAAGGAATCTGTATTGAATAAATAAATGTATGAATAAATTAAAACTGCCTTTATGCACCACATAAAGTAACTGTTCATAGCTATAAAAGTGGTGCGATTTGAGGATAATAGAGCCTAAAAATTAGGCAGACTAAAGTCTCATGCAACAGACAATTTTATTCAGAGCATCAGACAACTTATACTCTGGGGGTTAAGAAGAATCACATGACTAAAATGTATAATCACAAGGATAACCTGCAAGTGGCAAAAACATAGAGGTATATAAACAAATAACAATAACCAGTTGTACTGAACAACCTGAAATAAACTCACTTCTTTTCACTACACCTGGGGGGTGCACAAAAGCACATTCCAAGAACAATTCTGCATTTTTGAAGAAACTGAGGTCACAAGACTCTTCTTTTCTCAGGCTCTTTCTCACAAGCACTCTTAATTCCCCTTGCAGGACTCTGTTCTTGGACTACTGTGGTCTGGTAGTAACTGTGTCTTTAAGCTTTTTAAAGTGACCAAATCTGTTTTGTTAAGATTAAGTTTTAATTTAAAAAGTGATAAATTGGGGGCAAAGAAACATTTCACTATATGAAAAATTTCTTTAGGGTAAAATAAAGAAATGTCAAATATGATGAATGTTATCTTTTTCTTCTTTTGCTGAGGGAAGATCAAGAAATAAACAGTCAAACAAGCAAAGAAAAGAGGGAGAAAAAAGAAAGAAATGAAACTGTGAGTGTTGTTGCTTTATAGTCTTTGGGGGGCCCTGCCACCCAGCTCCCAGATAAATCACACATGGAAGCTTATTATTGCTTATAAATGCCCAGACTTAGCTTGGCTTTTTCTAGCCAGCTTTTCTTAGGCTAAATTATTCCATCTATCTTTTGCTTCTGGGCTTTTTCCTTTTCTTACTTCTGTAGATCTTACTTTCACATTCTTACTCTATAGCTGGCTATGTGACCGTGTGGCTGGTCCCTGGTGTCTTTTTCTCCTTATTCTCCTTTCTTCTCCTTGATTCTCCTTTCTTCCCAGACTTTCCCTCCTATTTATTCTCTGTGACTGCCAGCCCCTCCCATTTCTCTCTCCTGTCTGGCTATTGGCCGTTCAGTTCTTTGTTAGACCAATCAGGCGTTTCAGACAGGCAAAGGAACACAGCTTCACAGAGTTAAACAAATGCAACATGAAAGAATGCAACACGTCTTTGCATCATTAAAACAAATGTTCCACGGCATAAAAAAATGTAACACATTGTCAATCAATATTCTCCAACAGGAGAGGAAAGAGTTTATTTCAGTTTATAGGTTATAGTCCATGGTGGGGGGAAGCTAGGGCGGGACCTGATGCCAGAGCTTGAAGCAAAAACCAATGGAGGGGACTCTGCTTACTAGATTGCTTCCCCTGGGTGTCTCAGCCACCTTCTTAAATCAAAGGATGCCCACCTACAGAATAATGGCACCTCCCATAGTGGCCTGGGCCCTCCTATACCAATTGATAATCAGGAAAATGCCGCACAGACATACTCATAGGCTAATCTGACAGAGGCAATTCCTTAACTGACGTTCCTTCTACCTAAGTGACTCTAGGTTTATGTCAACTTGACAGACAAAGTCTAACCAGCCACTGTCTGGAGAGGTGGCTCAGTGGGAGAATACTTGTTCTTGCAGAGAACCCAGGTTCCATTTCTAATACCCACATGCCTGCTCACAACCAACTGTAACTCTGGTCCTGAGGAATCAGATGCTATCTTCTGTCCCCTGCAGGCACCAGGCATGCATGGGATGCATATACATAACACATGAGCAAAATACCCACACATATATAAGGAAATCTGAAAATTAAATAGAAAAAAAAAGCACTAACCAGCACAGGCCCTAATTTGATTTCCCACTGAACAAAAGCCAGAACTGCTGCAAAGTGGCTGGTTCCTAATAGGAAATGGGAAGTATACATACAAAATAAGATCATCAGTAGCAAGGAAGCCATCAAATGTTATCATGATAAGTGAACGAGGCCAAATACACCGAACAACATTAAATGCACTGCCAATAATCAAAACTGGGGTAATTTCATCATCAGGCCAACAGGGGCTTAAAAATGATTATCAAATAAAACATAAAATCTATTAAATTGTAAGAATCATGTGGCTATAATCAAAGTAAAATACTGAAGTAAAAAAAAATTTCATAAAATAGGAATTCAAACTAGAGCATTCCAAATAGATAATAGAGAGCTCTTGGGTCAGGTGGTTTAGTCATCACTGTTTGGCTAAACCTTGGATCATTTTCTGTCAAAATTTTCAACCCAAATCAAGCTTACAGGCATAATGGACAGTCCATAGGAAAGAGAGACTAATGTCACTTGATAACAATCCACATGAGGGGATCATTATAAGGCTAGGCAGTCATTCTATTGCTTTGAGCGCTGAGTAAAATAGAAGTGACTTGTAGACGTTTGAAGACATGAGTGGTTTGTGCACCAAGGATATTCTAGGTGGGTGTAGAAATGGGACCACCACCATCATCCCTCCCAGCATTAGGACAGCCATATAAGATAATTTTGGGACAGTGGGGAAAACTGAACATAGTTATTAGATTATAATGAGATGCTCCATTATGCTGTGGTTATACAAGTGATGTGGTTTAAAAGGACACTTTAGAGATAAGAAATTGATACATATAAAATCATGGCAAAATGTTAAATTTCAGTATGGGCATCTCTAAGTCCAATATGTTATGTTTTCTACTTTCCTGTGTACTTGAAATTTTGCATCCCCTAAGAAAGAAATAAACAATGAATAATATTGTATATTTGTGTATAATTTTAACACCTATAGATTAAAATAATAACTCTCTCCTTTTGAGGTCCTTTAAACTGATAAGCATTAATAGAATACAGTTCTCACTGGAGCAGCTACTGCAAATGGGCTCTGTCTCTTATGCTTCAACAAAAATGTAAATGTAACAACCAACAAGCAAAGGTTCTGAAAAGTGCTTGGAAAAGAAGTCTTCTGAGCCTTCAGACTGTCCGTCTGTGCTTCCACACCCTAGCCCATGCTCTACTGCTGTGGCTTTGGTTATGTTCATGCAGCCATGTGGAATAATTAGGCACGTACTGAATTTTATTAATGGAAATGCAGCCTGCAATGTGTGCCTACATACCCTCCTCGGTTCAAATGCATTTTCCCTCGGCATACTCAAGTCTAATAAACTCATCTACTCTGTATTTAATCAGAAAGACAAATAGCCAAACCATGACATACCTTATTTTTAAATGTTAAAATGTAGAGCTGAGAAGGTGGCTCATCAGTTAAGAGGTCTTGATGCTCTGGGAGAGGATTCAGGTTCGGTCCCCAGCATCCATACTGGGTGGCTCACAACCTCCTGTAACATCAACTCCAGGGATTCTTATACCCTCTCCTAGCCTGCAAGGGCACCCTCACTCAAGCAGTGTACATGAACTCTTCATGTAAGCACACATACATACACATAAATAACCTTTTCAAAGGGCTTTTGAAAATAAAGTGTTAATTTCCCACAGTTCTCTGATTATTCACTCAGGATTTTATATGAGAAAAGACTGAGTTATTCATTTCCTGGGATAAGTGGTTTTTTTTTTTGTTGTTGTTGTTTTTGTTTTTGTTTTTTTTGAGACAGGGTTTCTCTGTGTAGCTTTGCGCCTTTCCTGGAACTCACTTGGTAGCCCAGGCTGGCCTCGAACTCACAGAGATCCGCCTGGCTCTGCCTCCCGAGTGCTGGGATTAAAGGCGTGCGCCACCACCGCCCGGCGGGATAAGTGTTTTTGAGACTAGAAGAATATTCTTCCTTTTATGCATTTTGTTCTTTTCTTTCTTTTTTTTTTTTGTTTGTTTTGTTGTTGTTGTTGTTTTTCGAGACAGGGTTTCTCTGTGTAGTTTTGGTACCTGTCCTGGATCTCGCTCTGTAGATCAGGCTGGCCTTGAACTCACAGAGGTCCACCTGGCTCTGCCTCCTGGGTGCTGGGATTAAAGGTGTGCACCACCGCCGCCCGGTTTCTTTTATGCATTTTATAATGTCCAATTAGAAACAGCTTAAAGCTTTTAAGGAAGATTTTGCTTGCCTTCAAGAATGAAGACCAACCAGGTGGGGAAAATCATTTGCTAAGTTAGGTTCAGCGTCCTTCTACCCTTGGCAGCCTAGTGACCCAGAATCACTTGTGTTTTTATGGTTTTGTTTGAGGTGAGTCAGACAAGAGAAATCTATATTGCATTT
Source organism: Peromyscus maniculatus bairdii (assembly GCF_049852395.1). Classification (NCBI taxonomy): domain Eukaryota; kingdom Metazoa; phylum Chordata; class Mammalia; order Rodentia; family Cricetidae; genus Peromyscus; species Peromyscus maniculatus. Next base: position 48,113,660 of record NC_134862.1, on the reverse strand, counting down.
ATTCCCCAAATTGCAGTATTAGATGTTGGTTGGGTCTGGGCTACAGTGCCATTAAGAGAATTCTCAATTTTCAACCCACAGTGCCATAAACAGGTGACTTTATTTGCTTCGCATTATGATTTGAATATGACACCATTGCTCCATTCAAAATCTCTTTTATTGCCACTGCAGTTTGGATAGCTTTCTCCTTTCTCTCTGCTGCGCTCTCTTCTGCTCTTGCTTCCTCACTTTATATTTTCAACAGAGAGAGCAGGAGATGGTCCACAAGGGATGGAAGTTATTCTGTTCATTAAGCAACCACAGAAGACAGAAAGAAAAAAATTGTATCTTCAGATTTCAGACTGGATCACTTCATTCTGCCTTTGGCAAATAAAATACAAATCCCACAACCTCATATTGTATTTTAAATTCAAAGCTATGGATAATTTTCACACTAAAGGACATATTTCATTAATTTTAAAAGGCAGTCAAATTGTGTAAAATCATGTCTTTTAACACCTACAATGTTTATAATAAACATTTCCACACTTGGAAGTTGGATGTCTCATGGGTTGATCATGCTGTGCTCATATTTAGAGTATTTTTAAAAGCATTATGAAAATACCACATAACATTCACACAGCTACTCTACAGAGAGCTGTTTCATAGAGGAAAAAAAAAAAGCTACTTTTTCCTTAAAGCTCAGAAACAACAGTAAACTCTGCATTATGCCCCAACTGAGGCCGGAATAATGAAATGGAAATAAGGAGGTCATTGTTGTAGTGACATCTCCCTAGAAATGTCACTGCCTTTTGCTGGAAAACACAGCAAAGGCTGTGGTTCTGCATACGTAATTTACCTGCCTCCTGCAGGCACTGTGCACTTCCTGGGACTTTCTGCGGTCCCTCCCCCCTCCATTTTTCCGTTTTGGAAACTAAGCCTGAAGGGAGCAAACTTCAGAGATTGACTGTGCGGAAGTCAATAGAGCCAGGAGGAAAGAGGGCCTGTTCTGAAATCCCAGCCACAAGATGGGGAGGCGAGACTTGAAATCCATAGGTCACCCTGGCGATCACTTGCCTTTGGGCCTTCAGATGAATTTAGAAGCTGGAGAACCCTGAGGAATGCTGATCTGGTGTCTTTCTCCTAACTCCCCAGTTTGAAAAGGGAAAATATAATACACTACCGGCTCTCTCCAGTGTGTGCAAAAGAAGTTTCAGTCTGGCTTTGTGACTTTTCACTGCTGAAAGAATACTTTCCCAACCCAAATAACAAATCAATATGCTTCTCCATCCTCCTGCCTCAGTGTACCTACCATCCTGCTGAACCCCTTACCCTCTACCCAAGCCTTTCCCTTTGCCTATAGCACACATTTTCTAGGAATTTTTTTCCCAATGTGGGAGTAATGCAAATACCACTTTTACTAATTAATAATAGTAATAATTAATAACAGAATAAAATCAATTAGAATAAATGCTGCTCACACATCAAATTTCCATTTTTTTTTGACTGGGTTGTTGCTTTCAAGAAAAAAAATACTTCGGATATGATTCTTTTATTATTATTATTATTATTAAGAGATTTTCTATTCATTTTACAAAGCAACCACAGATTGCCCTGTCCTCCCTCCTCCTGCCCCCCAGCCTTCCCCTAACCCACCCCTCATTCCCACCTCCTAAAACACAAAATCTCCCATGGGGAGTCAGCAGAGCCTGGTACATTCAGTTGAGGCAGGTTCAAGCCCCTCCTCCCAGCACCAAGGCTGCGCAAATGTGTCTCTCACCACAGGCACTAAGCTCCAAAAAGCCAGCTCATGCACTAGGGATGGGTCCCAAACAGTCCAAGCTAAACAACTGTCTCGCCCATCGGATATGTTTCTAACGGTATCTTGTTACATAAGTTAGGGAAATACAGACTCAAGAAAAAAAAGTGTCCTCGTTTAAAATTTATAATCTGTTGAACACTATCAGGAAACTGCTGATTAATAGTTTTATATCAAATTGGAGGTGTTTTCCGTAATCTTACTACATCTCTGTGCATTTTCAGTCTTTTTTTTAAATTTTTATTTTTTAAATTTATTTATTAAATTTAATTTTACATATCAGCCACGGATTCCCTTGTTCTTCCCCCTCCCACCCCCCATCCACTCCCCACCCCACCCCCGCCTTCCCCCCAGCCCACCCCCCATTCCCACCTCCTCCAGGGCAAAGACTCCCCTGAGCATTGAGTTCAACCTGGTAGATTCAGTCCAGGCAGGTCCAGTCCCCTCCTCCCAGGCTGAGCCAAGTGTCCCTGTATAAGCCCCAGGTTCCAAACTGCCAGTTCATGCACTGAGGACAGGACCCGGTCCCACTGTCTGGATGCCTCCCAAGCAGATCAAGCTAATCAACTGTCTCATTTATCCGGAGGGCCTGATCCAGTTGGGGGCTCCTCAGCTATTGGTTCATAGTTCATGTGTTTCCTTTCATTTGTATATTTGTCCCTGTGCTTTTTCCAACCTTGATCTCAACAATTCTCACTCATACAATCCCTCCTCTTTCTCACCAATTGGACTCCTGGAGCTCCACCTGGGGCCTGGCCGTGGATCTCTGCATCCCGTTCCCCGAGTCATTGGATGGGGTTTCTAGAACGACAATCCTGAGTGAGGTAACCCAGACTCAGCAAGACAAATATGTTATGTACTCACTCATAGGAGGTTACTAGAGGTGGAACAAGGATGACTGGACTGCTACTCACATCACCAGGGAGGCTACCTGGAGAACAGGACCCCAAGAAAGACACGGGGATCACCCAAAGATGGAGAAATGGCTGAGATCTACATGAACAACCTGGACATGAGTGGGAGTAATGAAAGGCGAGGGTCGAGAGAAAGAGAGCCTGTGGGAGCGGGAGATCCCAGCTGGATCAAGAACAGAGAGGGAAAACAAGGAATAGGAGACCATGATAAATGAAGACCACATGAGAAAAGGAAGAAACAAAGTGCTAGAGAGGCCCACAGAAATCCACAAAGATACCCCCACAATAGACGGCTGGCAATGGTTGAGAGACAGCCAGAACTGACCTACTCTGGTGATGGGATGGTCAAACACCCTAATAGTCATGCCAGAAACCCCATCCAAGGACTGAGGAAGGAATCTGGATGCAGAGATCCACGGCTAGGCCCAGGTGGAGCTCCGGGAGTCCAATTAGCGAGAAAGAGGGGGGGTTTGTATGAGCGAGAATTGTTGAAACCAAGGTTGGATAAAGCACAGGGACAAATAGCTAAACGAATGGAAACACATGAACTATGAACCAAAGGCTGAGGGGTCCCCAACTGGATCAGGCCCTCTGAATAGATCTCTGAAGTATTCGAAGGCCACCTGGCCAAACATCCTAATTGTCATGTATTTTCAGTCTTTATCAGTGTTTTTAATAACGACTTGAAAGTAGATAGAACACTTTTTTATAACCTACTAAGGACTGTTAAATGTAGGCATTGTTCTCAGTGCCTGACACTTTTTAATTAAGTCTAATTCAACCCCAGGAATTAGCTATTATCTTTAATGGTTATCTACAGCTGCTGCGTTTAACCGCTACTTGTACAGCCTTCAGAAATGCTGATTCTCAGTTTAAGATGGACAAACAGCCACGAAGTCGTGTTATTGGCTTGTGGACGTGAGGGGGGACAGCAGCCACGTGTCCTTCCCTGACTGTAGGTGGTAACTCAGCTACCTGGTTGTGTGTACCTGTGAACCCATTCCTTGTCTTTTCCCACGCATTTCTCTAAACCATATGAATGGTTGAGGTGTCCATTGCTGGCTCCCCAATAATATTGCCTGAACAGTTGGTAACACCAAGCTGACCCTGTTTTCATGCCAGGTAAAGAAAGAGTGGTTGAGACAGAATCGAGATTCTAGTGTCTCTGTGAGATGGCAGGGAAACTGGGGCTTTCGTGACCTCTGGAAGGCTGGTTAGAGGTTGGCCCTCCCACAGGGAGGGTTTGGTGGAGACCAAACAGCCTGTCAGCTGACCAAAGCAGGCCAGGTGTCTTAATGAAAGGGCCCAGATAATCTAGAGAGCAAAACTGTCCTTTGATAACCCGATTGCAAAGCTGTCTTAAGCAAGTTTGTGGCACAGATCAGGACATCATCTACAGCTTGTTCTATTGAGAAACTGATTCCTGGAGTGTTAAACTTCCATTAATATAGTCAGTGAGAAATGTTGGCGTGGATGGTAATCTGTGAAGATGGTTTTGATCCTTAAGTTCAAGCTCCAGTGAAATATTAAGGAAGGAATAAGGAAACAAAAGGAAATAAAAACAAAGTATGCATAGGCCTGAGTATAAGCTATGAGGTACAACTTAACAGTTAAAGTCAAATTGAAGATTAGAAATGCTACACAAACACACAATGGGAGTAGTCTGATTTAATACTAATTAATTGGTTGGCCTTAGGAAGGGGAAGAATCAGCTAAAAATTTGAGGACTTCATTTGACTGTGAATTCAGAAACTCAGTAATTACCAGTGGCTCCTACAGACTAATTCATCATGAGTTGGGCTAACAACATACTATAGAGTGTGTAGAGTGTGCTACATAACAGTCCTGTGCTGACTGTGGCTCATATGCTGTTTATTCACTCACTCATCTATCTATTCAATGGTTGGTTAAGTTGGTTAGCTATGTGGGCACATTATACTTCCTCTGAAGAAACCAAACTAGTTCCATTATTGTGGGAAAAAAAGGTATGCTTCTAAACACTACCGGGAAGAAATTGCCTTAGGAATTATATATTCTATTTCAATCCGAAAGCACTCCTGGAGGAGTGAATACTTGAAAATGGGTGTTTAGTATAGATCAGAAGACTAAAGTGGTGGTGCTGATAATTTAAAGAAAAGGATAAAATGATGCAATATTTATAGGGTTGCTAATTATTGATAATCCTATACCAAACATGAAATTTGAGTCTGGATTTCAACCAAACTAAGAGCTCTTTGAGGGAATTGCATGTCAAAGCATGATCATGGCTTGCACACGGTTAGCTTAACAAGAGTCTGTTAAGTAACTCCTGGTAGGCTGAAGTTGGGAAGAATTCTAGTTCTGCACACTCCCAACAACAAGCATTTTATTAGAATAGATTTTTAAACAGTCTTTAAATCTATAATGTAAGGAGCTCTGAGGTGCCACATCTCTAAGGGAGGGCTTGATGGAGTAGACATTTCACAGGCAGAATCAGAGGGACATTTTGGGGAAAGCCATAGCATGGAAACATTATAATATGCTTGAGGCTTGGTTGGTAACTTACCTATATAGCAATGGCTACAGAGCTGTGGGCTTAGACACAAAGCCACTTGTCCATGGCCCTGGCTATTTAGACGTGACTCTATATGTACTATGAAGACATTAAATGGTTTTAAGTAAAAAATGTAACAGATAATGTTCAGAAAGAAGTAAAATTGTGATATACATACCTGAAGATGAGGACATGCTAAGGACATATTTAATTCCAGTGGGACCCAGGACGATGCTGACCTGATTCATTACAGAAGTCAAGAAGCACCAAGACATGTGGGGGTAGGGCAGTGATGAAATCAAGCTGCGACGCAGACAAAATTGGCTTTTTTGTAGGTGGCAAAACAAAAGCGAGCCATCCATTCCGGGCAGGCCACAGCTGGCATCTCAACAGTTGCCTACAGCTAACTATGTCTGAAAAATAACTGAGCTAAAGAAAGACAGGCCAAGTATTAGAAAGGAGTCGTCTCCATAAAGCATGTTTTTTTCTACCTTCTCTCATCCCTTCCTAATCCCTCGGAACCTCTTCATACTTCCTGCTAGTCTGCCTTTTACTTTTGTGTCTTTGTGTGTGTGTGTGTGTGTGTGTGTGTGTGTGTGTGTGTGTGTGTGTGTGTGCATGTAACTCACTGAGGTTAATGGAAGTACTCGTACAAACACGGACATGAGGTTATTTACTGGGGCTCGGGTAACTTACTAGTGTTTATACCACTGAAGAAAATTAGACACCCCACCCCCCACCTCTGCAACCATTAACTGCCAAAAACTCTTCAGGAAGGGGTGGTGCCTTGTGAACACCTTCCCTATCCATGATGGAATATTAAAGCGCCCAATCAAATACCCGTCTCATGCAAGTGTCTGTAACTTCTGCGTGTTTCTGTTTGCAACAGCCGTGACTCATGTAGAGACAGGTTTCACAGAACTCTTCCAACCTTTCTACCTTCTCCTTTGATGTCCCCTGGGCCTTGAAGGAGGTGATATCAATGTCCTGGTTAGGACTGAGCTCTGAACAGTCACTTATTCTCAGCACTTTGATTAGACTGATGAGTCTACATTAACTGTCTGCTCCTGCAAAAAAAGATACTTCTCTGCCCAAGGCTGAGAGCCTATGGGTGTAAAAACAAATACTTAGGTGGCAGTTAGACCGCATGGTCATTAACAAAACAACAGGAGTAAATTCCACCCAAGGGCCTATGACCTCTCAGCCATGGGATTTTGACCAGGTATCAGTCCTGGGAATGATTGCTTCCTGTGTAGTGAGCCTCCCATCCAATCAGAAAGTGGTTAGTTACTTCCTAGATGTGCCACTACTGTGCCAATAGGCATACATTGCCTGGAAAGTTAGTATCACCACATACAGGGTTAAGAGTGCATATGAGTCTTCTCATTCAGCAAACTTCATTGCATTTTCTGGCATTATAAAAGCTAGCTAATAGGGAGGAAACTCCCAGCTGAGTTCTAGCTTGGTTTCTCTGTGGCCTGTATGACGTCTTCAGCAATACGATCTTACCATCTAGTTCGGGTGAATAGTCAATAGCAATGGCAATAGTCTGTATCGTCAGGGAATTTCTGGGGATCTCCCTGGGAAAAAAAATATCTCAGAAAGTTATACCAAACCCAGCACTAGGTTTTTATTTAAAAATCCATGGGTAAGGAGTGAGTGAATTCCTGAGTGAGTGTGCATTTTTGACATGTTTGTTTATGGATATTTATGGCTTGAAAACTGCTCCCTACAGAGACTGTGCCTACCAAGATTATTAGCTAAACCTGCCCCCTTGTTCAGCTGTACTCAGTAATCCCTCATCCCCATCCAACTGAATATAATACGCGTGCTGTGCTACCACAGTGTTGGGGCTTCTCTGTCACAGTGAGCACAGCCCACCTGAAGCCAGCTACCTTGTACATGTGTCTGTCCTTTCTTCAATCCCTTGTCACCCCTAGCCAGGGTTCTGGGACCTAAGCCTTGCCAGGATGAGACATCTACGTTTTTGGGAAACAGTGTTATCTACTCATGCAGGGTACAACTGTTTCAACTCAACTTTCTTTTCTTTTCTTTCTTTCTTTCTTTCTTTTCTCTCTTTCTTTCTTTCTTTTTCTTTCTTTCTTTCTTTCTTTCTTTCTTTCTTTCTTTCTTTCTTTCTTTCTTTCTTTCTTTCTTTCTTTCCTTCTCTCTCTCTCTCTCTCTCTCTCTCTCTCTCTCTCTCTCTTTCTTTCTTTCTTTCTTTGTGAGAGAGCCTCTTTCTATGTAGTCCTAGCTATCTTGAAGTAGGATATTTAGAATAGACCTTTTATAGAAATAAAACAACTGAGTAGAGGAGGTAGGTAATCATCCTACAGAGGCAAGGCTGGGCCTTGTACTTCTATGATGCTGACTGATCACTGTTTGAGGGATATTTGAGGGACTCTAGATGATGTCCTTGGTCCCTTCTCTGGACAGTCATACACCATGTCCAATAAATGTGAGGCCAAAGTGTTTCAAATGAACCTCTATGAAGGACTTGGATGCTCTCCAACTGTGGACTCAATTTACATAGATAGTGTCATCATTATTGATATTTTTCTAAAACTACCACATACATTTTATAATATTTCTTGACTATTTTTGAAAGTAAATACTTTTTTTTCAAAGTATGGCCCCTACTAGTGGAGCCCATTACAGTAGTACATTCTTACATAGACTTTAATGTTATTTTTATAGTGATAACTAAAGGATAGAATGATATTTAATACTTTTCTGGATCTACTTATTAAGCAATAATGACAAATTATTTTCTGAAAACCAAGTGTTAAATGCAACTATTTTATAACTAATTACTACTTTTGAATTCTCTTTCTGTGTCTTGCCTCTTTGGAAATGGATTGAAGTGACTTATTGATAAAGTCCCAACTTGGGATGGGATTTTTACCAAAGAAAAGGACATAGATAGTTCACTAAGAAAGCAGAATGCCCATGGCTTTTTAAGAACTGTATGTGGACAACGAGCTTCTGAGTTTTTCAGCAACTGTAGCAAAAGAGAAAAGCTAGTAGAAAACTATTTTATTTTTAATTAAACAACAGAAAGAAAGCACACTGAAAAATGGTAAAAAGTAATTGTTTTATTCATTTATTTAAATATATTCTCTATAAAGTAAAGACATTAGAAAGAAGACTCTTGGTTAGGTCTTAGAGGACAGAGAGAAAGAGAAGCAGGATTTCTGCTCCGTTCCCCATAAACAAGGAATGGGAACATTCATAAACTATTTACATAATAGAATGAATCAGTAGAGGCTGTTTTACCGCTACCAGGGAGTGGCCCTCTGAGACCTGGAAAAGTATGGTGTCTTTTCATGTTCTGGGTCACTCATGGCACTATCTGTGCATGACACTTTTCTGTTCACGTATTTGCTCCCCTCAGTCCTTAATATTCATTTCACAAGTACTAGATACAAGGCCTGGTTAGTTTGCCTGATAGGCAAAAATGAGCAAGCATGCCCTCTACTCTCTGTGGAAATCGTTATCGAGTGGGGAAGCAGATGAGGCCACTAAAGTGTTGTAGTGATTTGACAGATGTCTCCATGGGATTCCAGAGAGGTGAAGAGAGCGAAGGGGCTTTGTAGATCATGAGCTTAAGGACCCAAACTATATTTTATCCTCCTCAGCAAAGTTAGCTACAGGACTTAGAAACAGACATTCAAATGAACCTGATGACTGTCTACATGAATTGAAGCAGACCACTGTTTTGAGACAATTAGGACTTCTGCTGGTTCAATGCTTCTCCACGACTGCCTTGTTCGGGATATGCCAACTTTTCCTCACTCGCAAACCATTAGTCTTTTGTTGTCCTTCCTGGCCCTTTTTCTTCCCTGTAGATTCCTTTCATTTTTCATACAAGTTTCCTCACAACAAGGGTGTCTGAGTGTCTTTCCCCACAGCTGTGGTCAAATATTCTGACAAAAGTAATTTAAAGGAGAAAGGGGTTATTTAGCTCAGGTTCAAAGTGGAGAAGTCAAGGCAGCTGAGGCTTGGAGCCGCTGGTCGCGTTGCATTGGAAGTGAGGAAGTAATCTGATGAGTCCCACTGTTCAGTTCCCATCTTCCATTTAGACAGTCCAGGATCCGGGTCAGAGAATGGTGCCATCCACAGTGCATGAGTCCTCCCATCTCGGTCCAAGTCCTCAAGATAATCCCCTACAGCAGTGGTCCCCAACCTTCCTAATGCCCTTTAAAACAGTTCCTCATGTTGTGGTGACCCCCAACCTCAAAATTACTTTTGTTGCTTCTTCATAACTTTAATTTGGTACTCTTATAAGTTGTAATGTAAATTATTTTTGAAAATAGATATGTGCCAAAGAGGTCACAACTGACAGGTTGAGAACACTGCTCCTCTATAGGTCCATCCATCTCCCAGGTGATTTACAGATTCTATCAAGTTGGCAATAAACACTAACCACCACAAAGGATTTGTAGGTGTAGCTCTAAAGCAATACCTGACTTTCCCTAAGTAACAAAATGATCAATGCCCAATTCAGATTTGAGTTTCTTGAGGTTGGGGGTGTCCCAATGTTTTCTCCATGTGCCTGGGGAGGAAAAGCCAGTGGTGGAGACGTGGACACATGAACGTTCTGTGGTACAAAAGCTTTAGCATTGTTCCACATCTCAAAGAATCAACAACTACAACAAACAAACACAATGAACACATGACCAAATCTCCTCTAATTTAATGGTGTATGAAGGATGTGGGGAAACTGTTTTCTACTCTGTCATTCACACAATCCTGGAGAAGCTGGCATTTCAATTTCTCAGATGAAGATGTTGCACCACAGAGAAGTTAAATGCTTTCCTAAGGTTATGGGACTTATTAGTGGTGTCCTGATAGGCTATGGAAATGCTGACCCTTGGCAAAACCAGAGACAACTCTGCTGTCTTCTCTACCTTTGGCACATGGTGGAGTCCCACCTCCACCCTCACCCTTAGAAATTCTACTACTGTTGGTAATGTTCAGGATTAGCAAGCTCATGGTTGTTTCTAATTGTGTCCCTCCTTATGACATATACCTAATAATGTTTCTGTCTTTCATTATCTTTTGAGTATTTAAAAGATAATAGGTTGATGAACTTTCTCTTCAACTATTTCCTTTTTCACTGATGTCATCCCCTCCATACTCTCTGGAATGCAGTATGTAATCACAGTCCTCAACTCCTTATCCTCCTGCCTCAGCCTCACAGGGCTGGGATTACAGTTGTCTACCACCATGTGTGAGATCTGGTCCAGCTTTACGGTTGTTTCTTTATAGTTGAAGGAGGTTAAAGATTTTGGGTTGAAACAAAGACTGTTTACCCACATCTTGCTTCGGCAACACATACCACATAATAGTAACGTATATCATGAATTTTCAAATACATGTTCATCATTGGAAATGTTTGCTACACAGGTCATTGCAAAAGTATCGTTGCTAATGTCCATATTTTTGCTTGTTCATGATTAGATTATTGTAAAGTCGGTAAATTTATATTACATGGGAATATGAGCACTCAAAGTGGTGCCCCGTTTACCTACGCTTATTTTGTACGATCAGTCTCACACAGATTTTTAGAATGTGCTTTGTCTCTCTTGACGTATCTCTCTCTCATCCTGAAGAATAAATTACAAAGGAAGGTCATAGCATTTTTAAAATCTGTTTTTAAACAGTCCAACATCTGGCTTAATATGTTTATATCAAAGCAAGAGCTTTTTTAAATATATTAATATTTTCATAGAATGTTTCAGTAGGTTTTGTGAACAAAGAATTTTCTTGCTAGTCTACAAGTTAGTATGCAGGTAATAGCTATAGCTCTGGGAATCATGATTTTTTTTTAATGTGGCAAGATGAGCAAAGGTCTGCAGAAGATAAGAAGGACACAGCCTGCCATTCTGTAGGACCCAAGAGCTAGGGAGGTAAGAGTTACACAGTCTGCCACTGTTTGGGACCTAAGAACCATGGTGCCAATAACTATGACTCTTGGATGGGGAGAGAGACCCTTGTACAGAATTGAACCTGGAAGAACCCGGAAAACAAGGTAGGATTCTCTGGTTCTGTTTGTTTGTTTTGCTTATTCTTAAACGGAAGTAACAAAGTTGGAGGACAGTTCAGAACTCTGATAACATGCCAGCAACTGCTTCTGGGGAGTGTATTGGTAAAACAAAGGAGATACCAATTTGAAGATAATGACTGAGGGAAGTCATAGCAAATGGCAGGCATGGAGAGCAGAGAGCTAATTGTAAGGCCTGCCGCCAGCATGCCGAGCACGCACAGAAGGTACCTGAGGTCTGAGGTCCTCTGGAAAAAAATCTTTGGTGATAACAACACAGTCCACAACAGGGATACTTTTATATTTATTTTATTCTCCATTATTGCCAGAGGCCTCAAATCCCACATAGTCAAAATCTCCATTCACTGCTGCCTGCTGGGCATTTAACAAGGGCTCTTGTAACAGGACCCAGAACAAGTATGAACATGAATAAAAAGTGCAGGGGCCAGCCAGGCACCACAGGCTGTGAGGTAGCCAAGTGGAGGCATTGGAGAGAAACAGAGAAAGCAGACAATGACCCTGAGTGCCTCAAGGCATGGCTTCAAAAGGTGTCAACACCAATTAAATTGTAAAAGCTCTGTCAGCTTCTGAAAAGTCATCCAGACAGGGACAAGACAGTACATAATCAAAGGATGGGACGTGATTCTGTATGGCCCATGCCGGACCAGCATCCGCATGTGTGCCTGGCAATTTGTGATCCATATGTGAGCCTTCAAGACAAGCATGTCCTTAAAGATGTAAATGCCCTTCTTCGGGAAGCACACACATTTCACCACTGGCAGAACCTGGAAACTTTTGCCATCAGGTATCCAGTGGGGGGTCCCCAAAGGTAAAATGCCTTAAAAAACGCCATGACAGCTGAAATGTGTGCGATTCATTATGACCATGGATAAACCAAGAGACACTTGTCTAATCACTTGGCTCAAGCTGAATAGTGACATACGAGCTATGGACAAGAAGTAATGCGGGACATGATGGAGTGATTTCTTGGTTGGCAAAAGCTTCCACAGAACTTCCCTTTTCTGCAGCAGGATATTTAGACAACAACTCATTAGCAAAGGATTTGTTTCAAATAGTAACAATAGCAAGGATATAACTTAGCGTGTCTTATTGGGTTATGGAGCATGCTAATGTGGCTTTAAAGAAAGGTACCATAATCTCAATTCATGAGCTCTGTTTCCCTCTCTCTCCGGCACTCTTGACTCTTTTGCCTACGGGTAACTATGATAGGTATGGCCAATTTGTTGGATGACTTTCAAAGTGACAGCAGAGCTGGGGAGGAGAAAAAAAACGCATCTTTATAGCTAGAGGGGGGTTGACAGGGAGAACTGTCAAAGTATTTCTCACGTATCTGAAAGCTAAGTTATTTTCTTGGTCTACAGAACTTTTTCACTCACCAGATCAAGTAAAACGCCTGGGGTTTGAGGTATATGGATCCACACTGAAAAGTAGACAATAATGACATTAAATTTCCAAGTCGTCATTAAAAAAAACAACAACAAAACTCTGAGACTATTACTCTTGTCCATTTTCTTCTTAAGTGGAAGACCACTATAGTGAGAGGATTTAGAATGAAGTCCATTATCTTGAAACCATATGAAAGCTCTTAAATGTTATTTTGAAAGAAAGAACGTAACATAGCTATAAAATAATGTGCCATAGCAAGTACTGAATGCCAAGCTATGTGTTATGATCTGCTTAAAATTTTCTTTGAAAATAGAATAGTACTTTGGAAAATAAGTTTGATAATCAGAAGCTAGGAAGACAGGGGTGTATATTTATGGAGATTTTACCTATGATGTGGCTAGCCAAAAGGAGATACTACAGAAGTGATTTCTCCCTTACATCACTCTCTAAGGTGACACTCTGGATAGTACCGTCCCTAACTTGATTGCTGGGCATGGCACTGCCCCTTTCATAGTATTATTGTATATGTTTCCAAAATTGCCACAATGAGTAACAGGATTTATGGAGCCAAGTGCCTACAGTTAAATGAATCTACTCGGAAGAGACATATATCACACACAGTTAGCTTTAATTGTCAACTTGATGTAACTTAGAATCGCCTGGGAGAAGTCTCAATGAGGGATTGTCTAGACCAAGATGACCTGTGGGCGTATCTGTGGGGAGAGTCATCTTGATTGGCTTTTCTGACTGGGAAGACCCATCCTGAGGGTGCTCCACACCATTCCCTGGCTTGGGGCCCTGGACTGCATAATAGAGGAAGTGAAATGATCAGTAAGCATGCGTGCATTTTTTTTTCTATCTCTGCTCTTAGATTTGACGTGGTTAGTACCTTCAAGCTCCTGCTTTGAATTTCCTGCAATAATGCACTCTAACCTGGAACTGTAAAGCCATGCAATTCTTTTCTCCCCTAATTTGCTCTTAGTCAAGATACTTTAGGACACAAGGTGTCTCACAGAACTGCATGTCACTTCTGGAAGTGAACACAATTTCATGGTGAAACCAGAAGGAGGGGGTTTTGTGAATGGTGGCAATCAGTCACAGATGAATCTTCTGATAAAACAAGTTCACTTTTCTCTTGTCTTTCTCAGGCCAACATTCAACCACGTGACAAGACAGACAGTCTCGGTATCTCCCACGCTCTTCATCCAGCACAAAGCCCAGGACATGTGCGTGATGCTCAGAAGTCAAATGGGAAAGGAGCTCCATTTGGCATGAAACTATGTAAACTGAAAAGTTATTTCCCCTCCCAATCAACATACCATGAAGACTAAAAATCATGATAGAATTCACAGTCATAGGGGAGTGGTCACTTGGACATAACGAGAGCCTCCAAGCTTGGGGTGGGGAGTGCTCACTTCATAAGCTTGTGTTCACTGTGAAGAGACTCATTCTCTTGTTTTTGGTGAGTTATAACCCCACACTCTGGAAGCTTAATTCATCCTTTGGGGCCCTATGTCACATTTATATTGGGAAAAGTCTATTTTGAAGAATGAGTAGTTTTCTCGGTCTGAAAAAAAAAAAACAGATACTGCAGGTGATTTTCCATCATACATAGGCACGGTCTCCTTGAGTCAGCCATAGACATCCTCTGCCAGGGAATTTTCTCCAAACGTGTTTGTGTTTCTTACCTGTTTCATTCTGTTCATCATGTGACCTGAAGTTCCCAGAAAAAGACCACACCTGTGTTAATATTATACAAGGCCAACTGACTGATTAGAACTTTGTTATTGAGGAGGGTTGGAATGTTGAAGATTCAGAACCAAATCAAGGGGCTATCTTTAGTCGCTTAACTGGCCATTCATTGGGCACCTCCATATCTTACCTAGTATCTCTGTGATTGTTATGGAATGTATTATCAAACCACTTGCACCAACCAAAAGTACAGACTGTCACCAGTGTCTGAGACCTATAGCAGAGATTTCTCCTCTTTGCTGTAATCCATCTACTTAGTATTTCCACAAATGTGTTTTCCTAGTGTCTTGATTTATGGCTTTCCCTTGTTTTGTAACTGCAAAAACATCACAAAAAGATTAGACCACATTATTTGGGGTAACCTAAATTTGTGTTCCCGGGTCATGATCAGTCATATTTGACTTTAGAATGAGCTTTCTCTTATTCTTTCTGAAATGAGAGCTGTGTTTGTGTGGATAAGCAACATGCAAAACTTCTATGCTCCAAGTTTCTTTCTCCTTCAAGTTTTGTTTTCAAGAAGTATCCCCCCACTTGAATGGGGGGAGATTTGGTAGGAGGATCATGCTCCCAGTCTCCTTCTCTTATCACTTTTGATGGAATGAAAGGATGGTTTGGAAGCCCCGCCATTAACCACATCTTTATTCAAAGACAAGTTAATCCATTCCCAGGTTGGATGCCAACAGCATCCATACACATATTTTGATCCTGGTCCTAACAGAGATTTCATTTACCTGGTCTTTGAAAGGCCATAGTTAATTTTCTTATGCTCTTTTATAGTTGAGACACAGTTGCTTTTTCTATCCTTACCGGTTGTGCTTGCTAGTTTTTATGTCAACCTGACCCAAGACAGAGGATTATTGGGGAAGAAGGACTCTTAATTAAGAAAATGTCTCCATTGGATTTGCCTTCAGGCAAGTCTGTAGAGTATCTTCTTGATTGATGATTGATGTTGCATGGCACAACTTACTGTGAGAAATGCCATCCCAGGCTGGTGGTCGTGAGTGCTGTAAGAAACCAGACTGAGCAAGCCATGAGGAACAAGCCAGCAAGCAGTACTCCTCCATGGTCTCTATTTCTGCCTTGAGTTTCTGGTCTGATTTTCTTAGTGATGAACTATAAGCTGCAAGATGAAATAAATCCTTTCCCCCTGAACTTGATTTTGGCTATGGTATTTTATCAGAGCAATAGAAAGGTAACTAACACACTGTTTTTTTATTGTATATTTCTATTTTATTTCATTCTTCACATAAACTGCTCTATTATTTTCTAAAATAGTATCCTTTTCTAATGATAATGTGGGAGTTGCAATGCAGATCATTTAGTAGACACTCTAACTTTTCTAGAGTGACAAGTTTATTTTGCTTGTGCCTTATAAATTACTATAGGGTTGCCAGTGAGTGGGATTGTTATCACTTCTAGCCCCTAAATCTATGAAAGAGTACACTTGTGTAATCTGTCATCACAATGTGTGTGTGTGTGTGTGTGTGTGTGTGTGTGTGTGCGCGCGCGCGCGCGCGCGCGCGCATGTGCACAGCGCTATTCATGTCTTGTAAATCAAATGTGGGCAATGAATACAAGTTGGAATGTGAATCCTGAAGGCAGAATTTTCCCCAAGTCAGTTGCTGATAGCCAAAAATTACGATCATGGCAAGTACTTGATGTTCAGTCTATGGTCATGATTAATTTGGTTGGCTGAGTCACACGTGCCCTTTGAACAAAGGTTTTGCCTATCTTATTACATGGGCCTTGGCCAACACTGGGAGAGTACCTCCGGATGTGTTTAGTCATCCTGTGATATATTCCTGCACTCTTTCCGTGGAAACTTTATATCTGTGGATTTAGTATGAAACATATTCCATCTCCTCTTATGCTAGCGCTAAGGAAGGTCATCCTGCGGATATTGCAATCTACCTTTTACAGACACTTGAGGTTCTGTTAAAAAGACAGGCGAGGGGAGTGCTTTGATATTGTACAATATAGACCTTGGTGTGATTCAAAGTCAAGCTGACAAACATTAGTTAAAATAGGCTCAAAGCAAGTTGTGAATTCAGGGACCTTGGAGGGATTGAAAGACAGCTTGCAACTGTAAAATTCCAGATGCTCTTGTTGACTGGGACTAAAAATCCTAACCCGGCAACGGTGATCAGCCGATCATCCACTGAAGCTGCCCTGAGCCTTGCCTTGCTGAGCAGCCATTGCACGTCATTTGCGCATGCTCAGAAGCCCGACCAGTGCACTCAGTCCATTAACACCAGGCTGTCCGTTTTTCCTGAAGCTCCCGGCTTCTCTGCTGTTATAACAAGTCTCTCCTCTTAACACTCTCTTCAATCTTCCTGGAATTGCAAGTCTTTGCTTAGGAACCCCATCTACACCAGCAGCCTCCCTTTTAAGTAGTTAACTTAAACTGAAACCCGGCTACCTCCTAAGCAACCCTCTCTCCAAACAGCTCTGTGAAGGGAGGTTAGGGATGGCCTCCTACCTCATTATTTCAGGGTAGGGCAGAATGGAATCTGGTTCCCACTTGTTGACTCACGGCCCCCTCCCTTCTCTTTTCAAAACCCTGGGTCTCTAAGAGCTGCGGGACATTCCTCTCTACCACCTCTTCTCTTTGCTTTCCTTATATGATGACCTTCTACGGAGGGCCTGTGTGTGTGTGTGGGGGGGGCAGTTTCAGCCTCCCTGTTGGGTTAGCTTCTCAGCTGAATTACAAGTTTCTTAACTTCACAGAGAGAACCACAAATGAAGCCAAAGAAAGAATGAATAAGTGGGGAAAGGTGGTGATTTGGTACAGGTAGCTAAAATTATTTTTTAAAGATGAGTTGATTGTGTGGTTTGTGATCCTAGATCTAGCCACATAAGAATCTACACTTGCTCTTTTTCAAATTAAATTACGTTTTCTGTTAACAAGTATTCAGACTCTTTTACTGTCATTTGTAACTCAATGAGGCCTTTGAAAATGAGCACCAATCAGAAGCCAAAGACAGAATTATCACAGTATGACAATGGACAATGTGAATTTTTTTCTGACGCAATTACATCTTCTCAAACGCATATGAAGCATGGTAGAACGGTGTGGGTATTAGGGAGAATTTTTTAAGCATATTAAAAGTTTTGTAGCTTATTTGAGTCTTAATTTAGATTGTGAAAAACTTTATAACATTCATAGTTTTGCATTTATGTTATTTATGAACATGAAACACTTAAGATATTAACTACTGAGGGAAAGCACACAGCGTGATTGCAAGCGCCTGGATCTCATTCATGCCTCGTTTGTAAGAAGTCAACTGCCTTGCTTTGATTTCTGTTGCTGTGATAAAACACCATGACCAAAAGCAAGTTGGGAAGGAAGGGTTTTATCTTGGATGGCAGCTTACAGTCAGTTCATCATGAAGGGGAATCAGGTCAGGCACTCAAGACAGAAACCTGAAGGCAGGAACTGAAGCAGAAGCCTTGAAGGAGTGCTGCTGACTGGCTTGCTCCCTTGGGTGACTCAACCTGCATATTACACCACCCAGAACAGCTTTGCCAGAGATGGGACAGGCCCAGTCGGCTGGGCACTCCCACATCCGTCATTAATCAAGAAAATCCCTCGCAGACTTGCCTACAGGCCTATCCGATTGTGGCAACTGTTATTCCCTCTTTCCAAAGGTGTCAAGTTGGAAAAAAAACTAACCAGGACGCCAAGCTATGGCATTTTCTTGCCATTTGTGTTGTGCTAATCGGGTCTTTGTCTGAGCTACTGTGCATATTAAAAGCAACACAGAAAAAGATAGAATACAAAAGAGTGCTAGTGAGGAGAAAGTCAATAAATGGAAGCAGGACAGTGATGGACTCATGTTAGTTCTCAGATTTTTCTTCTTCAGAAACCTTTAAACGCTAATAGCTACAGACAGGAAATTTCCTATCACCAAATTTACGGAAATACAAGAGAAAGTGCTGAGTTTTAACGTGACTTTCTTCTTTATGGCTGAAAAAATTCTACTGTGCACGAAGCCAGGTTTTCTTTACCCATTCCTCAGGTTTGGGGCAGCTGTCAGGAACAGTGCTGCAGTGGACATGAATGCGCAGCCATCTCTGTGACAGACTGACTCTGAATCCTCTGTGGAAACACTGGGGCATGGCATAGCTGGGTCACGTGGTTGAGGTCGTGTTTGAGAAACCCCAAGACTGCTTTTCACGGTGGCTAGACTAGTTTATAGGGCCACCAGCAGAATATAAGTGTTCCTTTCTTCCCACATCCTCACCAGCATTTGTTCTTGTTTTCCTAACGACTGTTATTCTGACCAGGGTGACAGAGAATCTCAATATACTTTCAATTCCCGTTTCCCATAGGACTAATAAGGCTGAACATTTTCTCATGTGTTTATCGCCCGCTGTGTTTCATCTTTTGAGAATTTTCTGTTGTGTTAGCCCATGTATAAGTTGGATTTCTTTGTTTCTTTATTTTTGGGGTTTCATTTGTTTATTCTGGTTAATGATTCCATGTAGGATGTGTAGCCGACAAAGATTTCCTCCCATTCTGCAGGCTGTCTCCTCCTCGGATTAACTTTTTCATTTAGCAAGCAAAAGCTTTTGAATCCCCTGAGACCAGTTGTTGTCATCCTTTCCTGAGTGACTGGAGTCCTTTTCAGAGAGTGGCATACATGTCTTCAAGTGTTTACTCTGTGTTTTCCATGAGCAGTTAAGAGTCTCAGCCCATTTGATCTTAATGGACGTCAGGAGATAGGGATCACTCATTCTTTTCATTCTTGATTTCTTGCAGAGATCGTCTTTGCTCCAATATGTATTTTTGGCATCTTTGATGGAAACCATGCAACTGTAGCTCTGTGAGTTTATATCTGGGCCTTCTATTTAATCCCATTGGTCTTCATGTCTGTTTTTTGTTTTTTGTTTTTGTTTTTTGTTTTTTTGTTTTTGTTTTTTGTTTTTGCTGTGCCATGGTGCTTTTGTTACTGTGGCTCTGTGGTATAATTTGAAATGAGTATGTGCATACCTCCAGAATTATGTTATTTTTCCCATTAAGATTGCTTTAGTCATGCAAGTCTTTTGTGTGTCCAATGAAGATTAATTTTATGATTAAAAATATTTCTATAAAGAATGGCTTTGGAATTTTGAAGTCTGGTGATTTGACTAAATTTGTAGCTTGTTTTTGGTAGTATATTAATTTTCAACGCACCAATGCTTCTAACGTATTAGCAGGGGAACTTGCTCCAGCTTTGAAGTGTTATTTTTCATTTGTTTCTTCAGACTTTTTAAGTTTTCATTGTAGGAGTCTTATACATCCTTGGCCAGGTTTATTCCAAGGTAGTTTTTGAGGCTATTGTGAAGAAGACTGTTTCCTCAATTCACTTCTCATCATGGCTAAGGTCAGTATATAGGAAGGTTACTGATTGATGTGTGTTAGTTTGGATTGCTGAAAGTCTTTAGTGACTGGATGGGTTTCTGGTGGCGTCTTCATGGCCTTCTGTGTAGAATCACATTAGCCCTGAATTGGCAGACTGGCTTTTTTCCTAATCGCTTCTCTTGTCTTACTGGTCTTGAACTTGGTTTTCAAGTGTTTTAGTGAGAACTTTTGTATCTATTTTCATCAGGAAAACTGGTACATAATTTTCTTTTCTGTTGTATATTTGCCTGCTTTGGGTATCAGGGTAATATTGGCTTAGTTATAATAGTTAGGTAATGCTCCTTTCTCTTGGTTTATGCAATAGTTTTTTTAACAATGTTGGAGTTCATTCTTCTTCAAATGTCTAATAGAATTTAGCAGTGAATCCATTTGGCCTAGACTTTTTCCTAGTTGAAGAGTTCATAAAAATGCTTTATCATTGTTGCCAATGGATCTGTTTACTTATTTGTCTTATTTTGGTAAATCTTTGCTGTTAAATATATCTAGAAATTCATTCATTTCTTTCATATTTTCAAATTTAGAGAACTATAAGCCTTTGTGGTGTGTCTTAATGGTATTCTCAATGTTACTGGTCACATAAAACCCAAATGTGTTCTGAGAAACTTTGAACATTGGCTTATTTTTCTTCCCCAATTTCAGAAGGTTGAGACTGTTGCCCAGCATTTCTCCACAAGCACCAGGTGAAGCCTAGAGAAATATCCCAGCTCCACCTGGGTTTTGTCAAACCCACACCATGATTCTGATTAACCCAGCTTTCGTGATATTTTTTGGTCTTCATGAATGTAAAGGAGTGCTTATTTTATTTTATTTTATTTTATTTTTTATTTTATTTTTTTTTTGGTTTTTGGTTTTTCGAGACAGGGTTTCTCTGTGTAGCTTTGTGCCTTTCCTGGAACTCACTTGGTAGTCCAGGCTGGCCTTGAACTCATAGAGATCCGCCTAACTCTGCCTCCCGAGTGCTGGGATTAAAGGCGTGTGCCACCACTGCCCAGAGTGCTTATTTTAAAGACAGTTAGGAAGAGGTTTGATTTGAAAGCCAGGAATAATTTCCAGACATCACTTTAGGAGAAACTCATGTCTTCACTGAAAAGAATTAAACATTTCACTCATTTCAGTCACTGGATATATGTAACATATAACACACACACACACACACACACACACACACACACATCCCATGGTTATGTTTACCAAGAAGTTAGACCAGGCTCCTGGAGAGTTAGGCCAGGCTCCTGGAGAGTTAGGCCATGTTCCTGGAGAGTCACAGTGGCCAAATGTCAGCTGCTTTCATTTTTCCCTTTGGAGGTTGATCAGTAGACTATGGTGACATTAGAGGCCCAGATCGTATGGTCACATGATCCTATCACTTCCTACTCAAAGGTTTTGTGGTACTCCTTTCCTGGGCCGAATAAAGTCTAAAACCTTAGCTTAAAGTAAATATCTTTTACCCAACAATGATCCCTGAAGTGTGGTAGGCTTCCCATCTCATACTGCGACAATGCTGCTTTCATTGCTCCGTGTCCTCTGCCTAGACTGCTAACTTCTTAGTACAAGTCAGATCTATGTTCATTTTGGAAATGAACTTAATCGCCACCTTCTTTCTCTCTATTTTTTTTATTCCCAATACTTCTCTATCACATTCAGAGAAAACATATTCTTCTAAA